>NW_026866765.1:0-574883 GCF_026571515.1 Ruditapes philippinarum | reverse complement strand
TTGCATTAACAATTGAAGTCAATGACAAAAAACTATCATTTCTAGGGCAACGTCGTAAAATACTTTTCATAGAATTAAAATAAATTAGTTACACCAGCATTGATCTAATATGACGGATGTATCAATTATATTGAGGGGCGGGTCAGTAAAACGAGGGTCTGTTAAGTAAATACGACAGCTCAGTACAAGACGAAATAATTATCAGTGGAAATAAAGGACTCCGTGGAGATACGCGACGGAACAGTTTATGAACAGGCGGATCTGTTTAAACGAAGTAAGGTCACGGGACTCGAAGGATAGAATAGTAGAGACGATGGACAAATACATGTCGTGCATACGAGGAAGGGACGAATTAGTAGATTGAAAACGAGTAATTGCATACCAAAACCAGTTGAGTCGATGAAGGGGTCAGTGGAGAAGAAGGACGGATCAGAAGACGAAGAACAAATCAGTCGAGATTAAAGACAAATCAGTAGATATGGGGTATGAATCATTAGAGACCATGGGCGGATCAATTTGCAAAGGACTTGAATTTGTTTCCGCTTACATTATATTTCTTCAACATTTGAAGATAACGATCATCAGAGACAAAATCTCACCCCATAATATATTTATTTTTAGGTTTTACACTAGTCAATTGAGTTAGTGAGTGTATAATGCATAACTGAATTGTCTCATAAAAAGTAAATTGTCAGTACTTTTTTCTATATAGTAGCATGTTTCATTAAGTGCACCAAATATTTATTTTAATAATTATGAAATGAAGTTTGATTGTACATTTTATTGATATGCTTTGAAACAATGTTCCGCTTATTTAATATTGCAATATTTACTGGACAGGATGGTTGCATTAGACCTTACAAGAAGCTTTTGACAAATTGGTGCAAGGAAGCCATGTTAAACAGCAAACATTAAAAGAACAGTGTTTCTGTGATTTTGATGTAAATATCGTGATGTGAATAAAGATTGTTTAATACTTAACATTCAATTCAATAGAAATTTCGGCATGCTATAAGATACTGTAAAAATATAGCATTGCTACTGTCTAAATTGTTTTATATAGCATATGAATTAGGTCATATAATAACTTGTTTGTTTAAATATATGGTTACCTAAAACGATAAAAGGGATTAATTTTTCCCAGACAATTCATGTCCTCAATGCCATGATATACAATTCCTGTGTATTCATATATCGCGTCACGAAATAGCTAATTCAATTACTTAAGCGAAAAAGGAATGTCTGCGAACGATTTAATTGCAATTGAATGACTGTTAGTACAAATTGGCGCTACCATGCATTCATTGGCAAAGGAATTGACGGGTGAGAACATAAAGATGTAATGACGCAGCATAAAGGTACATTGAAACACCATTTCAAATTTTCTGATTCATCTTGCATCGAAGAAAAATATATTTAATCTTTAATTGATCTAGTAAACATTGCAGTACGGGACATTTAGCAAAAAAAGAATAAACGGTTCCTAGAAAATTGTAGAAACAACGTCTGAAAATCAATATTAATAGCAAATTGTGGTGTACATGTACCCGAACTAAAACTTATCGTTTGTTATAGTTAAAGTTATTGCTTATGAAATGGATAGTCAGTATACGTCAATCATTAACACTTTATCATGCTGGCGCAACTGAATGTAACTAGGCGACCTGTGAATATCAAGGTCAGCCAACACACTCATTCGTGCCGTCTATTCATAGATTGAACTGTTTGCTATTTGCCTGTATCATGATTATTTCCACAAAGTCTATGAATGGTTTTGTCCATTTTGAAAGCTGTCTTTTAAGGCATAATACGTGAAAAGAGTTGAACTAAAATATATAATAGTAAACCAGTTTGATGTGTTTCGGAATGATATTTAGAAAGAGTTTCAGTCAACCATAGAATATTTTACAAAATAGATACATGTATATAATAAATTTCAATTAATTAATTATATTATATATCTTTTTTCTCTTGATGAGGCAGTTATGAATAATCATGACTGTAAAGATATAAAAAAGATAAATAATATTTTTCTGTGGAAATAAGGTTCAAAATAAACAGATACTGGAATTTCAATATTAACATAATATGTTTGTAGGATCAGGTTTGATATAACTCCAAATTATGAACATTTTTATGACAAATAACATTTTTTCTAGAACTATATATAAATGTATGACAAATCGGAATATTTATCTTACATGTGCCGACAATAGCTATAATAAATAACTCATTTGTGGTTTGTTGTTGTGTCTGATACTATATACTATTAACATAGTTATTGATTGTGTAACAGACCTTTACAAGAAAACAATACAAGAACTACACGAACTCTATCTTTGATAAATAGATAGAATACCGTAATAAATACAAACTTAGATAATTTACACTTTATATTTATTATAAATATTCATATCAAGCACTGTAGTAAAACCAAAGCCGTACTGCAGTCTGACTGATAACTTTCTTTGATGGCGGGTATTGAACAAACACGATGGAGCGGTATGCTATTAGAAGTCAGGTTACACTTTTTATGTACAAAGGTATTTCATGTAATAATAGACAACAAAAAGACATTCTATGAGACCCATTAATACATCTTTTAATATGTATCAAAATGCATTAAACTTTAAGTGCATGAACGTTTCATTCAATTGTTTTCTATTTCGCTATTAAATTGTGTTGTAAAATCAGTTCTGTAATATGGGATATTTCCTACATATTTCGATTTTAATCAGTGATATCTTTTTCTTTTGAAAAGGCTTTAAGTGTTATGTTACGGGAATCATTCATACTTGTTTAATAAAGCATGCTTAAAGGGATCAATGGTTATAATAAGAAATATAATACATAAAAAATGGCAAAAATTAGAACATGTTTAAAATAGTGGTATAACAGTAAGGTGTTATAATAAGGACATTTCAATATGTTCAACCATTTGCGAATTAACGCGTGTAAAGAGTATTTCGATGACAACACATTTGCATCAAATACAATCATTTAAAAGGCGGTCATATCAAAAATCAGTTTTGCAAAAATAGATAATAATAATAAAAAGATCAAAAGATAAATACATATACATATAAAAAAATGTCTAAATAATGCACGTTGCCTTTACACAATATGTAGCGATATATACTATAATATGATATTATCGTTCTTTTTTCAATTTTCAATACTGATACAAATCATGTAGAATATTGTTTTAAGGGTAATCAACATAGAAAGGAGTAAATTGAGTATTTAAGCATTTAATCACTTTTACCTTGATAAGTAAATGCCGCTTACTATTGAATATTATGTAACGTTGCCTTTTCAAGCTTGCAAAGTGAGCAAACTATATTACAACATTCACTGAAGTCAGATAATATCAGTTAAAAACAAGGTCATGCGTCATTTTATAGAACACTATATTTCCGACAAAAAATAATGCGCAAAAATACACACTAAATATACATTTTTATATTGAAAATGGTTGAATATTACATGTATTTCTTTGAGGACAAAACACGACTAATTACAATGGTGAAAAAAGCACATTAGGCTTATAACACAATATCAAAGCATGTTGAATGTTGTTTGAAAAAACACATAGAGAAGCCAAAAACAAACAAATTCGCTGCCAAAGGAATTTGCTTGTAACATTAAAGTATGTGTCATTTCTATTTTTCCGAACATTTTCAATTTTATAAATTTCAATAAACTGTTTTCTTTTGTATTCATTTGTAAAATACAGAACCGGGTAATGTTTTCAGGATATAGCGTTTGTTTGAACGTTAGGATTGATTAAAAAGATTAATTGCTTTAAATGCCCATTATGCATTAGAATACTTTTTACTTTTAATTCTTAAAATAGTTTTATTTTTTGGTGTTTTGTTATTGTTTCCTTGGCCAATTGCCTGAACAATCTTTTGCTACTGTTTCGTTTTGGCAACTTATTCAGACTGAGTTATAATAATGATTTAGTATATTGTATAGATGTGAAAATACTACTTTGTGTACGTTTTGCTACTTTTATGTCAAACAATTTCACATTTAGCCCTATTTTCCTCCTGAAGTTTAAGCATCAAATAAGCCCTTAAAACATAATTCAAACGCTATAAAACTCATGTTTTCAGGCAATATTTATTGATTTCCGAGGCATAATGTGGCTTTAATGTAAATTCATTTTCTTAGCAACAGGTAACAAGCTAGAAATATCTTATAACCTGTTACTTGAGAGTGTGATAATTTCTTAATTATTTAAGAAAAAATAATGATATCAATGATAGAATACGTGTAAAGCAATGTGTATAACAGCTAAGGATATAGGTAGTAAAGAAAAGCATAACTCTTTATTCAGCCCTAATAAATTTTCTATCTTGTGATATTTCAATTTACTTTAACAAATATATTTATTGTTTTTTAAATGGTCAAATGGCCATGTTAATTCTAATGTTGCAGAATTGATTGCATAAATGGTGTTATAGTACAAGGATATTTTGAAACGTTTCATACTTTTGATGTCAAAGGTCAGCAAAGAAACATTCGATTAATGCAGCTCCAACAATTTCTAGAAACACAAAACCTCCGACACAGAACCTACACGCACCGAACAAAACAGTTTTCTTTTTAGATATCCTTACAGAGTTAGCATAACACCACGCCGAGTGTGAACAATATGTTTCTCAAAAATTTGATGAAATAAAATATATAAATAAGAACACAATAGGAAAAGAAACAAATAATTTTTCCAATAGATTAAGAAAAAGTTTACAAGGAGTTGTTTCTCACCATATCGAAGGTAATATACGAACTTATATGTATAACTAAGCGTGTATCTAAACATAAATCCGTGAAACTGAAAACACCGTAAATCTTTTATTGCCACATGAATAAGGATAATGACGTATACAATGTCGTTAATATTGCCAATTCATAATATTGAAAACTTCTTGAAAGAAACAATTGTATATGCCATCTCTGGTTTTAGATAATTGCCAGTAAACCTTTTCACTACATGTCAAACATGTGTATCGAACTTGTATTGTATTACCGTATTAAGATCCATATCTTTAAAAGAATGACCTCCACTGAACTATTGCCCTATTTCTCTGTGTTTGCGTGACCCACTTTGATCTTATAAACGAGTTCAATACGCAATAAAACAATATATTCAATTAAAAAATCTGAAATTTATATAATTATTATTAAAGAAATTAAAGGGAAACTTTTCCAACTGAACTAAAGCTTTCATTCATTACATTACTTAAATCCGAGCGAAAAATTAGTTTTAAATTAATAACATTGAAGTGAATAAACGTTATCACCGTCAATTTTCCAACTTAAAAGAGTAATTTATATAGGTTGCTGTACCCTTTTTAATGCAACTTCTTTTGCCATCCATTATTATATCCATCTTTGCCAACATTTTTCATTTTAAATGTGCGCACTTTAGCTTTTAGCTCGGCTATTCCAAGAATTGGGAGAGCTTTTGTTCACAACACGAGGACAGCGCCGGTGTCGGCGTCACTTTTTTTTGCAAGCACGTTGATATCTCGAAATTAGTTAATGGGGTCGGTTGAAACTTCACATTCTTGTTTTGAGGGCATACTAGGTCACTGCCCGATGTATTTACCTAAGATATGGATTTTGACAGATTTGAGTCCCTCTTTTAACTTTAAATTCTACATAATCAAGGCTCTTGTTATTCTGTCAAAGACTGATAATGGTCCAGTAAGCTATCTTACTATTAGTTCTTGTTTTATTGTTTTAATTTGTTACCCATTTATTATACTGGTTGTTTAGGGCGTCTATTGCTGAATGTGACGAAAATAAACGCATTGTTTGTCATTAATAAGGGTGCCTGTACTCTTAGTGTTTTATTTCATCAAAATGTCTTTAAAGTTTTATGTTATAAAGAGAGGTGGTTATAATGTTGATAATATTTGAATAAATTACATGTTTCAAGCGAGATATACCATTGATTAATGCTAGCATGCATTTTGAATTTGTTAACGGTTTCCAGTAAATGTAATTGCCATGTATTCATTCATTTATTACATTGTCTCTATTTATCTATTTAGCACCTATGTATTACGTAAACACCAACTTATAAAGACATAATACATACTGAATCTGTATCAAATAGATGCACATGAAAACTTTTAAGGCACATTATGCCTCAGATATGAATATTTTATTTTACTTTCTGAAGAAAGAGGAAATATTGTTTTTAAAATGCTATCACAATGAACTTGTATCATAGTTTGGGGACCTTTCTGTTGAAAATGTGTAAGAGTTAAATTGTAAATATATACATGCAAAGTGCGTTAACTGGAGTGCAGGTATTTAGTTACCCGCACTCCAGACCATGTACGATTGGCTCATTTTTGCCGGGGTTTACCTATTGTGACGGCAGAAAAGGGGGAGGCGACAGAAATATCATATTTAGATACTCGTTCATTTGTTTGTGGGGTTTCATATTATGACAACAAAGAACGTGTTTCATGTTTGACTATGATACAAAAGAGAAAAACATCAGAACACTCGGCGAATTGATTAATATTCGGGGGATTCGCCCCCACGTACAAATAAGATAGCCTCGTGTGTCGATGCTCTTTCTTTTACTTGATGAATTCATATTTTTTTAGCAATAATCAGTTATATGTACAACTTGGTAACTTATTAAATGATCAAATCATATCGATTTTTATCAATTATAATAATAATAATAATAATAATAATAATAATAATAATAATAAATAATAATAATTATATTATAATTATATTATAATAATTGAATACAGTGTCAAACTTAATTAAAAACTTCAAAAGCCATAAAATAGTTAACTTGAATTAAATATAATTACAGACCCGCCTGTTCATCTACAGAAAATGTTGTTTTTTTTAAACGTTTTTCAAACATATTGGTTACAATCATAAATTGACTTAAATTTATCGAAAATATTCTTTGTCAGATCGAAACAATCTAATCGCAGTTTGGCGACATTATAACCTTGCTCAATTACGATTAATGAAACACAAGAATATAATTATATATGACAAAATGCTTTAAAAGCATTGATCAAATCCTACCAAATAAGATCAAATCGTTCAAGGTTTCAAAGACACTCAAATACTTTAATTTGAAAAAAAAATTCTTAGGTAAACGTTATGATTATAATTCAATACCGGTATCCTATATCAACTGATAAACATCAAAGGTTAGTTACCAAAACGCAAAAAAAGTAAACCAATATGTGACGTCAGGACAGGTGCAAAAAAGGCATACATTTTGTGACAGATAAGATTTTTGATTATTTGCCGTTATTTATATCATTAAAGAAAGTAATATGAAGAAAACACAACACGTTTATTTGTTTAAACCAACCTCATTTTTCATAAAGAACATAATTACATAAATGACATTTACAATCAATATTAGACTGGAAACAACATTATGCTTAATGAAGTATTTTTTTAAAGCCAGCATGCTGATTGGCTATTTTTTTTCTCCGGTCTTTGTCGTAACACTTTTTTTTAATCCTTGGTATGTAATCAATACTATTTTACGTGTACAGTCGCGTTATTTAAAATGTTTTGACATGGAAACAATGGTGAGATCAAATACCTGTCGTATTACCTAATTTGGATCTATATTTTAAAACATGACATATTGAACTTTTGTAATAAATTACTTTATTCATGATTTCTTTTTACTTATTTTTTTGGGGGGGACGGGGTGGGGGGTTGGGCGTCCGTGCCCGAATGGTAGTTGACTTCAAACCACTTGCCCGTCACCGCTGAGGGTTCGAATCCCGACAGGGACTTTGGAATCTTTCATGTGAGGAAGCTATCCAGCTAGCTTACGGAACGTCGGTGGTTCTACTCTGGTGCCTGTTCGTGCCTGAAATAATGCCCGGAAGGGCAACGAAGGTCATCCCCCACCAGTAAAGCTGGAATGTCACCATATGACCTATACTGTGTCAGTATGACATAACACCAGATCAAACAAATGAAAAACTTATTTTTTTTTTCATTCGAACAGAAACTTTATCATGATTGTCTCTTTAAAAAGCCGAAACTGTACACATTACTTTTCTGTTCCATAACAAAGGCTACATGGATTTTGATCAATTCTAGACTTTAAACCAGCAAGAAACAACCAGTTTCATTCCTATGTTCAACACTAGCAGTCTATATGTAATAGCACGAATGTTTTGTGTCATGTTGACGATTTACCAACTGTTCTTGGGAAATAGTTAAATGCAAGCTTAAGCAAAGCAAAAGTTGGTACCTACGAAACATTTAAAATTTAGAATTCTAGCGAATAAAAGATTTTTACGTGTCAACGTTTTGTTTTGGTTACGAAGAGTTAGAATGATATGACGGTTTGCCTAATACTCATTTGGAAAATGCAACACTACTGCTCGTTAAAAGTTAGAATTATGTTACAATGCGCCATAAAAGAATACGAGTCTTGTGCAAACGTTTCAAAACAAGACTGATTTTAAACAGTTTATATAAAATGGCATTTGTCCATTTATAGCCTACATGCATCTGGTATGCCTATAACACTTTTATAGATATTCCAGGTGTGAAATTGTTTCTTTAAAAATATAGTCTAATAGTGTATTTTACCAGTGAAAAGGGGAAAAAATAGAAGAATAAATATTTCAGTCATTATCTGTTTATTTAAATGTATTTATTTATTCATTTATAATTTTTAGTTTACATACGTACTTACAATGATCTATTTTTATATAAAATGTTTAGATATATTATGCAATATGCAGAAATATTATTGGTTCTTTCATATTTTTTTATCGTAAACAAGCATTTTTAAATTTAGATTAATTTCCCAAATATTTCAGCTTATGTAATCTGATAAAATCAGAAAGTCATTTCGTATTCGATGAAATCTGATATTCATCTGTTTAAATTTGGAGTGCAGTTAAAAATCGGTAGACATTTTATTATTATTTTAAGGTTATTTAACAGGACTATTTGACAAAATGTTAAACAAAGAATAATCCAGGACATTTGCAAAGAAATGCACATAGCAAGAACCAAATGTCAGTGTATGTGGTCTTCATATTTCAATTATGATACTTTTTTTATATAGAATCGCAATCATCCAGCAACCATGAGAACAAGTTACTGTTTCTGTTTATTATATATTCGCAAAACTAGTAGATACAGGTGATATGTGATTTTTGAGCATATCATGCTGTTTCGTCCCCACCAAAAGGGTAGGACTATGGGAAAATAGTAATAAACATTTTCATTGCAACCAAAGTCAACCATAGTAATATATTGGCGTATTTCACCGGTAAAAGAATAGACCAGACTATCTGACGAAATCACGTCACTCTTATTTCACAACCCATTCATACTGCCACTGGCTTCTTAAGTATGCAACTTATTCAATGAGTGATTTAAGTAACAGCATAAACGTTGAGTTATCTACTCATGAACATGACATAACACAAACAAAAACTGTTTAACTTTTAGGGGCGAATAACTTAAAAGTACGACATAGAAATCCAAAGTTTTGTATATATAAACACCTTGCATTATGATATTCTTTGATCATGCAAAGTATATGAAAATCTGTTCAATGGTTTTAGTTCGTATTTCCTTTATGATTGTTACCTTTTTGTTTAGTTATTATACCCACAGAAGCACGATACGTGATTTAAGCCCAAGCTCGCATGGAAAGATATTTGATATATCCGAGAACTTTAGCAGATGTTGATGCATTATCGCTATTTATACATAAACGTAAACGTAGTCGAGTAGATAAGGTTAGTGATTTCAAGACACTTGCCCATCACTACTGTTGGTTTAGCTATCCAGCGAGCTTGCGGAACGTTGGTGCTTCTACTCAGGTAAGCGCCTGAATTAATGCACGGAGGGGCACCTGCGGTGGAGGGGCACCTGCGGTATACCTCTACCAGTTAAGCTGTCAGCAATCTCATAAGACATGTTATGTAAACAGTATATTTCATTTACCGTCTAAATCGCTATAAATAACGAATTTAAAATTGATTAATTGTCACGTCAAACCTGGCGTTTATGGTGCTGATATGACGTACACGAAATATATAATTTATCATTTACGACTTTTTAAACCTTTACGTTCGTGTCAAGAAATAAAACAATTGTATTTGTCATCTACGTTACAATATCTCCTTCTGTAAGTTTAATGATTTCATCTTTGTGTCAATATTTTAACTTACTTTTATTTGTCTTTGACACACATTGCTAATGTCAAACACGTGTACTGTATTTTGTATCGAAAAACCATATGTGGTCTTTATTCTATTTTGAACAATGACGTCACATTATTAAGATAATTATGCCTCCTAGGTTTTCATGAAAATGAAATTGATGTCATACATTATAAAAAGGCATTACAAGACACATTTTTCGATCGCAAGTGTCAAAAAGTAGGTGCAATATTATAGCTTTTCGTCATATCCTTTTCGCTTTAATTTGTTATTCTTCTTTGAAGGCTATTCAAACAAAGGCAAAACGGGTCTAAAGGTATGACAGATAGACAGATAAAATAACATAAACATTTTCTTTTTAGTAAATATAATAAACATTTGAATTATGTATATTATTTATGGTCTCTTGTTAATACTTTAAATACTTTATTTGTTGGTTTTATCTGAAAGTAATACCACGAATACGTCAGTGGAATAGTTGCTACTATGTTATTTCATTGGCAGCAAGTCAAGCAATAAAACAATTTCTTCGATAAGACTATTTTCAGTCTTACATGAGTACATGTAACCATAGAACAAATTTCGATTTGCAACACCAAGAAAGCAGTTTGCTTACCGTTTAACGCAGCGCTATTTGTGTTTTCAAAACTACAAGCGAATGGTATCTGAAATATTGTCAGAAAATTTTCTTTAATTATATTAATCAAATATATTTTTAGATTGTGTAGGTTTCTTTCATGTGCAATATCTACCTTCTGCTTTATGAATTAAACTTAACTCTAATATAATGATATATTGCCGAGTGTTTGTTGTTTTTTCTTTTTTGTATCATAGGCAAAACTAGAAACACGTTCCCTGTTGTCATAATACGAAACCCATAGAAAAAAGTAACCAATAAAAAACATCTGAATAATATTATGACATTTCTATCGCTATCACTTTTTCTGTCGCCACAATAAGTAAACCCAAGAGAGAATGAGGCAATCAAATGGCATTCTCTGGAGTGCGGTCAACTTATACCTGCGCTCTTAATATTATACAAGAAAATAAGTTTCAAGGTTACATTTTGAGATCAAAAGTGGACTGGGTAATTGATGGAGAGAAACCAAGTAAATTATTTAGTAATCTAGAAAAAAGCAATTATGTTAATAAATGTATCAAAAATATCATGAAAAACGATGGTACTTTAATAACAAAACAAGAAGAAATCTTAAACGAAACTGCATTTTTTTATGAATCATTATATACGTGTACCTCACATGGCTTAGAGGATAATATGTTTTTAAACTTTGTTAAAGATATAAACATTCCAACATTATCAAATACAGAGTCAAAATCCCTCGAGGGTAAAATCAGACTAGAAAAAGCATCAATCGTTTAAAAGAATATGAAAAAAAAAATAAAAGTCTAGGCTCATCTGGATTTTCAGCAGAATTTTATAAATATTTTTGGAACAGAATTGGCGTATCTGTTTGCAGGGCTCCAAACCATGCTTTTATATCCGGAAACATATCTGTAACACAAACACAGGGCATAATAACATGTATCCCTAAAGGTGAGAAGCCAAAACAATTTTTAAAAAATTGGCGACCGATAACACTGCTTAATACAATTTATAAAATTGGTTCTGGATGCATAGCGAATAGAATAAAAATATTTTTAGGCAAACTTATTAACACTGACCAAGCAATATTTATAAAGAGCAGATTTATAGGAGAAAATGTAAGACTAATTTATGATATAATGCAATATACAGAGGAGAATAACATTTCTGGGCTTTTACTCCTTATCGATTTCGAAAAGGCTTTTGATTCTTTGTCTTGGGTTTTTGTAGATAAAACGTTGTCACTTTTTAATTTTGGTGAAGACATCAAAAGATGGTTTAGCATTTTCTATAAAGATGGGATTTCAGCAATATGTCAAAATGGATTTTTATCAAAGTTCTTTAGCATTCAGCGTGGGTTCCGGCAAGGTGATCCGTTAAGTTGTTATATTTTTATTTTATGTGCTGAAATAATTTCACAGAAAATTAGGTCAAATAACAATATTAAAGGAATTAAAATGAATATGGTAGGACATATTAAGCTATCTCAATTCGCAGATGATACTTCAATTATTCTAGATGGTTCGGCCTCTTCTTTAAATGAAACCTTAGACACATTGTCCACTTTTACTTTTGTTTCTGGTTTGAAAGTTAATTTTGACAAAACAAAAGCAAAATTTAGCGCAAATAGTATAAAAACAAAACGGAAATTATATTGAATTAGCAAAATTTTGACATGCTTGGCTTTAAGTTTTATGTAGATTTGTCAAAAATGATAGAGTTAAACTACATATCTAAAATTACAAAAGCAGAAAATATTTTTTAAAATGTGGAAGAGAAGAATAATTACACCAATTGGAAGAATAATTGTCATTAAAACTCTTGTACTGTCACTCTTTAATCACTTGTTCGTTTCTTTGCCTAATCCTCCAAAATCTTATATTCAACAAATAGAAACTTTATTCTTTGATTTTATATGGCAACGTCCGTGCAAAGTTAAAAAAGACGTTTTGATAATAAATAAAAAAGATGGAGGTTATGACATGATATATTTAAATGCATTTATATCTGCATTAAAAACTACTTGGATTAGACGAATCATTACGAGCAACGGAAAATGGCTAGATATTGTTTCTAAACTAATAGATATAGATAAATTATTAAATTGTGGCTCTCATTACCCAGAAACCATAGCGAAATCCTGTAAAAACTTATTTTGGAAAGATACGTTAAATGCTTTTGTTCAATTATGGAAAATAAATATCCCATGTTTCGATAAAGTGTTGGAATATCCATTATTTTATCACCCAGATATATTGATTGGTAAAAAAAGTATATTTTGAAAGTCATGGTTTAATGCTGGTGTCCAGTGTATAGGTGACTTGTTTAACATGAATGGGGATTTATATAAGATCCATGAATTCAATAAAATTTATAATTTGAGTGCTATTTTTTTGCATTTTCAAGGCATATGTAACGCATTAGTTAAATATCTTAAAAGTGTTGGTTATTCTATTAGTAGTTTAAAATATGTTTCAAGACCTTATATTCCACCAATACTCTCTCAGATATTAAACATTGAAAAGGGTTCACAACCTATGCATAATATATTAAAATCAAATAACTATACAGCTTTTTGTAAACTTAAATGGGAACAAAAACTTAATACTAATTTTGAAGATAAACAATGGAATACATTTTTTTCACTTATTTTTGAAACCACTAAAAACACGAATTTACTGTGTAACAATGGTTTCAATACAGAATTGTACACATAATACTTGGCACAAACGAACTTTTGTATAAGATACAATACAAAGATAATCCAAACTACAGTTTTTGCAACAAATTTTCTGAAAGCTTGGAACACCTTTATTTGGGACTGTGAAGTTGTTTTTGATATGATTCATGGTCTTTTTGAAAATACTGATTTACATTGACAAGAATAGAATTTCTTTTAGGAATACAAAACGTTGATTATGAAACTAATCTTTTGCTTTTATTTGTCAAGAAGTATATTTATTTTTGTAACATGAATTTTAAAAGACCGACTATAGAGGCTTCTAAGCATTATATTAAGTACCAATACCATATCGAGAGAGAAACACAAAACATTATTAACAAGGTAGATATTTTTGACAAACAGTGGGACAGTTTGAAATATATTTTCATTTCTTCATACCAAGATTAGTATGTGAGTGTGGACATTGTGTTATTGATTATGTGTTTTTATCATTTTTAAACACAATATGACTAAAAACAGTTTTTATTCATTAGACTGCAGGTTACAAAACTATATATTGAAAAGTTAAGTGAGATTATAAATTAATCACAGGCTTCTATTTTTTTAATGTACCTTTGTGTGTTTGTTTGTTTGTTTATATATATGTATGTCTTTGTATGTTTGTATGTATGTATTTATCTGTGTTCAAAATAAACGGGGTTACCATTTAAGGGCCCAAAAACAAAAAAAACAAAACAAAAAAAAAACAAACTTATACCTGCGCTCAAGTTAACGCACTGTGCATTTATATTATACGATTTAACTCTGAGACATTTTCAACAGCAGGTCCCCAAATTATGACACAAGATCATATAACGTACTGAATTTTAGCCTTTTTATGGCGGTTGAAAATGTTATTATTAATTGACACCCACAAAGTTATTTCTATAATTATAACATAATAATAATTATTGCTGTTTTGATAATAATATCAGTGGATATTTATTGACAAGCTAGGAGAGGAAACATCGAGATTCATGTTACTAAAATGAAAAAAAAAAACACGTCGATTGTTTGACTCAAGTGCCCGTTCATGCCTGAAATAACGCACGGCATAACACATAGAAGCTACCTTTGCCAGTAAAGCTGGAAAGTCGCCATGTGACCTATACTTTGTTTTACGTTAAACCCAACAAAAATTTCAATACATTTCATTTTAGTTTTTCTTCTTGTTTCTATATTTTTTGTACAAAAAAACTGTGCACGCATGTATACACATGTATACATTTGAACAGACAAGAGAATTTGCATTTACGTATTACTTCACGCAAGCACGAGGAAATGTAAGACATTTTCTAATATTTGTTACTCAGGCGCCATTTAATACAACTGCCTGTTATAACAGACTGTAATAGGTATATTTATCTACTATTCTAGACACGTGTACTACTATACTAGACTCGTGTATGACCTTTAGCGGAATAGCATTCAATAGAATATTTGTGTATAGCACTACTTATTAACATTTGTACACATAAGTCGAAACGGCATTCGTGCCATTCCACGCCATTCTGTTATGGTCTCCAAATATATGAGTCCTATAACAGTTTCAATTAAACTAAAGACATTACTTTTCATGGAAAGTTCAAAGAGACGCATTCGTGCCTTTCCACGTCAATCCTTTATGGTCCCGAAATATGTTTTTGTTTTTCAATGGCATGTATCTTTACATGCCGACTGAACTTTCTAGATGGATAACTGTTGGAAGATAGGATGCTGCAAAATCTTACTAGAATTCACTGACATATCTTAATTGCACTGGGAGGATTGCGCATCTATAACACATTTTACCTTTGGTCATGCGCAATAATTGTTACATAATTTCATAAACGTTGTTGTATGACATCTGTGTAAAGGTGTCATATTTATTCAACATTACGTATAAGTGAAATAAAAATATTTGTTTAATGTTCGATTTAGAGCTCCTAGATTTATTAATGAATATATATTTACAGAGAAAGGTTAAAATATATATCAAATTTCGTTCTGTACGATGTAACATTATTATAATAACGTTTGGAACATAAATGCTATCAAGAAATTAATTGAAGTTGGATATCATTTTCTGTAAAAGGTTTGGTATTTACATATTTCATCGTTTATAACTTGATTTAACAAAAAATAAAACATTACTATCACATTTTACTATACAATTTCAATAAATTTACGTGTGGAACCAACTGTTTAAATACTCATTTTAATTCTGGGTATATTGCGTTGTGATGTGCTTTTTTGTAATTTTCAGGTTTATGTGCCGAAGCTCATATATATTTCATTTTTCAACTTCATGCTTTTATATCTTTGGACCTCGGTGAAGATTCTTTAATATCATCAGATTAAATCATTTTGAAAATGTATCCAGTACTTTATCATGTTATCAAAAGCGGGTAAATCCTTTCATTTTAAATCACTATATGCACAATAAGAATAATTATTCGAAGAAAAATAAAAATAGAATAATAAATAAATAAATAAATAGTTAGAAAATGATTTAAAATATTGCACACAAGTCAAGGGTAAAAACCAATATCAAATGGTATAAAAATCTCGAAAAAAAAGTCCCATCATCTCTAAACTCTCAAAAGTCTCTCTTTAAAGAGGAAAAAAATATTTTTTTTTCTTCACAACATGACTTTTTGTTGATGTAAATGTTTACTTTAATGCCGAGAAAAGAGATAATTAAGAAGAATAATCAACAAAGGCCCACACAAATTTAAATCTTAATTTATGATGTATTTCCAGGTTTATCATATCGCTTATATGTCTATTAATATTACAAAACACGATGTATTTTGCATTAAATGTATACTATTTTAATTACTATTTTAAAAAACTTATACCTGCGCTCAAGTTAACGCACTGTGCATTTATATTATACGATTTAACTCTGAGACATTTTCAACAGCAGGTCCCCAAATTATGACACAAGATCATATAACGTACTGAATTTTAGCCTTTTTATGGCGGTTGAAAATGTTATTATCAATTGACACCCACGAAGTTATTTCTATAATTATAACATTATAATTGCTGTTTTGATAATAATATCAGTGGATATTTATTGACAAGCTAGGACAGGAAACATCGAGATTCATGTTACATTTAATGTATTCTAAGATCTGGACTAATAACTTGTGTCAAGAGCTCACCCCTTTTTCAGAATATTTATTTCAATCGTGAAAAAATACCTAAAATGAAAAAAAAACACGTCGATTGTTTTACTCAAGTGCCCGTTCATGCCTGAAATAACGCACGGCATAACACATAGAAGCTACCTTTGCCAGTAAAGCTGGAAAGTCGCCATGTGACCTATACTTTGTTTGTTTTACGTTAAACCCAACAAAAATTTCAATACATTACATTTTAGTTTTTCTTCTTGTTTCTATAATTTTTGCACAAAAAAAAACTCTGCACGCATGTATACACATGTATACATTTGAACAGACAAGAGAATTTGCATTTACGTATTACTTCACGCAAGCACGAGGAAATGTAAGACATTTTCTTATATTTGTTACTCAGGCGCCATTTAATACAACTGCCTGTTATAACAGACTGTAATAGGTATATTTATCTACTATTCTAGACACGTGTACTACTATACTAGACTCGTGTATAACCTTTAGCGGAATAGCATTCAATAGAGTATTTGTGTATAGCACTACTTATTAACATTTGTACACATAAGTCGAAACGGCATTCGTGCCATTCCACGCCATTCTGTTATGGTCTCCAAATATATGAGTCCTATAACAGTTTCAATTAAACTAAAGACATTACTTTTCATGGAAAGTTCAAAGAGACGCATTCGTGCCTTTGCACGTCAATCCTTTATGGTCCCGAAGTATGTTTTTGTTTTTAAATGGCATGTATATTTACATGCCGACTGAACTTTCTAGATGGATACTGTTGGAAGATAGGATGCTGCAAAATCTTACTAGAATTCACTGACATATCTTAACTGCACAGGGAGGATTGCGAATCTATAACACATTTAACCTTTGGTCATGCGCAATAATTGTTACATAATTTCATAAACGTTGTTGTATGACATCTGTGTAAAGGTGTCATAGTTATTCAACATTACGTATAAGTGAAATAAAAATATTTGTTTAATGTTCGATTTAGAGCTCCTAGATTTATTAATGAATATATATTTACAGAGAAAGGTTAAAATATATATCAAATTTCGTTCTGTACGATGTAACATTATCATAATAACGTTTTGAACATAAATGCTATCAAGAAATTAATTGAAGTTGGATATCATTTTCTGTAAAACGTTTGGTATTTACATATTTCATCGTTTATAACTTGATTTTTTAAAAAAAATAAAACATTACTATCACATTTTACTATACAATTTCAATAAATTTACGTGTGAAACCAACTGTTTAAATACTCACTTTAATTCCGGGTATTTTGCGTTGTGGTATGCTTTTTGTAATTTTCAGGTTTATGTGCCGAAGCTCATATATATACATTTTTCAACTTCATGCTTTTATATCTTGGGACCTCTGTGAAGATTCTTTTATAATATCAGATTAAATCATTCTGAAAATTTATCAAGTACTTTATCATGTTATCAAAAGCTTTTATTAAATCACTATGTGCACAGTAAGAATAATTATTCTAATAAAAATAAAAAAATAGAATAATAAATAAATAAATACTAAGTAAGTTAATGATTTAAAATATTGCACACAAGTCTTGGGTAAAAACCTAAATCAAATGGTATAAAAATCTCGAAAAAAAAAGTCTCATCATCTCTAAACTCTCAAAAGTCTCTCTTTAAAGAGGAAAAAAATATTTTTTTTTCTTCACAACATGACTTTTTGTTGATGTAAATGTTTACTTTAATGCCGAGAAAAGAGATAATTATGAAGAATAATCAACAAAGGCCCACACAAATTTAAATCTTAATTTATGATGTATTTCCAGGTTTATCATATCGCTTATATGTCTATTAATATTACAAAACACGATGTATTTTGCATTAAATGTATACTATTTTAATTACCATTGCCGAAACATATAAAAACGAAATTGTAATATTTGTCAGTGTAAATTAAGTGTAAGATAACGTTGAATCCATTCACTGATTTATGGAAAGAAATATGCCATTGGAATAGAAAAAAAGCAGTTTATTATAACATATAATATCAATATATATAATATATAAATTTTGCTATCGCCTTTTATATCAGCACTCCTGGTTCAGGAAGAACTTTGTGTGTATCTTTAAATGATCATAAAAAAATAACAATGCATACATGAAAAAAATGGTGTCATAATAAACTCGTAACGACAGCCTTGATTGAAGAAAAAAGGCATGAACATATGACTTAATACTATGCGGAGCAGGTCAGTTAAATCATCCACCATTACCCCCTGTTAAATGAAAAAATTTTTTCCCTTTTTTCCATTTTTTTTCTTTCAAACAAATGTCCAAAATTTAATTGTTAAATAAAATCTCGTCTTTTTAATAACATTTTAATTGACTTAACTTCATTTGTTTTAGTTTATGTAAACTAATCGTTCAAATTTGAATGATCGATAGATTTTAAGGGTATTATCAAATCTGGGTTAACATGGTTAAAAATATCTTTTTTGGGAAAAATAATATTAAAAACCCTTTTTATAAATGAATAACTTTATTCAGAATACAAATTAGAAACATAAATAACAAGTGGAACTGGGATGCAGTAATTACTTGTATGTTTATGTACTTTGCAATTTCACACTAGGATATGCAAAACAGCTGTTTGCGGATAAATTCGTTATGAGAAGAATTTAACCTTTAAAACCAGTAAAACCTAAAGTACTTGTTTAAACCCCCTTTTCCCCAAAAATTTTGAAAGGAAAGAGGATTAATTTCGCCAAACTGGAAAAAGGAAAAAGGCGGGGTTTTTAAACGCTTTAAACGACAATTTGGCCCTTTTTTTTAAAAACCGGGAAAAACGGAAAAAAAGGGCGGATGGCAGTTTTTCTTTTTCCCAAAGGCGTTGCAATTTACCCGGGGGTTTTTCCCTTTGGCACGAAAACTCAAGGTCCCATAAAAGCTTAAGGGCCCCCCCAAAAAAGAAAAAATTGTATTTGGAAAATTTTTTTTTTTTCAAAACGGTAAAACTTAAAAGAAAAGCCCCCGATTTTTGTTTTTTTGTTTTTAAGAGAGTGGGAAAGAAAATTTGTTTTTACATCACCTTCTCCTTTTGGACTGCTGTTTTTCTCACTACTGTAGGAGACAACCTTCCGAAAACATCTAGCCCAATGTCTCTGTTCGGTTATTATTTACTGGTAGTCCTTTTTATTAGCATATGCATCACGCTTGGTACAATTTTCAACGTTCGTGTGTATTACAAAAAGGAAGACTATCTTATTCCTGATTGGTTGGTGGGTTTAGTCAAGCGTTTAAAATATAAATCTAGAAATGAAGGCAACAAAAGAAAGCGTGCCCTACATACACTTGATACAGAAAATAAAGCGGAGAAGAATGGAAATAACCTAGAAAAACAGGACACTTATGCTTACAATCACTCCCATAACTCTGATATGCTGACTGATTTTTATTATCACTTCTCAGAGGAGACAATTGACCCACCAAGAAAAGATGATAAAGTACGTTATCATATCAGATTATGCCCAAACACTATTGACGTCTCCTGTACAACAGAAGACAATGAGCAACATATTACTAAAACCGAAACAATAGTTTCATGGAAGGATGTGTGTTCAGCATTTGATAAGATCTTATTTGCTTTCTCATTTCTAATTATATCCATAGCAACAATGATTTTCTTTGCATTTGTATTCTTTGGTAATAATAAGTAAATTTGGATGATACTACGAATAAAACGGCGATCAATTTAGTTTCTGTTCAGGTGTTTGAAAATGAAATAAACGTCAGATTTGTATGTGACATGGAAAATGGAACAGGCTTGGTCATTGTTTGATAAAAGGCAATATGTTTTCAAATCACAATAAAACACAAATTCATTTTGACTATTCCATGTTTATTCCACTGATTTTTTTTCGCTCTTAGAGGCGCAAAGGTGAAAACAGTCAAAACACGACAAAGTCAACGTTTTGCTGTACCTCTGCTCCGCGGGCACAAAGGCGAAAATACAACAAAGTAGTGTCATCGAGCTCCAAGGAGTTAAAGTACGACAACACCATCGCTTTGTGGTATTTTTGTGTTTTCGCCTTGCGCCCCGCTATTCGAAAATACGCTATGGCATAAAAAGCCACCATAGCATAATAGAAAGGGATAATTAGCAGAGAACATTTTTGGCAGCCTTTTAAAGATCAAACATACTGTTTTATGTGACATAAGTCAATTCCACTTAAATAAAAGACATAATGTTCTAAGTCACAATGAACACTTTGATTTTAACAATTTTTGAAAAAAAGTTACAAGGACTGTTTTATCTCCAAATATTTTTTTAAGCAATAAAATATTAAAGTCCACATATCCTTAACGATATTGAGTTGTTCTCAAGACACCACGTTTAGTAGGTTTTAAATTTTCAAAATCCGACAATTAATAAAAAAGTTATGCAATACTAAATCTTTACATGCTTTTTTCTCAAAAACAACAAAATGGCACTTAGAATTAAACGTTTTTCAAGCGACGATATTCTTAACTATTAGTAAGTATACATAGATACAACTAGAATTATCAAAACTCAAAAAGCAAATCTTAGATAAAATTTATTCATCATAAAAGGTTTAAACAATTTTATTGCACGCTCTTAAATCAAAACTCTTATTATTATTAAATTATTTTCGAAACATTACACAAGCAAATAGATGGGAACAAAAGCAAATAATCCGAAAATTGTTGCGAAATTATATCTACCTTTCTATACATCTCTAAAATTAATAAACTGTTAGTATAAGTATGTAAACATTCAAATCCGAGAATCAAAGAAAATAATAATAAATTGTCTTAAAAATAATCATTTATTGTGGTAATTTAATTGTGGCATTTACACAAAAAGAACAAATTGAAATGACATACAGCATGTAATTAAGAATTTCCTTGGTTAATATATAGATAAAATGTGGAATACTTAACTGGATAGTTCATTGTTAACGATATGGTAGCATGCATACCAGTTTGGTTTAATACCATTTAAAAAAAGAACACTATCAAATACCAGTATTGTCCAATATAATAATAACTATTTTTAAATCATCATAATTTTCATAATATGATCGGAAAGTAAAGTCTTTCAATTTTTTTTTTTATTTATTTCATGTCAAAATCATACTCTTGTTCTTCAATATCTAATGTCTCAGATGTAATAAGCCGTCAAAATGCTATCATATTGATTTTTCAAAAACCTTTTTAATCTGGGGTTTTGTCTCAAGACCGTTTTCAAAAAGGTCACTAATTGGTCATACAGATGAACATTTGCTTTAACCTTTGTAAATACATGCAGTTTTACTGTAGAAATACAAATGCACGTGAGAGACATTATGTTTCATTTGACTTCATGTGCCCGAAAGCAATGAGCAGGAATTAATTTATGTTGTAAAATTTCCTTGAAACAAGATATTTCTGAAGGTAATTAAAATTCCTGTCAAAAATTTATGTTATATGAATATTATGGTTTAATAATTTGTTTAAAGTTATATACAGCAGTTTAGATGGGTTCAGTTTCTGACAAAGGGGTCGGTCATGTTGTTGATATTTTCGACTGGAGTTTGTATTACAAACGATAATTGATACATTGATCTTTGGCGTGTTTGCACAAACTGAATGATATAATTATGACATAACATGTATCGTCATTACAAAGTTTTGGATATATTAAATCAATGGCTATTGACATTAACACTGTAACCGTAATAAAAAATCTGCGTTTTGTACCTAAAGTGTGTTTGATATTTGAATTTCCCTGAAATGATAATTTAAAAATCGTCTATAGGACCACAAGTGTTGATAATACTTGCATATTCGTTTGACTTACAAACAAATGTTCTTTTTGAAATCAAAGATGCATTGTATCTTAATGCAAGTTTTATGTAATTTTAGACTCCCGAAAGTTTTGTATCGTTTTAAGAAATGAATCGTTTGTTTCATATTCAGTCTGTTCATACAATCGTTCATAAAAAAAAAAACATACACGAAACTGTCGCACCGCCATACATTACAACATAAGATATGTGTCAATAGTTGAGCAAAGGCTGTTTAATAATTTTCATTTCATCAAGTGACTTGACATTATTAGGAATTAATTTTTAAAACTTGACATGGTGTATCCGGTTCACTGCAAAAGTAAATCTCGCTAATGCTCGCAGAGATACACTTTCCCACTCACCGTATGA
Source organism: Ruditapes philippinarum (assembly GCF_026571515.1). Classification (NCBI taxonomy): domain Eukaryota; kingdom Metazoa; phylum Mollusca; class Bivalvia; order Venerida; family Veneridae; genus Ruditapes; species Ruditapes philippinarum. Next base: position 552,010 of record NW_026866765.1, on the reverse strand, counting down.
AACTTCTCCATCCTGACATCAACCATGAATTCTCTATATTACTAGAGAAAGACAACTTCTTATGGTCTGATTGTAAAAACATACCGATTTGTGTCCCTTTGCCTTTTTCTTTGGCAATACCCAAAGAATGTCAAGAATTGAAATAAAAATACATGAATGATATGGGATGTTACATAGTACTGTTTAAAAAAAAGTTTGATTGTATCATAAAGCACACAAAAATACCTTCAGAAAAAAATGGTAAAACGTTCTTGTGAACAATAATATGTAACATAAGTTTCTTCGTTATGATTTGCTGGTACAAGTCTTGTCATTAAAGTTCGCGTACATACACTTTGCTGAAATTTCTAAGGATTATTACGTGTTTGACAATAACAGCATGAAATGTCTGTTAAAATGAAAACTTCTTATCTACTTTATAATGAATTATTTTCTTGTTAAACGGCAATAACCATGACTACTTCTACTACCAAGTCTACGAACATAACCTATTTATCATTCATACATCATGTACATCTCCCTAGTTTCAAATAAAATAAAGACATTTATATAAGCATTTTAAGCATTGTCATGCGTAGAGAATCTGAAATATGGTACATTGTACATTATTATATCGTTTAAATGTGCATACCGTTCTGATGTAATTTTTCATGATGGACAATATTTCTTTTTGGTTAACATGGCATGAGCAATTCTGCCAGACGTTAATAATGAAGCTGATATTGATTAAAAAGATAATTAATACGTCAAATTATGCTACATTTATAATTGAAAAGTACAGATTTCACACTTCACACTAGTACTTCTTTAAAACCACTCTGTATACACTTTACCAGAAAATGCATTGAGCTGAGTAACATATTGTATTTTTTTACATATTTGAGAGGACAAAATCAGTATAAACACGCTGTTCTATTAATATTATACAATGAGGCTCATTCACATGATTATCATCTCTCAACATAAGTACAAAATCGATGTTTTAGCATGCATTTAGTAGGATTTCATTATTTATACCATTACTAATGTCAATACCACTTCTAAAAAGCTTACACAACAGGAACAAAGATAATATCTGCATTACAAATACATATTAAGTTGTTGAGGCAACTTTCAATTACTTTCTTTTCAACCTCTTAATGTTTTTAGAACCTACTTTCAAAGTGCGATTACTATAGAACAGGATTATATTGTGACACATCCCCTTATGTACAACATTGTGACATAATATATCCAATAAAGCTAAACAAATAAAAAATATTGTATTTATTTTATTATATTTTATGTATAATTAGTTAACACATGTCTAAAAAAATTAAGATTGGCTAAAATTTGTTCAATTAATACCTTATGCGTTACAATTTATATTTCACAATTTAAATGTACACACTCAACATCTATCATACACATATGTATATCCCTAAAATAAGATTGTAAAAATAAAATTCAATTATTAAAACTGCTTATCATTGTCTGACATATTATCATACATTACATCTGATATATCATTTAAAGCTGCGACTAAAACAGCCCTGACTTCATCGTATGAAAGGCAGTAAAGGAGAACATGTTTTTCATCCCCAACAACACCTTCTATCTAATGGTTAATGTTCATATCTTCCAGTCAGTCTCTAATCTAAAAGGGGATACACCACATCTTAATTTAGTAAATGCAGATCTATATTGCAACGCTATATTCTTAAAAAGGTATTTTTCAATTTCAAAATCTGACTTTAGCAATTTATATTCTGAGTTTGTTACAACAATTTCCTGTAACGGACTGATCCCTACCTAAAATATAGTTCCATTTTTCTTTTTCTAACTCAAACAATTTGGACTCAATCAAGGATATTGCAGGCTTTGCATTCCCAATATGTTCATTCATTAAATATTCACAATCAATATCTTTCACCAATTTCAACATTCTACTGAAACTATTTCTAACATTAACATTAATATTCCTTGACCACAGACCACATGGAAATGATTTTGTTTTTCTTATAATTTTGCATATTACAAACTCTAAAATACTGTCTAAAGACTGAATCCCAGAGTCGAACATTAAGTGGTTTCCCGCCCATCTATTAATTGCTGCATTTTGGTAGTGTAATTGTTTCATATGTATTTGTATTTGTTCAAACGTAAATTTATCTTTTTACTAAAATATGAAATATGTTTGTCATTTACGGCCCTTACAATGTATGAATATATATTCTATATAACAAGCACATTGTATATGGTATGTAATATACAAAACTATATAAAAATTTAAACTGTATATGTTTATGCTTATTAACTGATATGTGCAAACGGCGATGAAAAAATTCATCGTTCAAAGTTTCGCTTTCGTTTCATGCCACGCCTGAAAAGTTGTTTTTAATATGGTTGCATCACAATAATTGTTATGTGGAACATATATGCCTTAAGCTTTAAGTTATATTAAATAAATTGATTAAATGTTTATCTTAAAGTAACAATTAAACCATTCTATTATATTATAGTTCAACAAGAGGATGTATAAAAACCCTAGATACTCATACAAACAAAATATAATCATATATTAATTCTCAAGCTTTTGTGTTATTAAATCATGACTTCTTTTTGTTTGTTTTTTTAAAAGCTATAATAACCACCACATCTTAATTAATTGCACAATGAAGATTTAGTTTGATTTGTTTACATTATATTAAGGATCGTATTCGCCTTTTCCAGGATTTACCTACTGAACATAGAAAACTTCATTGATCTTCTTAAGAACAAATCAGTATAAATTTGAAAGTCCATTTATGATAAAAAATGTTGGTTTTGAGCTTTTTGTTTGTTTGTGGTAAAAGCAGCACGTTGACGAGAACGAATCAATTGGTTGCCTTTTGAATATTATCTCCGTGAAAGTGCCGTTTGTAGTGTAATAGGTATTTTTTGTTTGTTATAGTTAAAATGACATTGACTTATATATGTATTTGGATCTAACACTCGTTCACAGAGTAAGATCAAAATATAAATTCGATATTGCTTGGTACAATGTTGCATGGTGCATTCTTGTAATGGTTTGAATATGACAGATGTTTGACTTCAGCATATGTAACAGGTTTGCTAATAGATATTTTACAAAGTATAGAATTAAAGTTATTTGATGAGATTTTTATGATGATATGTAGAAAATACGTGCAGAATTACAATAACTTGATTTAATTATAATAATGATGTATAAGGTGTCTGAAATTTATTTACAGGTAAATAATTAGCATATAGATAGTAGATAAGTATAAGTTTATTTTCCATTAAATGTATAAAACTACGTTTTTTTTATTAATTTCAGAATTTTATTTTTTATCATAATTATTATAAAAGGAAAATTGATTATTTCAACATCTGGCTGTGGCTCTGGATTTGAAAACAAGAAAATCAGATAAATAACGGGTAGAAAAGGTCAAAAGTACCTAACTAGGAAAAATTTTAATGATAAAGAATGAAATCAAATTCATTCTTACAGTTCCACTTATACGTTTAAGATAAGAAAATATAAAAACAAACCTTCACCGACTATATCCGAACATATATAAAAAAAAATTTCGTCATTTTAAAGATGCATGTAAGTAAATTTGAATATAAAGGTGTATTGTCTTTTAGAAATAAAGAAAAGAAATGTTTCGTACGATTAACTATGATTTTTAGCCTTTTTGTTTGTAAAGTACATTTCTTGGACTGATTATTTGTTGTTAAAATGCTGATTTTGTTAAAATGTCTTTACTTCAGGATGACAATACTTACAAATAAGAATGACAAGGAGAACACTGCCTTTGACACTTATGTCTTTCGCTTGATTATGTCCATCAGCGTTGTCAACTGTCACACTATAGATGATGCAAAACAGCTGCTCTTAGACCAAATGCTTGGTTACGAGAAGAATTTCAGACCTGTAATAAACCAATCTAAACCAATTAACGTACGTGTTTGTTAAGATCTCATTTCTATTCAAGAATTCGACGAAGTCAAAGAGACGCTTACCATTTCTGCAGTTTTAAGAGTATTCTGGAAGGACGAGTTTATAAGATGGAATCCAAAGGATTACGGAGGTCTTGATCAACTAGTCATTGAAAGCGACAATGTTTGGACACCAAATTGAGTTTTATTAAACAACGTTAACAAATACAACAAAACTTGAGAAAATATGCGATGCTTGGCAGCTCATTGGGTTTGTTCCAAGTGGTTATGCTTTGTATTTTCCTGGAGATGTTCTCTCTGCTTCTTGTCAAGCAGATATAACTTACTTTACAAATGATAGGCATACATGTTTCTTACAAATCGCTTCATGTGCCCTATTTGAAACAGAAATTAACCTGATGGAGCTCGAGGATAAAGTACAAACTTCTTTTTTCTCCAAACATGGTAAATGGACATTGCTTGACTCTAGTATTAAGAGTAAACCTGGAACTACTTTTGGTCACATTTCCTTGTCTTTGGAGCGCAAACCTCTTTTTGTTCTTGTAAACGTTACTCTTCGATTATTGTCATGGCATTTTTGAATACAGTAATTTTCACCATTCCAGTAGAGAGTTGGGAACGAATTTCATATAGCATTACCGTTCTCCTGTCAATAGCTGTTTTTATAACAATTGTAGGCGACAACCTACATGTACCTGAAACGTCTTACCCAATGTCTCTGTTTGGTTATCATTTACTTACTGTGCTGATTGTTAGCATAGGTATAACGCTAGCAACAATATATAATGCTCGTTTGTATTTCAAAGACAAACACGACTCTATTCCTGATTGGATGAAAGGTTTCGTCAGGCGTTTGCAATATAAATGTAGAGACAAAGAAAACAAAAGAAACCGTACCGCAGCTAAATATGATACAGAAAACAAGCCAAACAGGAAAAAGCTGCTGATCGAAAAACAGGATGCTGATGCAGTCAGTCACGCTGATAAAAAAGTTATGGTGAATTAATTTCAATCATGTGTCAAAGGAGATAGATCTAGTCACAAAAAGAAGAGTTCCTTATCATATCAAATCATTTCCAAACTCTTTCATAGCTGTCGCATAGAAGAGGAACGGAATTGCGATATTAATAAAACCGACTCAATAATGTCATGAACAAATGTCAGTTCAGCTTTAGATAAAGTCTTATTTGCTTTTTACTTTTTTGTTATATCGATTGCAACCATTGTTGTTTTTTTGTTGTCGTAACCGTTAGTAACAAGAACTTAATTTAAACTACTTACCAAAATTAAGATAACTAAATAAAAAAAAAAAGACCGGCAAAGCTCCTGACGCAAGTCATACATATTAAAACGTCATTTTCTTTTAAACTGCGATGTTTTTCAAAACATCTTATTAAAAACTGTACATACATGCATTTGAATATATACATTTCAAATGATTATGGAATGAATTGTTCTTCATATTCCTAATGTAACGGTAAATCGATGAAAAATCGTATGAGGAAAAGTTTTTGTTGTTAAATTTTATTTCAGTGATGACTAGGTGATACTTTATGCAAACTACCCATGTTAAACAATGTTTACGACGATTGGAGAAATATAAAAGCATTGATTTAGCGGATGTGAGTACATGCGATAGTATATGTTTTCTATAAAACAAGTATGTTTGCACGAGAGCGTTAAATCGTACTAATATTTGTTTTTCTACTCTTTCTGGAATGTTTGACACCAAGGTGCTGATTCGGATCCTTAGTTATCTGAATACTTTTCAGTCTGAGATATTTTGAACTGGACATACACCTGTACTTGTTCTCGTCAGATGCTGATTGTTTTGTGTTTTCGATAGACTTAGCTATGAGTAAGTATCATTCATGAAGTTGAAATCGTGAATTTGGGAAGTGGAAATCGTGAATTCATGAAGTTGAAATCGTGAATTCTTGAAGTTGAAATCGAGAATTCATGAAGCTGAAATCGGGAATTCATGAAGTTGAAATCATGAATTCATGTAGTTGAAATGCCCCCACCGGCATTTCGTAATTTTCAACATACATACACTTCTGCAAAATAAACTAAGCAGAGAAAATACATTGTATGTTTTATTTTTGCTTAAAAAAATATTACACATTACGACCAAAAATGGAAACGAAATTACACTGATATCCAACACAAATTAATTAAGATCCACATATTAACCCATTACCCGATATACACGCCCTTTTATCGCCTTTTTCACCCCCCCCCCCTTTTTTTGATGTCTCAAATGGTGAAAATGCCTTTATTAAGCCCCAAACACTTGTTTTTGTTTTAGAAATGTTGTTTTAAAAAGTGACCACATTTTCGGTGCGGCCCCCAACCAAAAGATACATCAGGGGGTTGCCAGAAGGGGGGTGTGCCCACTTCTGTTTAGGGATGTGAAGGGGCGGCAGTCCCCCTTATCGCCAAGAAAATTTTGGAGTTGTGAGAGGCTTAAAATGACCCAGATCGATCATAAGGTAACGTGTAACCAACGCTGTAAAGCATTTGACTCTATCTCAATCAATTTAGAAGTTGCAGCACTTTGAAATCAATTTTGATGGAAAACATCAAGTTGTTTACTTAATTGGATATTGCATATTAATTAATCATGTCTAAAATATATCTCAGTTGTCAGTTTAGCTTTCTTTAAGACAACAATTATATTCTAATTGTATAATTATCTCAAAACAAAAGCATGAAGTATCGCGAGAATAAATGCCAACGTTTTGATAAAATTAAAGATAAATTAATGACTACTTTAATCACGGTAACTTATTGAAATCTATTAAATTCTGACTGAATATTATTCATTTAAATAAAAGAATGCATAAATTGTGTATGGGAAGCTGCGTTCCCTATTATAGGTCAAGTCAAGATGGCCTTTCTTTAAAAAACAACTGCCAGATTTTTAATGACGCTATATATTCATATTGTTACCACCTTCCATATTTCCAACAAAACTATGGATTAATAATATCTGTCATATTTTGCGATACTGATCGGAATATCCGTCCCGAGGTGACCCGCCCATTGGGCGGTAACGAGGCTTGCCGAGTTACCGCACATGGGCGGGTGACCGAGGGACGGATATTCCGATCCGAACCGCAAACATATGTCAGATATTTTTTCTTGCATATTCTACCATATTCCATTATATTTTTAATTCTTTATTTCTTTATTTTCTTTGTTTGATCGGAATATGGGCGGTAACGAGGCTTGCCGACCAATGGGCGGGTCACCTCGGGACGGATATTCCGATCCGAACCGCAAAATATGACAGATATTATTAATAATATCAATTACACCGATATACTTTTAGTGAAGTCAAAACATGTTTATTTTACATTTACAAAGATACTGTGTTACAATGTTTAATTTCTTTATATCAAAGTTTGAGCAAAGTATATCTTTAAATAAATTCCTTATTTTCATGTGCGGTTTATTCTGTTGAGCTATTAAATATCCGATTGACTAGAAATGACATTTATAGATAATGTAACGAAATAAAATGTTTCCAAAGTAAAATGTTTCAATAATTCGATTTGCTTTTCTCGTTACTTCTCAAACGTTTATAAAAGATATTTTTCCATTTTTATTCACTCTATCTCGTAATAAAAAAGAAAAACTACGTATATTTCCAACAAACCTATGGATAACACAATAATATTAATTACACCAATGCATTTTTAAAATGAATTATAATGTATACTGTTATAACGCAGATTTGGACGGGGTGGGGAAACTGAAAATCAATATAAAAATCCGATATCCGATATAATTTAAACACAACTTTATTTTAAGAACGATGGATGGTGAATGATGACCATAGAAAAATCTACCAAGATTTTATACAGAACAATGCCGAAAGCTATAAAATATTACAGGAAGCCATTTCCATTAACTTTGTAAACATTAGTTATTAACAAATCACCTTTTATTATTTGTATTTGTAATAAGTTACAACTTTGGCTTCCTTTGTTTTTATAATAAACCACTAAGCTCGGGCTTAAGCTTTTGAGATTTATTATAACTTATCAATGTCACTATAAAGCAGGAAAACGTAAAATGCAATATTGTATTTAAATGTTTTGCTTAGAGGTGTTTTTTATTACATTGAGAAATTTTTGAAGTTTAAAAACTATTTTAAGAAAAATGACCGTATTGAAATCAACAAGCAATTTACAGTAATTAATGTTTCTAACAAAAATCTATAAAAAAAATATAAAAAATAATTACATATCACACATACAATATACATGAAGTTGAAATGACAAGAACATAAAAATATATGGGTTATTTTATGGGTTCACTTATCAATAATTTTAAATTTACATTATAACAGTGTATCCGTCTGTAAGAACAGTTCGAATAATTGATTGCCAGAAAAGTTAAAATGCATTCAAAACTTAGTCTGGATAGTCAAACTAAGCCCTATGAGATCGTCACTGTTGTTTTTATTTGGAATACATTAAATCTGAGAAATATTTGTTAGTAATTATAACAATACTGATACCTCTACCCAAAAGGAAAAAGGGTAAGGCTTCGATTATAAAACAATATGTACTTAGTGTTGTTAACTCTAAATTCCAATTCAGCCTTTGTACTTACACAAATTTAACTTCAATAACAAAATTTAAAATAGGCCCAATCTCACATGAGTTTACATATCAAAATCACCCACAACACAGCAGTTGATTTGTTTGGAACATTTTCTTAAAAATCGATAATTTCTGTAAATAACCCAATACCGATACACTTTATTTTTGTCATTCTGTGATAATCATGGGGTGTCCGTGCCCGACAGGGTTAAGGTCGTCGACTTAAAACCACTTGCCCCTCAGCACTGTGTGTTCTAATACCTACATGGGTTGGATTCTTTCATATGAGGAAGCTTTCCTGGTCTGAAATAATGCACACACGGGCACTTGAGGTCTTCCGCCACCAGTAAAGAGTGACCGTCGCCATATGACATTGACTGTGTCGGTGTGACGTAACCCCCCCCCCCCCAAAAAAAAATAAAATAAAATAAACAACAAAAAATAAAAAAACAAAAAACCAAAAACCAAAAACAAACAAACAATTGCAATAATAATCAACCATTCTGGTGTAATCCTCATCTGACGGTGTACATTTCTGACTGTTGAATGACTCCTTATTATCTTCCATCAAAGGTATCTAAACATTGTTGTTGAAGTCTATAATGCAGATTCAGATGGTTTAATAAATCTAGATAAAGTACTTGGTGCAACTGATTAGTTAACAAAACTGGGCAGTGAAGAATAACGTGTAAACTCAGATATCTGATGTTACAGTGCATCTGTCCTTTTATTTAAGATATATATGTATCAATATTCAGAATATTATCACATGTCATGTTTACCGATATATAAAGAATGTCACATCTTAAGCTATTGCAGCAGATCTGCACTGCATATCAACGTGTGATTATGTGGAAACTATTTTAAATAAAAAATATAGTATTACATGTTTGTTTTTTACACTCAATAGTACCCGTTTTAAAATGTATCTATCATCACTTTTTATAGCAATGCGTTTTGCCAAGCAACATTTTCAATTGTCGACGTATTTGAGACAGATATAAATAATTCAAATATATTCGTTTTATCGATATCATATCTGTATACCACTAAACTATCGGGTCTCAACTTTAGTAATGAACCAAGGCTAGAGCACGCGTTTCACTGTTTGAACTATTAGCTACGTAAATACCACTTCTAGATATAACACAAAGAGACAATAGATAATATCTTCACAACGTTTACCTGATGAGTTGCTGCGAAAACTTTCATCTAGATAACTTAAAATAAACAAAGGTCATCAACGACTTTCTTTTTAACCTTTGAAAAGCTTTTAAAAACTTACAGTCAATATAGATTGTTAAGTTATACGACTAATGGCATCCACTTATATACCACATTATGACATAACATAATGGTTACCCATAATTTTTTGTCAACTGTTGTTTACATTACAATAATCTACTCGATCATAGTTCAACTATATAATTCATTGTTACTTACTGAACACTTTCAATAATACGGATACATAATGCATTAACGTCATTTTTAACGAGTCTAGCTATTGCTTATATAAGATCGTTGATCAATGCTTTTTCTAGTATATTCAAATTTACAATAAAAATTAGGATCATGTTTTTCTATTCACAAGGTGGATAAAATGATTCAAAGTGGGCAAAGCAAACAAAGGAAAATATACCATTCAACAGGCATTTTTATACGTTTTTATACGAATAAGGGAAAACTAAAGTGCATTTAATTTATTAAAAGCTTATCTGGCATTCTTCCATGAGGTTGTTTTGTACGTTTTTAGTTCCTACATTTAAACAACTTCTGTCTGACTACATCATGTTGGTTTAATGAGCAATGTATTTTGCCTATTTCTTGGTTTTCTATTTTATATTCCAGTACAAAGAGCTTTGTTCGTGTGGCGAAGTTTTATTACTTTTAGTTTAGGACTGTAGCTCGATTTCTTTTTACCACTTCGGAGTTAAGTAAAACGCAATAATTTCTTGCCATTTTCGCTATTTAATGAATCAAATTATTTTATATTTTTTACAGAAAATATGCCTGTATAAATGTCACATGCAATCAACTTACAACTATACTCAAAATCATTTTACAATGAACATGAAATACGCATGAAATTCATGATACGAGAAAAACTTATGTATAGACTCCGACGGATTCCGACAGGGCTCTTTCAGGTGACTCCAGCAGCTCTAACTGAAAATGTACACTCGATGTTTGCGACAGTTTAAGCAAACGCCAGGTGCGCCATTCAACACATTCCATGGGAATTTCAAAATTTCAAGTCATATTTTTTTTCAAAATTGCCATACATATTATACTAGTTGGAAAAAAACATTGGGAAAAACGAAAACAGATTTTTCAAGTTTAGGTAAAAAGAGAAAAATACAAAAACACTCCCAAATACTAGAAATGTAAAAAAATCCATGAACAATTTCTTGAAAAGTTATCTTATAAGGACTTTATCTGCAAGAGGACTAAAAATTATTTCAATCTGTGGCCATGGACCTGAAGTAAAATTACATATTCGTGTCCAGGGGATGGTAAGTAACGTCTCTTTCTGGCAGTAAAAACGTCTATAGGATAATTAGGTCCGATTCCTTTGCTGTAAATTGGATCATCAACCTTTTTTTGGGATTGACACAGCATTATTCACTTAAACCAAGTTTGCTGTCCAAATTGTGTCGGTTACGATGATACAGGTCGCAGACACTTGTTATTGTAAAAAGAATAATGTATATTTATCTATGTAATAAGATTCAATATTTATTATTTTTCAACTCTGTCTGTAATGTAAACAACTCAAATGAAATCAAAATAAGATAGAAATGAAGAAATACAACATGTCAACACCAGTGCATGTTAAGTTATCTAATAATCTACCAGTTCGGTTCTAACGAACCTTCATCATGATAAATATTTTCAAAATTTTCGAGCTAAATTATACAAAATATGGATGTCTTTTTTATGTTGCTTAAAACAGAAAATATTGGAATCGTGCCACCAGCGTCTTAAATGTTTTTTTTTAAATAAATGTGTTGATTAAAAAATCGTCCTTGTTGTTATCATCCTGTAGTTTTAAAAGATTCCAAATATAAAAAAAAGATGGCTATAATATGTTTATTCGTGTATTGACTCGTATTTATATTTCCTTCTGAATCCTTTATTATTTTGACATCCAAAAATTGCAATCTTAGTGTTTATGTCATAATTGGATTTTATTGACTTGTTGAATTTGTTGGGTTGTGCCAGCAAGGAATACAATTCCTCTATGAAGTGCGGCCGTATCATGTAAATGTCGTCAAAAAAGCGCCATCATACAAGTGCTTTTAAAATTTGAGACGTAAAAAAACGTATTCTCGAGGTATAACATGAAGATAATGGCATAACTTGGTAGACATGTTGTTCCCATGTTTATTCTCAAAATCTGCTCATTGACTTTGTTATTGAATTTAAAACCGTTTGTTTTCTGTATCTTAAGTATTTTGATAACTTTGAATCGGAAGATGTTTTTTTTGTCAATTTTTGGGTAGTGATTTTTCACTTTCCGTTTTCTTTTATTCTTCTTTTCTTCGGGTTCCAATGTTGTCAAGGAAACAGACGGTATAACGAGTAGTTAATCCGTAACTGAATCGTCCTTGTGGCAAAGACATCCGGGTTGAGATTTTATTTAGTGTTTGTCAGTGGATCCAATTACTGGATTGCTTGATAGGTAGTAAAACGCTGTGTACACACACCCACAAATCACTCATATGAAAGTAAATCTGTTCTGATCGTATATACATGTATTTTCATGCGTACAGAGAAATAATTTGCTGTACCGCAAAATAATTTATAAACATAAGTATGCTTTAAAATGTGCGTACTAAATATATGATACCAAAATAATGTCATGGAGATACCATCATCACAAAAACTTATTAATTCAACGGAACTCATTTTTTCAATACAAAGTTCCATATGAATGCGATTAATTAAATCTTGTTAACCTTTCATCTAAACACCATCCATTACTGATATTTACTAGGTGTTTCGTATCGCGATGATAATCAATTATCTTCATGAAAATCAATCGAAAAATAAACATAAAGAATTCTAACAAAAATGTATAAGAGGCGCGACCGTGATCGAGTGGTTAATGTCGTTGACTTCAAACAGCTTGTCACCAATGTAGGTTCGAAACCCGTCAGCGACTTTTGGTCCGTTCATGTGGGGATGTTATCCGTCTTGCAAACAGATCGATGGTGGTTCTACCCTGTTGCCCGCTCGTGCCTGAGAATAAGATCAAAAGAGCACTATCACGAGGTCCTCCTTCACCAGTACAGCTGGTGAGATGACACATGACCTCTTTTGTGTTAATGTTCAAAACCCAATAAAAAGTCATATTAATAATTATATCAGTTTTTTGTACATGTATTAGACACCGATTTTCGCATGCCACATTTTATACATTTCTATATGTTATATACGAGGTTGACCTGGCTATCTTCAAACCTATTACGATACGAAACATTTGAAGTTTGTCTATCGTCTTTTGTAAAGGTAATAATGACTTGCAGAGGCTTACAAATGGCAACTTGTAAAGGACGAATAAACAAAGTATCAAAACCATTGCTTGTGATATTGCATATAATAATGTTGACACTGAAAGATAATAAGTATCCTCTATTATATCGAATAAACATGTACATATATATGCATTTTATATTCACGTAAACTGTCTGTATTATTATTTTATAAATCATAAATCAAGTGAAGAACCTAAAATGGGAATACAAATCTACAATATATAATAAAAGAATAAAATCAGAATGAGATTGTATATCGATTTTTTTGCGATATTTGGTCCGATTTGAGAGAAAAGCGTTGTAACGCATTTTATTGTTTAGTCGTTTTGTACAAAAAAAGATTATTCTTGGAAAAGCAATGAAAGAATGATTTTAAAATATGAATACTAGTTATTGATTGAGACCTACCTCAAATGAATGGTACACAAAATACGGAAAAATATTCCCAGTCCCGTCATGTTAAAACAACCTAAGTGTAAACCCTTTAATTTAATTAAAGTTATCTGATTTGCCAGAAGTGTATATATACACAAAGAATATAACTGTTGTTGTCAGTATTATGATAAAAGACAGAATGAAAAATAATTTATCTAATGCTGTGCTGACATCCTTCCATGAAACAAGTGAATCATTAACAACAACATTTTCTTTTTTATCTTCATTTGACCTTTCGCTCTCAACAGTGTCTGAAAATGAACTGATCTGATATGGAGCTCTACCATTTAGTATTGGGCGGCGAACGTTCTCCCTAGGTACATAATAATTGTAGTGTCTCGATATGTCTGTTTTATTAATGTATGTTTCTACATCCGTATATAGTTGTGCACTACCTTGTCCTCTCTTTGTTTGCCTGCGTTCTGTTTTGGATTTAGATGGGATACGTTTTCGTTTGTTATCCTTGTTTTTACAGTTACATCCCAAGCGTCTTACGAAACTGGCAATCAATTCTGGGACAGGGTCTTTTTCATTTTTGTAATACACACGCACATTAAGTATCGTTACCAGAGTGATGCCTATGCTTGTTATCAAAATTATTAATACATAGTAACTAAAAATAGACATTGGGCTCGATGTTTTAGGGAGGTTGTCACCCACAAGCGTAAGGAAAACAGCAACCGCCAAAAGAACTGTGATACTGTAAGAAATTCTTTCACCACTTTCTACTGGAATAGCAAAAATCATTGTATTCAAAAAAGCCATGAAAATCACTGGGAGAATGACGTTTACTATAACAAATCGAGGTTTTCTTTCTAGGTATAAGTTAAAGTCAATATAACTAGCCTCTGGGCTGTACGAAATGCTCGAATTATAAAATGTCCATGCCCCATTTTCCGAAAAATAACTTGTTTGTACTTTATCACCAATAGGAGATATATTAATTTCAGTTTTGAACTGAGCCCATGGTGAGAACGCAAAATTACATTTGTGTCTGTCTAATGGATAATAAGTTACATCAACCCGACAGGATGCAGAGAAAACGTCTCCTGGGTAATAATGAGCCAAACCGTTTGGTAAAAAGCGAATAAGCTGCCATGAGTCGCCTATCTTCTCGAGTTTGTTAACGTTGTTCACTAAAACTAAATTCGGTGTCCAAACATTGTCACTTTCGACAACTAACTGATCAAGATCGCCATAGTCTTTGGGATCCCATGTCATATATTCATCAACCCAGTAAACGGTAACAATTCCAGCGATAGTTAGTTGCTCTTTTACTTCATCGAATTCTTGAATTGTAACAAGTTCAAAGCCAATATATAACTGAAGTGGTTGGGATTGGTTTGCCACAGGTCTGAAATTCTTTTCGTAATTTTGTTTCTTATCTGCAAGTAGCCTTTTTGCATCGTCCATGCTGTGGCAATTGACACCGTGGATGAACACTAAGACAAACAGGATATAAACGTCGAGCACAATACACTTGTTAGACATCTTGTATTTCTCTGAAAAAAAAACAGTTATATCTCTCTTTCAAATTGATAAAAAATGCGCATTGCTAGAAACAAATATGATCCGATAATTCAAATGCATATTTTACAGATAACTTTGTAAACATGTAAAAAAATAGAGTATTGTTATCTACAGCCATATTCATTTCATTTCATGTATAATGATTTTTTCTGTCGATGTGTTGACTGGTTTTGAAGCCTTTAAGAGATCAATATGTTTTCTAATGAAATATTTAAAATCAACACCAGCATTAATGTACAAGACAGCAATATGTTTCTCGGTTTACTGGTTATCACAATAGTTTAATTGTTAGGTCATGTAAATGATATGGATTATTAGTTTACGAAACTTTCCACGGGTTTAATTGGCCATTTTAAGCAAAGATGGGTGATATTTGATTAGAAGGCTGGCGCTTATAAATACATTTTTAAAACCAGCTAGGGCGCTGTCCACGTTTTTGTCAATAGACTAACAGCTCGAATTCGCTATAATTTCTTTCATTATCTCTTTACATCAATATTGACAAATAGGGGTGTCGATAATTATTTTATAAAAGTATACTATTGATTGCTAGCTAAACAATAACTCCGTTCGTAACTGTTCAGCGTAATAGCGTAGTGGTAGAGAGTTCTGGTTCGAATCTTCGAAAAAGCGTTTTTTTTCTTTTCATTTATTTTATGTTTTTAGATTTTTTTACAACGAACTACATTTTAGTTCTCATGAATTTCATTCACACAATGCTATTTGAGAACATTAGAACATTTAGTTTTACACACATTCGCATTTAACATTTAAAGTATATATAAATTATATAAATCGAGCGAAAATTTTAAAGAATGGCGAATGGAATTCAGAGTTTCAAACAGAATAAAATTGTTAATACTGTCAATCCATTTAATGACAGTTAAAATTAAATACATCTAATTTTGTTTATACGTCATTATTCTAACTTTAAATTGTGCAAAACATTAAATAAATTGCAGGTTTATAAAAATAAAATAAAAAGTTACGTTACACACTACAATATTTCTGAAAGTAAAATCATACTCAAAATAAAACAGAAATGTGACTTATTGCAGATTTGAACTCGATTTTTTTTTCATAACGTGAGCTGTTAACAATCTAAAATATCACTATCTAGTCGGATTTACGTGTCCATAGCTATATTGCAATCAAAGTGCAAAATATAATAACTGTATATAGCATTCACAACACATTATTTCATAATGGTACGACCGATTAATGTAAACGTTATCGTGTTCGACTTTTACTCCGAAATAAAGTACATTTTGTTTTTGCCCAGATTAATCTAGGGTACAAACGAACTTTTACATTTACAGCTTCGAAAAAAATGAGTAAAAGACGAATACCATTTTGCTTGTAAATTAAGATATCAATTTTTTACAGTTTGTGAAACGTTTCATTAAATAGTGTTTTTACAAATTATAGATCAAGTGATCATAAGTGTATCGAATTGATGCTATCTTCAAACTAGCACACATTGCTTAACCTTGGAAAATTCACCTATGAAGTTGTTGCCTTGCGTAAGTCATGTTGGTCGGAGAAGTAGTATATTATGTTACATATTTTTTGTCTTACATATGTTGCCGTTTCGATGTATTCTTGCATAATTAAAACAATTCATTGTTAACACTTTTATAAATTAATTATACAAATTGAAGCGCGGACTTATCGAAATTTATGGTTTAAATATTGCAATTCTGCGTGTACCCTATGACGCGAAGAAGTAACATATACTAAGTATGTTCAATCTCCATCAAATACTCATAAAGCTACTTTCTTTTATAAAATATTTACTTACTTCTACTTGCACGCATCCATGCATGTCAATGATATATGTATGACAATAATTTATCACTGGTCAAATCAATAAAATTTTATTGTTTTGTTGTTGTAAATATAAGAAAACAACTAATTTTGCAAGGCCACATAAACTATTTAATATTAATAACGAAATTATGATCGGCAACGCATAAGCACTAGCCTCCGTGGTAAAGGGGTTACAGTCGATGACTTCTAATCCAGTTACCTCTCTGGCGTGGGTTCGATCCCCGGGAGCTGCTTCGGTAGTAGAACGCGGAGGAAGGTAGTCTAGTACTGGTGTAACACTCCAGGAACGATGGTTAGGAAACTACCCGCCTATATGACTGAACTACTGTTGGGAAAAGGCGTAAAATGAAACAAAGCATCAGCACTAGGAGTATTTCAGTACGTAGAACGAACGACTACCAGTGCCAGTACTTACAACAATACACAATATCAGTACGAGCACTAGATTTTAGTGTTGCACTACAGTACAAGTATTTTTACTATGGAAGTTATTAAGTATCATTACTTTCATATTTGATCTATATTTTACGTAAAAACACACAGTGACTGTTAATTTATTAATTCATACAATATTTTTACAGTTAAAATGATTGTCACACATTTCTTAACAAGATAAATATTACTTAATCTAAAACAAAAAACGTATCTAACTTTTCTCAATATCCAATTGAAAGAATGCAAAAACTTTTCAACCAAAACTGATGATGTACTAATGGTGATTGCGTAATTACATATCTCGAGCCGCTAGATAATAAAACCTGTCATTAATTTGAGCCGCGTCACGACAAAACCAACATAATGGGTTTGCGACCAGCATGGATCCAGACCAGCCTGCGCATCCATGCTGTTCGCTATCAGTTTCTCTACTTGTTATAGGGTTTGTAAGCGAACAGCATGGATCCTGATCGGACTGCGCGGATGCGCAGGCTGGTCTGGATCCATGCTGGTCGCAAACCCATTAATTATGTTGGTTTTGTCATGACGCGGCTCACTTTTCTAAACAGAATTATAACACAGCAAACCTCCTTTATTTGATAAAAAATAATTTCATAAATTGGTAGCAGACGTAAAAAATATTTACTTTACATAACCTCATGATTATTTAGTTAAAGAAACACAATTATAAACTTGAAGAATTATATTACGTCACGAATATCCGATGTTGTCACGACGTTACAAACGTGCAGCATTAAAAATACTAAATAATGTAAACGAGTGCGGTATGACAAATATATAGAGAATATTCAAGTTTTTTTTCTAAAAATATATGATTTATTATTCATTAGGTGGTATAAAAATACATATTGCATTTGTGGCGGTAGCAGCAAGTGAAATATGATAATTTTCATACCTTGATACAAAATTAATCTCGTATATACAGGGAAAGAAAATATTTTTTTTATTTCTCAATTTTGATCTTACAATTCGCAAGACGTCCCATTTAAGTTTGTGTAATGGCTGAATTTAGAAAAAAAGTAGTCCGGCAAAATGCCAGTGAAAATACGAACAAATTTTCATTGCATTTGAAAAAAACGGAATATACGGAATATCAAAATACGCATTTTATTTCAAAAATATTTTTTAGTCTTTCATTTATATAGTTCATAAATATTTCTCAATCTTTTATTTATATGTATATAACAAAATATAATAATACAGATACAAGATTGTTGAGATTAACATTTATTTATTCAACTTGTTATCAATCTTTACTCTTGTCAACTTTATTCACGTTCAAGCCATCTTCACACTGAAAGTGTTACTAATTTGCATTTTAGATAATCTGTTTCACAACAATAAATCAAGTTCTTACATGGTATTTTTAGTAAAAAAAAGTAAAAAAATAAAACCTCCTTGATATTTATACACGAAAAAGGGAGAAGTATACACATATCTTTTTATAGAATTATCAACATACATCAATAAAAAAAGTATATTAAAAGACAAACCCTATATGCATAGCCTATTCAGTATCCTTATGTACCTGAGTAAATGTTAAAAAAATTAATCACTTAAACCCTAAGTATAAGGTATTAAAACGGTCTCTTATCTTCTTTAAAAAGTTTAACACTGACATGTGTACGTACCTAATTCAAGCTTATTCTGATTCAGTGTTATTATTTTTATAGTACAGAAAATTTCAATACATTTCTTTCCAACCCGCTGCCCTCATTGAAATTATTTCTACTTTTAAACTAAATCTAGTTAGTTAGTGATATGTACCAGTAACAGGTCGACGGTATTGTGCTATTAATTATTTGGGATTTTATTCATTTGGTTTGAATGATCAGTGGAAAGTGTTAAAATGATAAAATCTGTTCAATACAAACATTCACATGATGAATTTGTCTTTTTTGAAACGAATATCCATGTATGTTATCGTATGAGTATCTCGTAAATATCTCGTTATTTCTATGAAATAGTTCAATTGACAGTTACGAATATATCGATTATATCTAATGGAAAAACATCAAGCATTATATCAATGATTCTTGATTTCCGATACGTTGATAAATCATGAAAGTCCGATATATGTAATGTATTCGCATTTAAGAAATAGATCGTTTTGGACATTTTATTATAATTGTCCCATGAATTTATTTGTACGTAAATCAAGCACACAAATGAATACTCAAGATATGTGTAATAATGATTTCGGATTTAATGGATCACCATCTGTAAAAGCTACGTTAATCCTCGCATACTAATGAATCAATGTTTGTTGGGTAAACATATGTTTAATAATGCTGAAATAATAGATTTAGAACATATGAGATGCATTTCGACAGAAAGAAATATCACAGAATGTGAAATAATTTGTAATAGAAAAGATATAGAAATATATAACAAAGTGGTACTTTATCTTCAAATATGCGAAATACTAAATCACTGTTACTGAACCCATTGCTGTTACATAAAATAAGCAGAAAATGATTCAGCTATTTTGCCAATGGGAAACAAAAAACGGAAAGATAGGATTTTTAATATTAAACGAAAAGAAATGTTTACATTCATTCTGATTTCACTATCATAGTTCATTTCATAAAAAATCAAACAAAGATACAAACTCTTCATTCATAGAACGGTACCACTTACCTTTATTATACCATAATATATTACCTCCCCATTATAACAAAAGCAAAACAAAAGAAGTTGATTTTTCCTAAAACACGTGATTCCATTGCCAACATATCAATCTCTGATTTTGAAATGTTATTTCCTCCCTTCCACTCCTTTTATCACTTTGATCTATAGTGGTATATTATTTGCATAATAAAAGTTTCATATGATAGTAATAGCCACGTTATGATGGATCTCGTTTGATAAACATTATTATCATTTCTACGATAAATCAATCCCGTGAGAAAGTAAACTACTTTTTATCTTGACTTAATCACGGCATTGTAGTATTACATAAGTTGTTTCAAACCTTTATTTGCTAGGACAAAACAAAAATATGCCAAAAATGTTTACAAAACGTCTTCCGTTTGATTCGTTCTGTTCAATAAATTGAACAAGAAAACAAATATTCGCACACGATTGTTAACCACAATGGAAGTAATGTGTGTTTTTTAGTCTAGATATCTCATGTTAAATAAGTATTATTACATTCTCTTACTACTGATCTACTTGTAAAGACCACCTGTCTATGTAGCATCGTCTGAACCCACGGGTACTTATTCTGGAGAACTAAAATCTCATAATTGGTGTAGTAATAAAGTAATTTTACAATGTTGAACACAATACTAATTCTATCGGGTTGATACGCACCTGCAAAACCTATATTGGACGAGACGTTTTTGTCTTGTCCAGCTGAGAAGTCCAAAAATCAAATTAAGTAGTGTATTCAACAGTGTGTAACAACATCGTATATTTTCACCTTATCACATGTACCCAATAAGCTTTAAGTGTTTGCACTATATTGTCTTAAAGTATAATTCATTATTGTCTTCAATATAGTCAATTTATCCTCATTTTATTGTGAAAGTCCAGCATTTCCATATACAGTTTATATTGTACTCAATCTAACCCTGTATTTATTTATTTATTTGAAATGTATTATCCTATGCACATGAAATGCAAGACATTTTCTGTCTGCTCTAAAGATGTTAATTTAAGAATGTTTTGCGCACAACTCATGCTGCCACCATATAAATAAACACATCGAAATTCCCTTCTGCGTTTGTTTACCATTTAAATGGATTCATTTGATTAGACTTTGCTATAACAGCAACGTCATTTTTGTTTACGTTTTTGCTACTGGTTTAGTAAATCATGCGTGGTGTAAGAACACGTTGGTGCTTGATAAAACAACAGCAACAACAACATAAAGTGCTATCAATTTATTTAATTAAATGTACATAGGAAACAAAAATACGTTTTGTCAACAAAAAATATTAATGACCTATTTCTTTAAAAGTTGCGTATTTCTTTTAAAGTTGCGATGTGACTAGATCTTTTAATAATTAATAAGTTTCAGTTCTCTGAAAAGCAACTAGTTCGTTAAATTTTTTAAAACAAGTTTTTTATGCGAATTTATAGTTTCACCCGCTTACCCTTTCAAGTGAGCTAGATTTTGCTTCTAAATATCAGATAATTATGTTAATAAACTTTTGAACTCAATTCTGCCATGCACAAATATATTCCATATATTTTGAAGACCAATTGTTGAATAACTGTGTGTAACTTAATCTGTGTACATAAAAGCTACTTATTTCATATAGGTTGTGTTCGTGTCACTTGGAGGGCCCATAATTAAACAAAACAGAACATATTTTAGTATCTGTTAAGAAAGGGCAAACATGAGTTGTATAAAGTTCAGATGCTTATCACCTGAAAAATGCAATGCTGATTGTGAAATTACATGTTTTTGATATTTGCCAATAAACTGAAACTGTTGATATAAAAGTAACAAAGTGTAAACACAATAGTATTTTTGATTTCCATACAAAATCACTGTTATACCGGTAGTAGCTGTACAAAATATCAAAAGACAGCAATACCGAAAGATTGTTCAGAAATAGGCCGATGAGAAACTTTTTGGAAACAACAACAGGACAGCAAACATTTAAAAGGCTTTTAAAATAAGATTTACAACATTTCTACAACAAATTATGTTAACCTTTCATCTTAACATCATCCATTACTGATATTTACTGATATTTATTTTGTATCGCGATGATTATCAATTATCTTTATGAAAATCAATCAAAAAATAAACATAAAGAATTCTAACAAAAAAGTATAAGAGGCGCGACCGTGGTCGAGTGGTTAATGTCGTTGACTTCAAACAGCTTGTCACCAATGTAGGTTCGAAACCCGTTAGGGACTTTTGGTCCGTTCATGTGGGAATGTTATCTGTCTTACAAACAGATCGTTGATGGTTCTACCCTGTTGCCCTATCGTGCCTGAAAATAAGAACAAAAGAGCACAACCATAAGGTCCTCCTTCACCAGTAAAGCTAGTGAGATGACACATGACCCCTTTTGTGTAAAACCCAATAAAAAGTCATAATTATATCAGTTTTTTGTACATGTATTAGACGCCGATTTTCGCATGCCACATATTATACATTTCTATATGTTATATACGAGGTTGACCTGGCTATCTTCAAACCTATTATAATACGAAATATTTAAAGTTTGTCTATAGTCTTTTGTAAAGGTAATAATGACTTGCAGAGGCTTACAAATGGCAACTTGTAAAGGACGAATAAACAAAGTATCAAAACCATTGCTTGTGATATTGCATATAATAATGTTGACACTGAAAGATAATAAGTATCCTCTATTATATCGAATAAACATGTACATATATATGCATTTTATATTCACGTAAACTGTCTGTATTATTATTTTATAAATCATAAATCAAGTGAAGAACTTAAAATGGGAATACAAATCTATAATATATAATGAAAGAATAAAATCATAATGAGATTGTATATCGATTTTTGTGCGATATTTGGTCCGATTTGAGAGAAAATCGTTGTAACGCATTTTATTGTTTAGTCATTTTGTACAAAAAAAAAAGATTATTCTTGGAAAAGCAATGAAAGAATGATTTTAAAATATGAATACCAGTTATTGATTAAGACCTTCCTCAAATGAATGGTACACAAAATACGGAAAAATAGTCCCGTCATGTCAAAACAACCTAAGTGTAGACCCTTCAATTTAATTAAAGTTATCTGATTTGCCTGAAGTGTATATATACACAAAAAATATAATTGTTGTTGTCAGTATTATGATAAAAGACAGAATGAAGAATAATTTATCTAATGCTGTGCTGACATCCTTCCATGAAACAAGTGAATCATTTACAACATCATTTTCTTTTATATCTTCAGTTGAACTTTCGCTGTCAACAGTGTCTGAAAATCTGATATGGAGCTCTGCCATTTATTATTGGGCGGCGAACGTTCTCCCTAGGTACATAATAATTGTAGTGTCTCGATATGTCTGTTTTATTAATGTATGTTTCTACATCCGTATATAGTTGTGCACTACATTGTCCTCTCATTGCCTGCGTTCTGTTTTGGATTTAGATGGGATACGTTTTCGTTTGTTATCCTTGTTTTTACAATTACATCCCAAGCGTCTTACGAAACTGGCAATCAATTCTGGGACAGGGTTTTTTTCATTTTTGTAATACACACGCACATTAAGTATCGTTACCAGAGTGATGCCTATGCTTGTTATCAAAATTATTAATAGATAGTAACTAAATATAGACATTGGGCTCGATGTTTTAGGGAGGTTGTCACCCACAAGCGTAAGGAAAACAGCAACCGCCAAAAGAACTGTGATACTGTAAGAAATTCTTTCACCACTTTCTACTGGAATAGCAAAAATAATTGTATTCAAAAAAGCCATGAAAATCATTGGGAGAATGACGTTTACTATAACAAATCGAGGTTTTCTTTCTAGGTATAAGTTAAAGTCAATATAACTAGCCTCCGGGCTGTACGAAATGCTCGAATTATAAAATGTCCATGCCCCATTTTCCGAAAAATAACTTGTTTGTACTCCAATAGGAGATATAATAATTTCAGTTTTGAACTGAGCCCATGGCGAGAACGCAAAATTACATTTGTGTCTGTCTAAAGGATAATAAGTTACATCAACCCGACAGGATGCAGAGAAAACGTCTCCTGGGTAATAATGAGCCAAACCGTTTGGAAAAAACCGAATCAGCTGCCAATCATCGCCTATCTTCTCGAGTTTGTTAACGTTGTTTACTAAAACTAAATTCGGTGTCCAAACATTGTCACTTTCGACAACTAACTGATCAAGATCGCCATAGTCTTTGGGATCCCATGTCATATATTCATCAGTCCAGTATACGGTAACAATTCCAGCGACAGTTAGTTGCTCTTTTACTTCATCGAATTCTTGAATTGTAACAAGTTCAAAGCCAATGTATAATTGAAGTGGTTGGGATTGGTTGGCCACAGGTCTGAAATTTTTTTTTGTAATTTTGTTTCTTAACTGCAAGTAGCCTTTTTGCATCGTCCATGCTGTGGCAATTGACACCGTGGATGAACACTAAGATAAACAGGATATAAACGTCGAGCACAATACACTTGTTAGACATCTTGTATTTCTCTGAAAAGAATAGTTTGATAAAAAATATGCTTTGCTAGAAACAAATATGATCCGATAAAAATGCAAATTCAAATGCATATTTTACAGATAACTTTGTAAACATGTAGAAAAATAGAGTATTGTTATCTACAGCCATATTCATTTCATGCCATTTCTTTTGTCGATTTGTTAATTTTGAAGCTTTTAAGAGAACAATATGTTTTCCAACGAAATATTTAAAATCAACACCAGCATTGGTGTACAAGAATTGAGTATGTTTCTCGGTTTACTGGTTTTCACAATAGTTTAATGGTTAGGTAATGTAAATGATATGGATTATTAGTTAACGAGACTCTTCACGGGTTTAATTGGTCGTTTTAAGCAAATATGGGTGAGATTTGATAAGAAGACAGCCGCTAGTAAATACATTGTTATAACCAACTAGGACGCTATCCACGTTCTTGTCAATAGACTAACAGCTCGAATTCGCTATAATTTCTTTCATTATCTATTTACATCAAAATTGACAAATAGGGGTGTCGATAATTGTTTTATAAAAGTATACTATTGATCGCTAGCTAAACAATAACTCAGTTCGTATTTGATCTTCTTTTCATATTTTTTATGTTTTTAGATTTTTTAAAACGAACTACATTTTAGTTCTCATGAATTTCATTCACACAATCCTATTTGAGACCATTAGAACTGTTATAACGCTGATTTGGACTGGGTGGGGAAACTGAAAATCAATATTAAATTCCCAAATTCTATATAAATTTATACATAACTTTATTTTTAGAACGATGGATGGTGAATGATCATAACAATATATCTTATAATAACATAGGTAAATTATAGAATGATTGCATAAGTATGTAATTAAGTAAAACTAATATTTAATTGAAATTGTAACATTTATGGTATACATTACATTCTTATAATAGGGAAAGAAGCAAAATGATATACATACACAATTAAAGTAACAATTTATTAATTAGCTTCGCAGTGAAAAGGTATACCGAGATCTTGGTCGATGACTTAACCCGAGCGATTAGGTATAGAAATTAGCCGAATTATCTTGTTTTATTGACCAAGATTAATTTATTTAAAATGTATTTAATATGCACGACGAACAAAATAATTTATTGAATCAAAAACACATTGTTTGCAGTAAGAATTTAGATTTTAAGAAAATAGTTTAAAATAATTCATGTAACAAAAATTTAGCTTGATGCAATTTAATAGATTTAGTTACAATAATTGATAAATAATGCATGTTAGATTTAAATTTTCTATCCTTATATTTCATATTTTGTAACGTTTTTCTTTTGTATACTTAAGAAATATCAAGGCAATTCATTAAAGTATAGAATATTATAGCATATTGCTTGATATTTCGCTACAAAAGATTTATCAGCATAATGCTTCTTTGTACTACAAGAACTAACTTGTACACATATTACAATGTTATATACAATAAAACTAAGAATAATAAATGTTAAGAAATTAATGAAATATCATAATTACAAAGAGTACAATATCTTGTACAAAATAAGTTTAAAAAAAATATGAAAGAACATAGAAATAAATTTACTTAAAATTAATATAAAATTCCAAAATCCAATATAAATTCAAACACAACCGATGGATGGTGAATGATATCCATAGAAAAATCCACAAATGTTTTATACAGAAAACTGCCGAAAGCTGTGAAAAATAACAGGAAGCCATTTCCATTAACTTTGCAAACATTAGTTAACAACAAATCACCTTTTTATTATTTGTATTTGTGAAAAGTTATCACCCTGGCTTCCTTGTTTGTATAATAAACAAATTGGCTTGGGCTAAAGCCTTTGAGAGTAATTGTAACTAATCAGTGTCACTATTAAGCAGGAAGACTTAAAATGCCATATTGTATTAAAAATCTTTGCTTATAGGTGTTTTTATAATATGGGAAATTTTTATATGTTTAAAAACAATTTTTAAGAAAAAGCTCCTTATTGAAGTAAACTTGCAATTTACTGTAATTAATGTTTCTAACAAAAATTTATAAAAAATATGATCATTTTGATACTAAACATGACCATATTAACTTAAGGAAAAATATAAAAATGATTACATATTACTCATACAATAAACACGAAGTTGAAATGACATGAACATAAAAATACATGGGTATAATTACAATATTTATTTATAAACTTGCATGAGAAAATTTACATTATAACAGAACATTTAGTTTTACATACACTCGCATTTAACATTTAAAGTAATTATATATAAATTATATAAATCAAGCGAAAATTGTAAAAACAGAATAAAGTTAATACTGTCAATCTATTAAGTGACAGTTAAAATTAAATACATTCAATTGTGTTTATCCGTCAGTAATTTAACTTAAAATTGTGCAAAACATTAAATAAATTACAGTTTAAAAAAATTATAAAGAGAAAATGAAAGTTACGTGATACACTATAATGGAAGTAGTATATTATGTTACTTATTTTTGTCTAACATATGGCCCGTTTCAAATGTTTTTCTTGCAAAATACTTTTAAAAAATTTAATTAAAAACTGAAGCCCCGGACTTATCAAAATTTGGGTTAAATATTCCCATTCTGCGTGTACCCAATTGACGCGAAAGAAAGTAAAATATAATAAGTATGTTCAATCTCCATCAAATACTCATAAAGCTACTTTTCTTTTAAATTTACTTTACTTCTACTTTGCACGCATCCATGCATGTCAATGATATATGTATGACAATAATTTTATCACTGGCCAAAAATCAATAAAATTTTATTGTTTTGTTGTTGTAAAATATAAGAAAACAACTAATTTTTGCAAGGCCACATAAACTGTTAATATTTATAACGAAAATTATGATCGGGGCAACACATCAAGCAACTAGCCCTCCGTGGTCGAGGGGTTAGAGTCGATGACTTCTTACCAAGTTACCTCTCTGGCGTGGGTTCGATCCGCCGATAGGTGCTTCGGTAGTTTAGCGCGGGCAGGAAGGTAGTCTAGTACTGGTGTAAATCTCCAGGAACGATGGTTAGAAAAAATACCGCCTATATGACTGAAATACTGTTGGGAAAAGGCGTAAAATGAAACAAACAAAAAAGCATCAGCACTAGGAGTATTTCAGTACGTAGAACGAACGACTACCAGTGCCAGTACTTACAACAATACACAATATCCAGTACGAGCACTAGAATTTTAGTGTTTGCACACTAATACAGGTACAAGTATTTTAAGTTTGGATGTTATTAAGTATCATTACTTTCATATTTGCTCTATATTTTACGTAAAACACACAGTGACTGTTAATTTTATTAATTCATACAATATTTTTACAGTTAAAAATGATTGTCACACATTTCTTAACAAGAATAAATATTCTTAATCTAAAAACAAAAAACGTATCTAACTTTTCTCAAATATCCAATTGAAAGAATGCAAAAAACTTTTCAACCAAAACTGATGATGTACTAATGGTGATTTGCGTAATTACATATCTCGAGCCGCTAGATAATAAAACCTGTCATTAATTTGAGCCGCGTCATGACAAAACCAACATAATGGGTTTGCGACCAGCATGGATCAAGACCAGACTGCACATCCGCGCAGTCTGATCTGGATCCATGCTGCTCGCTATCAGTTTCTCTACTTGTAATAGGGTTTGTAAGCGAACAGCATGGATCCTGATCGGACTGCGCGGATGCGCAGGCTGGTTTGGATTCATGCTGGTCGCAAACACATTATGTTGGTTTTGTCATGACGCGGCTCAAATTTCTAAACAAAATTATAACACAGCAAATCACCTTTATTAGATAAAAAATAATTTCATAAATTGGTAGCAGACGTTAAAATAATTTACTTTACATAACCTCGTGAAAAAGCAACACAATTATAAACGTGACGAATTATATTACGTCACGAATATTCGATGTCGTCACGACGTTACAAACGTGTAGCATTAAAAAATACTAAATAATGTTAACGGGTGCGGTATGACAAATATATAGATAATATTCAAGTTTTTTTCCCTTAAAATACATGATTTATTTTTCATTAGGTGGTATAAAAGTACATATTGCATTTGTGGCGGTAGCAACAAGTGAAATATGATAATTTTCATACCTTGATACAAAATAAATCCCGTATATACAGAAAAAAAAACTTGAATCTTTTGTTTATTTTTCCATTTTGACCATACGATTCGCAAGACGTCCCATTTAAGTTTGCGTAATGGCTGAATTTAGAAAAAAAGTAGTCCGGCAAGATACCAGTGAAAGTACGAACAAATTTTTCATTGCATTTGAAAAAGATAACAGTGAATATACGGAATATCAAGTACGCATTTTATTTTATTTCAAAAATATTTCTTAATCTTTCATTTACTCGTATATGTATATAATAAAATATCATCATACAGATACAAGATTGTTGAGATTAACATTAATTTATTCAACTTGTTATCAATCTCTACTCCTGTCAACTTAATTCACGTGAAATCCATCTTCTCATTGAAAGTGTTACTAATTTGCATTTTAGATAATCTGTTTCACAACAATATATCAAGTTCTTACATGGTAGTTTTAGTAAAAGAAAATTAAAAAAAAAACCTCTTTGATATTTATACACGAAAAAGGAGAAGTATACACATATCCTTTTTTTTATAGAATTATCAACATATATCAATAAAACAAAGAAGTATATTAAAAGACAAACCCGATATACATGTGCATAGCCTTTTCAGTTCCCTTTTATACTCGAGTAAAGAAACAATCACTTAAACCGTAATTATATAAGGTTTAAAAACGGTCTTTTATCTTCTTTTAAAAGTTATACACTGACATGTGTACATACCTAATTCAAGCTTAGCCTGAGTCAGTGTTATTAAAAGTTTTTTTTTTAATACTGTACACTGGCCAGATATGACACTTTTACAAAGAAAGCATACATTATAACAATTATAGTACAGAAAATTCCAATACATTTCTTTCCAACCCGCTGTCCTCATTGAAATTATGTTTCTACTTTAAACTGAATCTAGATAGTTAATGATATGTACCAGTAACAGGTCGCCGGTATTGTGCTGTTAATTATTTGGGATTTTGTTCACTTGGTTTGAATGATCAATGGAAAGTGTTAGATGATAACATCTGTTAAATACAAACATTCACAAGATGAATTTGTCTTTTTTGAAACGAATTACCATGTATGTTATCTTATGACTATCTCGTAAATATCTCGTTATTTCTATGAAATAGTTCAATTGACAGTTACGAATATATCGATTATATCTAATGGAAAAACATCAAGCATTATATCAATGATTCTTGATTTCCGATAAGTTGATAAATCATGAAAGTCCGATACATGAGCCGCTTCACGACAAAACCAACGTAATGCGTTTGAGACCAGCATGGATCCAGACCAGTCTGCGCATCAGCGCAGTCTGATCAGGATCCATGCTGTTCGCTATCAGTTTCTCTACTTAAATAGAGTTGGTAAGCGAACACCATGTATCCTGATCAGATTGCGCGGATGCGCAGGCTGGTCTGGATCCATGCTGGTCGCAAACGCATTACGTTGGTTTTGTCGTGACGCGGCTCATATGTAATGTATTTGCATTTAAGAAAATATTTAATTATTTTCCTAGAAATTAAATAATAATCGCACATGAATCAAGCACACAAATGCGTACTTAAACATGATAATAAAATGTAATAATATTGTTGGGCTTAATGAAACACTAGCTGTTATAGGCACATTTAGCCTCAGATATCATTTGTTGTTGAATAATGTTGAAATTATAGATTTACAACGTCAAAATACTAAACTACAGTGATTGAATTAAGTACATGCACTGTAATATAAAAGAAGAAAATGATGGTTTGGCTTTTAAGCCAATGCATATCTCTTTTTGTTACTTTATAAGGATAAGAATTGAAAAATAAAATTATAGCATTGTAGGCTACTTACAAAAATACAAAACAACAGAAATCATCATCAGCAGCAACAACAACAACAACAAAATATCTTCATTTATCGAACGGCACCACTTACCTTTACTATATTATAAGATATTGCAGCCCTATTTCAATAAAAGCAAAACAAAGAAATTAATTCCTAACACAAATGATTCACGTGTCGAATAACCACTCTCTGATTTTGAAATGTTATTTCCTCTCTTCCACGCCCTTTATCAATTTGATCTATAGTGGTATATTATGTGCATTATAAAAGTTTCATATGGTAGTAATAGCCACGTTATGATGGATCTCGTTTGATAAAAAATTTTTATCGCATGGTTTTGAACATTTCCTTTGTTCTTTCTAACCCATTATACTCAGTACATTTCAATGGGCATTTGAAAACTGTACTGATATATAACAGTACAGTTTTTTATTGATTCATATAGGGAAAAAACTGGACTGTTATATATCGGTTGAGTTTTTTCGCACCTTGTATATATCAATACAGTTTTTTTTCCATAGAGGCTCCAATGGGGCAGTGGTAACGACCATTCACAGTAGCAAAAAAAAAAATAAAAAATGGAATCAATAAAATAAAATAAATATATAAATACAATGAAAAATATTAACAAAGATAATTAATGAAATGAAATTTACTCTCATTTAATCAAAAGGTACACTCGCTCATGAATTATTTCCACTGAAAAAAAATCCCTTTAATCTTGTATCAATCTTGGTAACAGTTTACAATCCGCCTCTAACATTGGATGTCTTTTGTATATTTTTTTGCGGCAGCAAAAACAACTTGAAAAAACTGCCTTATTATAAATAACTGTAATGTAGCTAACGATTTATTTATCTATTTATTTGTTTCTATTACAAAAAAAAGAGAAAACTTTATGTCATTGCGATAAAACAGTTATAGTATATGAAACTCGTTAGTTACGGGGATATAACACTGGCTGGGGCGACATCTCGGGATGTTTCTGCAAAAAAAATTGTCTCGGCCTTGCGGCCTCGCCATTTTTTAGCAGGAACACCCCTTGATGTCGCCCCAGCCAGTGTTATATCCTCGTAACTAACTCGTTTCATGTACTATAACTATTACTTATCGCATGGTTTTGAACATTTCCTTTGTTCTTTCTAACCCATTATACTCAGTACATTTCAATGGGCATTTGAAAACTGTACTGATATATAACAGTACAGTTTTTTCATTGATTCATATAGGGAAAAAACTGGACTGTTATATATCGGTTGAGTTTTTTCGCACCTTGTATATATCAATACAGTTTTTTTTCCATAGAGGCTCCAATGGGGCAGTGGTAACGACCATTCACAGTAGCAAAAAAAAAATAAAAAATGGAATCAATAAAATGAAATAAATATATAAATACAATGAAAAATATTAACAAAGATAATTAATGAAATGAAATTTACTCTCATTTAATCAAAATGTACACTCGCTCATGAATTATTTCCACTGAAAAAAAAATCCCTTTAATCTTGTATCAATCTTGGTAACAGTTTACAATCCGCCTCTAACATTGGATGTCTTTTGTATATTAACAAAAACTTATCATTTCTACGATAAATCAATCCCGTCAGAAAGTAACCACTTTTACAATTGAATTAATCACGGCATTGTAGTGTTACACGTACATTAAATGTGTCAAACCTTTATTTGTGAGGGCAAAACAAAAATCCCACAAAAATGTTTACATAACGGATTCCGTTTGATTCGTTTTGTTCAATACATTGAATAAGAAAACAAATATTCGCACACGATTGTTAACTACAATGTGTATGTTTAGTCTTATTATCCCATGTTGAATAAGAAGTATAACATTATCTAACTACTGATCTACTTGTAAAGACCACCTATCTATATAGCATCGTCTGAACCTACGGGTACTTATTCCGGAGAACTAAAATCTCATAATTGGTGCAGTAATAAAGTAATTTTACAATGTTGAACACAATACTAATTCTATCGGGTTGATACGCACCTGCAAAACCTATATTGGACGAGACGTTTTTGTCTTGTCCAGCTGAGAAGTCCAAAATCAAATTAAAGTAGTGTATTCAACAGGTGTGTAACAACATCGTTATTTTCACCTTAATCAATGTACCCAATAAGCTTTAAGTGTTTGCACATATTGTCTTAAAGTATATTCATTATTGCTTCAATAATATAAGTCAATTTTAAAAATCCTCATTTTATTGTGGAAAGTCCAGGCATTTTGCCATATCAGTTCAATATTGATATCAATCAACCCTGTTTTTATTTATATTTTCAAATGTATTATCACATGCACATCAAATGCAAGACATTTTTGTCTGCTCTAAAGATGTTAATTTAAGAATGTTTTTGGCGCACAACCCATTTTTTTATTTGTTTAGGTCGACAGACCCAAACAAATAATGGTAAAGCGAAATTTTTCAAAGACTCTTAATGCTGGGTTAATTGCAAAATGGCCGGGGAAAGTAGTCCGGGGCTTTTTTTGGGAAGGCGGTTTTACTTCCATTTATATGTTAACCTAAGGCCGAAAAAAATTTCAAGGGGAAAAGATCAACTGCGTAAATATGGTCCACATGAAGGGAAGCAAAATAATTCCCGGAAGTGGTCGAAGATTTCTAAACAATTGTTTTTATTCTTTATTGATATTATAGAGAGAGTGCTTTTAGTAAGCGGCCATGTTTATTTACAACAGTTAGCGTCGTAACAAACCCCTAATTTAGAATAATATGCTTTTCCCTTTCAGGTTTGCCGCGGCTCGCTAAAGGGAAGCGAGAAGGTCTGGAGTTCAAATACCAAGTTAAGGCAAAACTCATTTTTTTTTCAAATTGTTTAAGTCAAATAAACCCAAAAATTTGGGGATTTTTGAATATCACAGTGTTGCAATTAGTCTTATAGGGCAAAAATTCTTACTTACAATTAAAAGCTGGGAAAAGCATTTGGTGGGCAACTTATTTACAAAACACAAATTGGGTTTTATAAATCTCACAAAACCTTTCCCACCTTTTTCTGGGACATTCTGAAGACCCAACAAATTCAGCGCCTTTGTGCTTTGAGTGTTTTAAACGAATTTTGCTACTGGTTTTTAGTAAATCATGCGTGGTGTAAGGGAACACGTTGGGTGCGTTATATGATAAAACCCAACAAGCAACAACAACATAAATGCCTATCAATTTATTTAAATTAAAATGTACATAGGAAACAAGAGGAGAGGGATCGTTTTGTCAACAAAAATATTAATGCAACCTATTTCTTTAAAAGTTTGCGTATTTCTTTTAAAGTTCGATGTGACTTACTAGATCTTTTAATAATTAATAAGTTTCAGTTCTCCTGAAAAAGCAACTAAGTTCGTTAAATTTTTTAAAAAACCAAGTTTTTTTATGCGAATTTATAGTTTTCACACGGCCCGCTTACCCCTTTCAAGTTTGGAGCTAGATTTTTTTTGCTTTTAAATAATCAGATAATTAGTTAAATAAAGTTTTTGGGGAACTCAAATTCTGGGCATGCCCAAATAATATTCCATAACATTTTGGGGGAAGACCAAATTGTTGAATAACTTTGTGTAACTTAATCTGTGTTAAAAGCCTACTTTTTTCATTTAGACTGTTGTTCATGTCACTTGGATGGCGAAGCATAATTTAATAAAAAAACGAACCCATATTTTTTTGTATCTGGTTAAGAAACCGGACAAATATAAGTTTTTATAAAGTTCCAAGAATGGGCTTATCACCCCTGAAAAATGCAATGCTGGATTGTGAACATTTAACCATGGTTTTTGATATTAAAAGTAACAAAATGTAAACACGGTTACCTGTAGTAATTTTTTTATTTCTATTAAAAAATCACTTTATAAGTAGCTGTTACAAAATATCAGAAGACAGCAAATACGCGGAAAGATGGTTCATAAAAAATCAGGAAATAAAGCCTGGAAACAATTAACAGGCAGGCAACATTAAAAGGGCTTTTAAAAAATTTTAAGAAATTTACAACAATTTTCACAACATTTCTGGGAGACATAATGGGATCTTTAACCCTTGACAACATGTTTTAAGGGCAAGTTTTATGAAATTTAACAGACCATTCATTAAATAACAACATGTAGCTTTTTATCGTTAGATACAAATGAGACAAGAAAGCGTTATGGTTGTTTCATCTCGCATGTATGAAAATGCAAATTACTCCCACATCTATAATTAAACACCGTGCTAGAAAAATGTCCATTCTCATTATGAAATTGGACAGTACTATGTTTAAAAATGGCAGGATACTTGTTTTGATTTATATATTGGAAAAGATTTAGAGTATTTTCATTACGCATAGCTATACACCTTCAACACCAGATATATGTATACATATTATTGCACATGTGTAGTACATTTTTTTCACATTTTTATTATATAAATACATAAAAATATATCACATCCGACTGGGGTGTTAGTCGAAAAACGCAATGTTTACCCGAGACAAGTGATGACTGTCCCGGCTGTTTTTATTTAAGTATTAATAGATGGTTTGAATTTGAAGAACATATTTTGCCAGATATCCATAGTCGTTTGAGCGTGTACGTTCTAGTACTCGTGAAATAGTCAGAAAACTTTGTGTTCGTCTGGAAGAAGTCAATGCCACAAAAGAAGATCCTAAGTGAAAAAAAAAGTTTAAAATAGGGTTCCCGATTAAATTTTCTCCCTAAATAACATTTTTCTCCTGGTTATTATTCCCCAGTTCAGCATATTGAAAAAGGTAAATTTAAACCATTTAATGTTTTAAAAAGGTCCTAAACCTTCAAAGCAACTATAAAACCTGGAAATAGATGAAATTACCATTGGGACATTATTAAGGAAGCTGTGTACTATTCATTCGTTCCTATATACAGAATATATATCAAAAGAGACTTTTGTCAATGCAAGTGCAGTTCTCGATAAGTTATTAAAGCATGACGAAAATATTTCTTTATACATTGTTTAGACATAGTCTATGTTTCGTTTTGTCAGCAACTTCATTCTTTGTTGGAACCGGATATATATGCAAAAAAGGAAACAGTAGCTACAGCAATAACAAAGAATGGAATAAACCATAAAGAAAAGTTATCAAAAAAGAGCTTGAACTGCGTCCTTCCATGAAGTAGTTTAAATTCATTTTTGTGGTACTTTCCCATATTTCCCTTGGGTTCTTTCTCTAGTTATTGGGCTTTTAACAGTGTTGGTCATTTGGGCTTCTTCAAATAACAGATATTTACCCACTTAAATCATAGGCGGTAAACTTTTCCCGCTTATGCAATCTGATGATAAAGATTCAGTTATTACACTGGTGTTACTAAGTGTAATTTTTCAAATAATTTTTGCGATATGGTTTGCAATTGTTTCTGTTTTCTTTTGGTTCCCTGTTTTTGGATTTTGTTGTCGAAATGTTTTACTTTTGTGGTTTTGTTTCTACCACTTTACATTGTAAGAAAATTTTTGTGAAGCCGGCAAATCCATTCAGGAACAGGAAATCGTTGTTCAATCTTTGTAATCAGACGGACATTAAGAATCGGGTGACAATAGTAAATTCCCTGTGCTTATTATCATGAAACTGGCTAGGTAAATAATAACCGAAATTTGACATTGGATCTCGAATGTTTTTGGGAAAAGGTTTTCTTCCGACGGCGTCAGGGAAAACGACAATAGCCAAAAGGACTGTAAATGCTATAAGATATTCGTTCACCACTTTCTACGGGAAATAGCGAAAATCATTGTAAATTTAATAAAAACGCCAATGAAAATAATTTTGGGAAGCATTACATTTACGCGAGAACAAAACAATAGGTTTTTTCTTTCAATATATAAAACCAAAATCAAAAATTGATTGGCCCTCCATAACTAGTTTTTCAACAACTTTGATTGATAAAAACGCCCACCCATGCCCCGTTTTTCGGAAAAGTATGTTGTAAGCACTTTGGTTCGTCTGTTAGACTTTAAAACCTAAGTCCGTCTCTTGTTTGGGGCCCAGGGAGGCAAATTAAATCTAAACATTTAATGTCCTGTCCCAATGGGTAAAATTGTCACAATCCGCCCGACACGAAGCAGAGAAAACGTCACCAGGAAACATAATACGCTAAAAACCATTCGGGCTTAGAAAAAACAATCAGAGCTGCAATAATCACCAACATCTTCTTCAAAGTTTATTAAACGTTTTTTACCTAAAACCAAATTTTTGGTGTCCATACAAATTTTTCACTTTTCCCAA
Organism: Ruditapes philippinarum; assembly: GCF_026571515.1. Classification (NCBI taxonomy): domain Eukaryota; kingdom Metazoa; phylum Mollusca; class Bivalvia; order Venerida; family Veneridae; genus Ruditapes; species Ruditapes philippinarum. The sequence goes on along the minus strand of NW_026866765.1, from coordinate 515,306 downwards.
AACAAAAGAGTTGCCCCAGACCTCCGTAGTCTTTTTTGGGGCCATCTCATAAACTCAAAATCCCAGTTTATTTTTAAAATTGGGAGTAAATTTGTTAGGGTGTTCTTTTTCCCTTTATCGAATTTTGAAAAGAAAATCATATCGGAAGCTTACAGATTAAATTCTAACGGGCTTTGGGGTTGGGTTTTACCTACAGGTCTTTTTTTTTAACGTTTTCCCCGGGAAGTCCCAATTTTAATTTTCAGGGGTAAAAACCCCGGGTTTTTTTTTTTGGCTCGTTTGCCCCCTTTGACAAATAGATTCTTTTCTTGGATGAAAAAAAAGGAGAGGCCCCAAACAATTTTTCGTTCGAAGAAAATAATCGCGTATTGCCTGGTCAAAAACCCCGTGCGTTTTATTTTTAAACCTAAAATAAAATTAAAAAAATCATCAACAAAGTTCCAAAAATCATTATAACTTAACTTATTAATAGTAATATAAAACTGGCCACGGGGAAGATTCATAACTATAAAGAATAAACAAGCAAAAAAATGGTGATATTCTAGACCTATATCAAAAATCTTCTCGTACGTATTAATTAAGGAGAGTAAAATGGTAAGCAAGAAAAAATGAGACAAACAATTCAATTTTTGCAAATTAAACTACCAATTTTAATGCCCACTATGGTAAACCGAAGAAGGGCTCACACCTTCCAGATTTAACTAAAATTTTCATAAAAACTTGAATTGTATTGCAATGGCCACCCCTGAATTTAACTTATTTTTATATTGAAGTAATCAAAAATTGTATTTTCCGCTTTAATAATACGAGAAATGAATCCAGAAATACCCGGGGAAAAGCCATCGATTGTTTAAAATGTTTATAATAAATACGTTATTTTAAAAAAAAGTTTAAACTAAAAAAAATTTTTCTTTTTGTAAAAATTTTCCTCTTTACCCAATTTAACAAAAACTATAAACAAAATTAAACCATTATTGGGGGATCAAAAAGGGGGAAATTTTCAAAAGGGGTACGCAGTCCCCCCTGAGTTTGATTTTCCCGAAATCCAAAAGGGGGGAAAAATTTTGTTTTTCAAAAACCCTAAGGAGTCATAAATTCTTGGAAAAGTCAGAATTGATGGGCGCTCATTTGTAAGTTTTGCTATGAAATTAATTTTTTTTAAAAATTTTTTTAAAAACTTTACATTTAAAATTTTAAAAAAATATTAAATTTTTAAATTTTTTGCACCCCTTTTAATTTGTTTAAAGTTCGCAAATTTTAATTGATAAAGGGATTCCCAATTTATGTAGGTATAACTTTTTAAATTTTAAGACTACATGATATTTATCTGAATAATAAACAGATTCCTGGTATTTCTTAGGATCAAACCCTTGTTTAAAACCCCAAAACCCTTTTCATTTAATTTAAGGGAAAAAACCTGGGTATGTTTTTTTCCAAATAAAAAAATGTCATTTTGGGGCCCCCAACTTTTACCAAACCCAACTTTTTTAAATTTTCCCCTTTTTTAAATTTCCTGTAAACTCCAATACTAAAAAGACGAAATATTTGGGTATATTTTTTTCCCTTTTCGTTGAGAGTTTAAATTTTTTTTTTGTTTTGAGAACTGGCACCCCAAAAACGTTGTTTTTTTCCTTTTCGCAAAAAAACTCCCTTTGCGCCATAAACAAAATTTTTGTTTAAAGACATAAAAATGTTGGGTTTTTTGTTTTACTTGAAAATTTTTGAAGCATATTAAATTTTTCCCCCCACATTTTTTTTAGTGATTTTCCCTTACGGGCATGGCCCCTTTTTGGGAGAAAAAGCAAACAAAAAAATGTTTGTAAAAAAGAAAAATTTTAGGTCCCCAGGAAAATTTAGGGGGCAAGCCAAAGACAGGGAATCAAAATGCTACCTATTTGTTTTAAAGCTGATTTTTTTTTGGATAAATTTTTTCGTTTTCTTTAGTAAAGGGAAAATTTCGACCCTTTTTAATAATATTTGTTTGTTCAATTGTCCCCTTAAGTTTTATGTCCCAATGCCAAATTTCCCGTATCTGTCACCTTTGGCTTTAATTTTTTATTGGGCCAAATCTTCTTTAGGGAGTTTTAAACGCCCTAAATTATTTTTTCCTTACTTTATTTTTTATTTTTTACAAATTTTTTCATTTTTCAACGTGTAACATTTTTTTTGTTTTTTTTTTTTTTCCCTAGAAAACCCTTAAAAGGGGCCAATCAAATTTACATGAGCAAATTTGATAAAAGACTAGCCAAGAATGCAGATAAAGTTTGGTGATCATCCATCATTTAGTTATGTAGAAGAAGATGTTAAAAGGTTTTTTTTTCTATTTTTAGCTCTGTTGACCCCTAAAAGGGGCCAATTGAAATGACATGAGCAAATTCCAGTGTGACTGTCACAAGGATGCTACAGACCAAATTTGAAGTAAATCTGCCCAGCAGTTTCCGAGAAGAAGACGATTGTTGACGCATGACGCATGACGACGGACGACGGACGTCGGAGTATTCCCCATTTGATACTAATAGCTAACCCTGAGCGAGCTAATAACAAGTTTGTGTTTGGTAAAACACCCATCAATGGTTCGCTGAAAATTATGATAGGTGTTTTAAAATTATTTTATTAATTGTAGATAGGAAACAAAAATACGTGTGTTTAACGAACTCGTCAAACTTTTGAGTTGCAATGTTTGCAATATTTAAAACAGAAATTGAAACAAAAATAGTAACGATGTTTTGTTTAAAATTGGTCATGTGACTAGATATTTTAACAGTTAATACATTTTGGTTCTCTAAAAGGCAACTTGTACGTACAATTTTTTTCTAAATAGATTTTGTATGCGAACTTTCAGTACAATCCCCTTACCCTTTTAAGGTATTAGCACCCTAATGCATTACCTCCGCTTTGAATAGTATTCAAATAGGCTAGAACTACTGTTAACTACATTGAAAATGAGGGCCATGGGTTCAATCCCCAGAAGGGTCAACGTTTTTTTTTTCTTTCTTTTTTTCTTTTAACATTATTTATGTATCTCTCATGTCCCATTTGGAAAGAAAAAAAGTGTTTAATTTTGATTTTTTAATTTATATAGGTATTTATTGGCTAAATTATGCTAAATATAGTAATAAATATGGTACCTGATATTTTCAAAGTGTAATATAATCAAAACTAGACGGTAAAAGTATTTCATATTTTACAAGATCAACCAATATACTTTTTTAAAAATTTAGGGAAACTTTGAAAACAGGCACCCATTTGGGTAAATTTTAAGAACTTTTTAAATTAGGCATCCTAAGTAGAAAAATGGTCAGACACGTGGTAAAAATGGGTGGGGTAGGGTAACATTTTTATACAGATTTCATTAATTTTAAGTAAAAACCATAATTTTGCTTATTTGGATTGTTAGCTGTTTGGTACTATTTGTTTCTTACCAAAAATTAATGGGAAAACATTTTTCATTAGAATGTTATTGCAGATTATTTAAAGTTTCCTACTTTCTAAAAAGGGCCCTCATAACATCCTAGCTTGAGTTCAGAAAAGTGGCCATAACTTGATTTCCGTACGGTAAACTTTGTTTAAATTTTGCATACAGGTGTACTTTAAGGTATACATCTACTTATGATTCAATTTTTTATTTCCCTGATAGTCCCCATTGGGGTCCAAAACCCTTTAAAAAAGTAAATTTTTGGTTCAAAATGATTTTTTTAACACAATTCTGTTTGCAAAATATTTTCCCAAACAATGTTTTTTTAAAAAACAAATGTTAAATTAGTTTTAACTAAATATGTGACATAAAGCCTATTTTTTCAGAATGTATTGGAAGGCACATTCTACCCAGAAAAAAATTTTTTATTTTTTTAGAAAGGGTAAAATGATTTTATTACTTTTGAAATAAGGGTTTCAGGGAATGGAGATGTTTTACCTGAAGAAATAATGCTGAAGTGAAATACAGTATTTGTAATAAAAGTGTGTCGTTTTCAAGCTTGTGCTTTTAAAGGCTCTAAAAAGTTTAAAAACTTTTTTTTGTCGGGAAAAAGGAAAATGCCACAAAAGAAGAGCCTTAAAGAGAAAATATAATATGTGTCCGATTACATTCTCCTTATTCTTTGTGTGTAAGTCTCCCGTTTATCCAGTCAGATAATTTTATTAGTATTGACACCATTATGTTTAAAAATCTTCTTCAAACGAACACTTGAAAAGAACATCTGAATAGAAGAAAACCTTCTATAGACTTTTTGACATTATGAAGAGAACAATATAGTTTTCGTCCGTTCCTAATAAAAGAATATGTATCCGAAGATGCATTGTTTATACACAGTCTATGTTTCGTTTTGTCAGCATTTTCATTCTTTGTTATCCTTGTTAAAACCGGATATATATGCAAAAAAAGAAACAGTAGCTACAGCAATAACAAGAAATGATACCATAAAGAAAAAGTTATCAAGAGCTGAACTGACGTCCTTCCATGAGATAGTTGAATCATTTTGTGTACTTTCATATATCTGTTCTTCTATTGATTTATTACTTTCAACAGTGTTGGTCATTGGGCTTCTCAAAACAGATATTCTACCACTTATCATAGGACGGTAAACTTTTCCGCTATGCATCTGATGATAAGATTCAGTTATTACACTGGTGTTACTAGTGTAATTTTCATCATTGGCAATATTGTTTGCATACATTTCTGTTTTCTTGGTTCCTGGTTTGGATTTTGTTGTCAAATGTTCACGTTTTTGAGTTTTGTTTCTACACTTGCATTGCAAGAGTTTTGTGAAACCGGCAATCCATTCAGGAACAGGATCGTTGTCATCTTTGTAATACAGACGCACATTAAGAATCGTGACAATAGTAATTCCTATGCTTATTATCAGAACTGCTAGTAAATAGTAACCAAAAACTGACATTGGACTCGACGTTTTAGGAAGGTTATCTCCGACGAGCGTCAGGAAAACGGCAATAGCCAAAACGACTGTAATACTATAGGATATACGTTCACCACTTTCTACAGGAATAAGGAAAATCATTGTATTCAAAAACGCCATGAAAATAATCGGGAGGATTAACATTTACAAAAACATACATTGGTTTTCTTTTAAGATATAAAACAAAATCAATTGAATTGCCTCCATAACTTGTCTCAACACCAGAATGATAAAACGCCCATGCCCCGTTTTCTGAAAAGTATGATGTAAGCACTTTGATGCTCTGTAGGACTTAAAACTAGTTCCGTATTACTTTGGCCCCAGGGAGCAAAGTTAAAGCTACATTTATGTCTGTCCCATGGGTAAAAGGTCACATCCACACGACACGAAGCAGAGAAAACGTCAGCAGGATAATTAAATACTTCACCGTTCGACAAAGCGCGAATCAGCTGCCAATCATCGCCTATCTTCTCAAGTTTATTAACGTTGTTTACTAAAACTAAATTCGGTGTCCATACACTGTCACTTGCGATCACTAGTTGTTCAAGACCTCCATAGTCGTTTGGATCCCATCTCATAAACTCATCGGTCCAGTTTAATAGAAGAATTGCAGTAATAGTTAGCTGTTCTTTTACTTCATCGAATTCTTGAATTGACATTAGTTCGAACCCTACAGACAATTTTAACGGCTTGGATTGGTTTACTACAGGTCTTATACGTTTCTCGTAACCCAGCAATTTATCAGCTAGCAGCTTTTTTGCATCGTTTGCACTATGACAATAGATACTGCTTATTAATACGGAGAGACAAACAATGCGTTCGAAGATTAATGCGTACTTGGTCATCATTTATGTGCGTTTCATAATCCTGAAATATTGAAAAATGTATTCAAAAATACAACAGGCACACCAATACACAATTCTAAATAATTATAACTTGACTAATTGCCAAATTGGCTGAAGAGCAAGAGATAGTTCATGTTTATATGAGAAATAAGTATATTCTAAAAAGGGGGATATTTTAAACCTATATCAAAATATTTTCTTACATATTAATTATGAGAGTCATATGGTAAAAATAATACTGGGACCAAACAAATCAACTATCTAAATAAACCACAATTATATACAATGTAACCGAAGAAGACCTCGTTCCTTCTAGATTTTATTAAAAATTACTTGAATGTCATTGCAACGTCACCTTTATGTTTTTATTATTACAGGTAATCAAAATTCATTTACGCATTTACATACGAGGGCTGTACAAGAAGTGCAAGAAATAAGGTTAGTAATTATTTATTATTAATCATGAATATTTATTAAAAGTTGATATAATACACACTGTATTGATGCCTAATATATCCTTCTTAAAAGAAAACAAAAATCATTACAATTAAACACATTATAATCATCAGAAAACATAGAAATGTGAACATGGCGCAATCTGAATGTTGTCACATGGCTATAAGCCGTGACGTCAAAAATATACTAAAGTCAAACTCTTTGGCGCTTTGTGGAGTATAAGGTCTGTGTCTGTAAACCCAGTGGGTGAATAATTGTGTTTCGGTACTATAAGGAGTCTTTCTGTTAAGGAGTCTAAATCCTAATCATTATAAGAATAAGTTTTTAAATTAGATAAATACAATAAATACTTAAAACAAATCTTAGCTGTAATCATGATATTCACAATTATATTTTATTTTGTAAATTTTGTAAACAATATTTCAAGTTCGCACACAACAGCATATTTGTCTTTTTAAAGCGCCACGACGACGTAGAACGTTAACATCATGCGCATGCGCAATTATATCTTTAAAATTAGTCCAGCTTTCTAGAAAGAAAGCGTATGCATACCTCGAAAACATTTTTTAGCTGCACCGCTGTGAACTTTTTATGATCATTAAAAAAGCCTGATACGGTATATTAGATGTCATTTATTCAGTTATATTTAATTTTGTAATCTAATGGATGAAACATACAACGTAATGAAGTTATAAATTTGATAAAAGAACATGACATGTATCAGAATTGATACATATTCCGGGTAATTATTGATCATCTCTCGTACTAATAAACTTTTATAATAGGAAATCCTGTTACCTTGTCTCAAATCAAAACGAATGTGTCAATCTTGACCCCACAATGTACAAGTTAAACTCTTTCATTATCCTTGAATCTCCAATACTACAGACAAACTATTCATATATATTCCGTTTTCGTACAATTGTTTAAGAATTGTCCAAAAATTGTTGTTCATCTGTCGTTAATACGTATGACATTTAATTTTTAAAACATAAAAATTGTGGTTATTTTTCCACTCAACATGTCGAACGTTATTCTTTTCATTTCATTACTTTCAGTGAAATCAAATCATTACAGTCATTGTGCCTTTACAATAAACAGTGGATTTATGATGAATATTATATTAAATGTTATTAACAGTTTGTGAATGTTTAGTAATTTAAATGGAATGTCGATATGAATGATGAAATCTCTCTGGACAAAGCAAAAAAATGATTAGATATTTAGGTCAGATCTTCCTATACAATTTGCTATTCTGAATGATTTATATTATGGAACAAATGGTTTGATTGATTGCTTTTTTAAAAGTGGTAATGGGATCTATTTGTTTCGCGGTTTGAGATAAAGAGAATGTCCATAGATACAAAGTAATATATGAACTATGTAATGAAAAGATAAAATCAAGAATTCATTTTTTTGTTACAAAAGTGCGATCAATTTATGTTTTGTTTAGAGAGGTTTCAGGTTACAGGAAACGGCAGCAAAGCTTGGCAGGAGGTCTCAATTTAAGAACTATTTATTTGTAACGCTGATTTTTATGCATACCTGTGACCTTTACTTCACGAGGGTAATATACAGACATGTATAATAATATTCACTTTACGTATACCAAAGACGAACAGATCAAAAGAAGCACATTAAGATGGCAAATTACTAATTACATTTTTGGAAACTGTAACAAGAAAACCAAAAAATACAATTTTTTTTTTGAGAAACGAAATTGATAGCATATCTGATGCATGGCCTTTTAGTGACATTAATTCTTAATTAAATGCTTAAAAATGAAATATTGAGAAATGGTCGTGAACACAAATGCGTATTTTATTTTTTTCGTATTTTCACTGTATTTTTTATCATTGTATTGAAACATATCTTCTGTATTTTCACTGGTGTCTTGCCAGACTACTCTCTTCTAAATCCAGCCAATACACAAAATTAAAAAGAAATGCTCCATATTCATGAGGTTAAAAAAGAGAAAGGAGTATTATGATATAATAAACAGAAAATTCATTTACTTGGAAGGCACAGTCTGTCCCAGAAACAAATGTATGTTTATTTGTGTTAAGGAAGAGTAAACATGAGTTTTATTTTTACGTTGAAATAATGGTTTCAGGGCATTTGAGATGCTTATCACCTGAGGAACATAATCCTGAATGTGAAAATACATGTATTTGTAATAAAAGTAACAACAAAATATAACGAAACTAGTGGATACTATAGCAGGACAGCAAACATTTTAAGGGCTTTCAAAAGAATTATTTTCAACATTTCGGGGACATTATGGATCTTTAACTGACAAAAAGTTTTAGACATATTTAAAAAAAATATAAATAGTCATTCTTTTAATAACAACATATTCTACTATTTTGTTAGTTACATATGAAACAAGAAAACTTTATTTTGTTTAAACTCAAATTGATTCGAAACGAAAATACTTCCGTTTAAATACATCCATATCCATGTTCACTCTGATTATTAAATTGGACAGTAAAGATTGAAAATAATTTTTATTCTTGTTTTGATGTATATGTTGGTAATGTTTTAGAAAAGATACATTACGCATAGTTATTCACCTACAATACCGGATATGTGTATAAATATTATTTCACATGACTGTGTAGTGTTATATAAATACATATCACATCCAACTGTGGGTGCTAGTCTTGGAACACAATGTTCACCCAAGACAAGTAACGTACAGTGTCCTGACACTCTCTCGGACCTTGATATGTATACTTATGTAAATAAAGATTGTTTGCTTCTAAAAAACACACAATGACAGATATTCTTTACTGTTTGTGTTTATTTGTCAAGCGTATGCGTTTGAGCGCTCTAGAAATAGTCATTAAACTTTGATTTCGCCTGGAAAAAGTTCATTGTCACAAAAGAAGATCGTAAAAGAGAAAATGTGATGTGCCCGATTACATTTTCCTTATTCTTTGTGTTTAAGTCTCCCGTTTATCCAGTCAGAATACTTTAAAAGTATTGGCATCCTAATCTTTAAAAAGCTACTTCCAAAGAACTCTTTAGCTGAATAGAAGAAAACCTTCAATAGCCTATTTGACATTATAAAGAGAATAATATAGTATCGTTCGTTCCTATATAAAGAATATGTTTCCAAAGATACATTGTTTATACACAGTCTATGTTTCGTTTCGTCAGCAACTTCATTCCTCGTTAGTACCAGATATATATGCGAAAAAGGAAACAGTAGCTACAGCAATAATAAAAACTGACACTTTAAAGAAAAAGTAATCAAGAGCTAAACTGACATCTTTCCATGAGATAGTTTTATCATTTTGTGTACCTTCATATTTCTCTTCTTCTACTAAGTTATTGCTTTCAACAGTGTTTGTCATTGAGCTTCTCTGAAAAGGTAATCTACCATTTATCATAGGACGGTAAAACGTTCCCCTATGTATTTGAAAATACGATTCAGTTATTACACATCGTTATTTTTAGTGTAATTTTTAACATTTGCAATATGGTTTGCATACGTTTTTGCTCTCTTGGTTACTGTTTTGGATTTCGTTGTCGAATGTTTACGTTTGTGAGTTTTGTTTCTACACTTGCATTGCAAGAGTTTTGTGAAACCGGCAATCCATTCAGGAACAGGATCGTTCTCATCTTTGTAATACAGATGCACATTAAAATCGTAACAATAGTTATTCCTATGCTTATATTATCAGAACTGCTAGTAAATAGTAACCGAAAAATGACATTGGACTCGACGTTTTTGTAAGGTTATCTCCGACGAGCGTCAGGAAAACGGCAATAGCCAAAAGGACTGTAATGCTATAAGATATTCGTTCACCACTTTCTACAGGAATAACGAAAACCATTGTATTTAAAAACGCCATGAAAATAATCGGGAGGATTACATTTACAAAAACATACATTGGTTTTCTTTTAAGATATAAAACAAAATCAATTGAATTGCCTCCATAACTTGTCTCAACACCAGAATGATAAAACGCCCATGCCCCGTTTTCGGAAAAGTATGATGTAAGCACTTTGTCGTCTGTAGGACCTAAAACTAGCTCAGTGTTTAATTGGCCCCAGGGAGCAAAGTTAAAGCTACATTTATGTCTGTCCCATAGGTAAAAAGTCACATCAACCCGACACGAAGCAGAGAAAACGTCACCAGGATAATAAAATGTTTCACCGTTCGGAAAAAAGCGAATCAGCTGCCAGTCATCGCCTATCTTCTCAAGTTTATTAACGTTGTTTACTAAAACCAAATTCTGTGTCCATACACTGTCACTTGCAATCACGAGTTGCTCAAGACCTCCATAGTCGTTTGGGTCCCATCTCATAAACTCATCGGTCCAGTTTAATAGAAGAATTGCAGTAATAGTTAGCTGTTCTTTCACTTCATCGAATTCTTGAATTGACATTAGTTCGAACCCTACAGACAATTTTAACGGCTCGGATTGGTTTAGTACAGGTCTAATACGTTTCTCGTAACCCAGCATTTTATCAGCTAGCAGCTTTTTGCATCGTTTGCACTATGGCAATAGATACTGCTGATGAATAAGGAGAGGCAAACAATGCGTTGGAAGATTGATGCGTGATTGCTGGTCATATCTGTACTTTTTATAATCCTGAAAAATTGAAAGCTTTATCAAAGAATAACACAGACACAAACATATACAATTTTAAATTATTAGAACTTTACTACAAGCCAAATTGCCTGAAGAGCAAGAGATAGTTCATGTATATATCAACAATATGTATACTCTACAAATGGGGATGTTTTATACCTTCATCAAGATCTGCACGTACATATTGATTAGGAGAGTCAAATGGTAAACAGAATACTAGGACCAAACAAAACAACTATTAAAATAAACCACAATTATTTACAATGTAACCGAAGTAGAGCTCATACCTTCAAAATTTTACTAAAAAGAATAAAACTTGAATTCCATTGCAATGCCACCTTTATGTTTTTTATCATTAGAAGTAATCAAAATGCACTTACACATTAATATATGAGAGATGATCCAGAAATTGAAATAAAGCTGTAAATTATTTAATGATATTAATTGTATGTAATGAATATAAGGCATCAATATAGTGTTTATTATGTCAACATTTAATAAATTTTATTAAATGATGGCATAATAAACACTATATTGATGCCTAATTATCTTCTTTACAAGGAAACAAAAATCATAACAATTAAACACATTATGGTCACAACGTGCATATCTAAGAACAATTAGTAATTTAATAGATGAAACAAACAGTTTTATGAAGAAAACAGCATGACATTTATCAGAAACACATTTCGGGTAATTGTTGACCACCCCTCGTACTCTTAAACCATCACAATAGGCAATCCTATTACCTTGTCCCAAGTCAAAATGTGTCAAACTTGTCACAACAATGTACAAATTAAACTCTTTAATAATCCTTAAATCTCCAATAATGCAGACAAACTATTCATATGTATTCCTTATCCGTGCAAGCTATTTTATTTTTGTTTAAAGATTTGTCCCCAAATTCTTGTTCGTCTGTCGTTAATACATACGACATTAATTTTCTTAAGACATAAAAATGGTGGTTATTTTTTCTTCTCGGGTTTTTGAAACATTATTCTTTTCATTTCATTACTTTCAGTGAAATCAAAATCATTACAGTCACGTATTTGTGCCTTTAAAATAAACAGAGGATTTATGATGAATATTATATAAAATGTTATTAACAGTTTGTAATTGTTTAGTAAAATGGAATGTTAATGTGAATGATGAAATCTCTCTGGACAAAACAAAACATGTTTAGATATTAAGGTCTGATCTTCCTATACAATTTGCTATTCTTATTGATTGATTATTTTGGGAAAATGGTTTGCTTAATTGCTTTTTTAAGTGGTAATGGGATCTTATTGTTTCTCGATCGGTTTTAGATAAAGTGAATCTCCATAGATACAAAGTAATATATGAACTGTGTAGCCTAATGAAAAGATAATATCGACATTTCATTTTTTTAAGTGAGATCAATACATGTTTTTGTTGAGAGAGGTTTCATGTTACAGCAAACTATAACAAAGCATGGCAGATTTCCGGTACTATTTATTTGTAACGCTGATTTTTATTGCGTAACCATGACGTTTACTTCACGAGGGTATTAAACCGACATGTGTAATGCATGTATATTGTTCGTCTTTATGTCAAATGTATTATGTCCTAGTGCATTTCCAGTATTAAAATTTGTCAGTTTGCTTTTAAATTATCTTTTTTGTATATCTCCTGTATCAGATAACCGCCCTTGTTATTTTCCGGTTTGCATTCATTGTATTCTTTCATTGCAACATGTAGTAATTAATGTCATATCTGCTCACAACCATATAAAGTATATATTATTAATATTACTAGGATTATAACACTGCACTTAATCTTTATAACTAATAATATAATATTTATCAGACTTTGTACTTCCTTGACTAGACAGGTGTGAAAAATTATAAGACTCATACGAGTAGAGTATTGCGTTTATTTTCTGTGATTACTCACATTCATTAGAATTAGAAATATCAGCAACGCTACAAATTGTAATGGCGAAAACGTGGAAAATTTTGAACGATGTAACTTCTCGTATAAAGAAGGCGTCGCAATGTTCAATTACTAGTCCTAATTTAATTCTGCTCAGTAGTTAACCAACGAAACAACAATTTTAGATATGAATATTATAAGCCACTTTTGCTATGTAAGAGGCACACTATGCTTTAGAAATCCATGTTTGTTTTTAAATATTTGAAATGTCAATAATGTGTTTAAAATGTTTTGATAATGGACTTAGAACATGGTAGATGTTTAACAACTGAAGAAAATAGCACTGTTTGTATTTGAAGTAATGTGTCAGACATGTAACAAACTGAACACAAAGTAGTATTTTGACTGCCATACAAAACATTTATTTACTATTTGTATACAAAAGACGAACAAATCAAAAGAAGCACATTCAGATAGTTCATCTATATAGCAAATGACTAATTACCTTTTTTGGAAACTGTAACAAGATACCAAAAAATAAAATGTTTTTGAGAAATGAAATTGATAGCATATCTGATGCATGGGCCTTTTAGTGACATTAATTCTTCATTAAATGCTTAAAAATGAAATATTGAGAAATGTTCATGAACTGGAATGCGTATTTTTATTTTCCGTATTTTCACTGTATTTTTTATCACTGCAGTGAAACATATCTTCTGTATTTTCACTGGTGTCTTGCCAGACTACTTTCTTCTAAATCTAGCCAATACACAAAATTAAAAAGAAATTCTTCCTAGTAGAGAAAAAAGTATTATAATATAATAAACAGAAAATTCAAGTGTTTTCTATTTACTTGGAAGGCACAGTCTGTCCCAGAAACAAATGTATCTTTATTTGTGTTAAGGAAGGTTCATGAGTTTTATTTTTACGTTGAAATAATGGTTTCAGGGAATTTGAGATGCTTATCACCTGAAGAACATAATGCTGAATGTGAAAATACATGTATTTGTAATAAAAGTAACAAAATGTAAACAAGGTAGTATGTTTGGTTTCCATACATAATACAAAATCACTGTCACAGTAACTGTACGAAATGTTAAAAGGCAACAATACCAAAAGATGGTTCAGGAAATAGACCAAAGACCGGTGGATACTATAGCAGGACAGCAACTATTTAAAGGGCTTTCAAAAGAATACAATTTTCAACATTTCTCGGACATTATGGAGCTTTAACTGACAACAAAGTATAGACATATTTATTAAAAAATATTAATAGCCATTCTTTTAATAACAACAAATTCTACTTTTTTGTTAGATATATTTAAAACAAGAAAACTTTATTTTGTTTCAACACAAATTGGTGCAAAACGCAAATACTTATATTACATCATACTAAATATCCACTCTGCTTATTAAATTGGACAGTAAATATTGAAAATGATTTTATTCTTGTTTTGATATATATGTTGGTAATGTTTTTGGTGTTTTCTATGAGTAGATACGTAATGCATAGTTATACACCTACAATACCAAATATGTGTACAAGTATTATTCCACATGACTGTGTAGTGTTATACTTCACCCGAGACAATTAATGTTCAGTGTCCTGACACTCTTCCGGAACTTGATATGTATAATTAAATTAAGAAAAAACTCTTTGCTTATGAAGAACACATAATGACAGATATCCATTGATTTTTGTGTTTCTTTATCAAGCTTGTGCGTTTGCGTGCTCTCGAAATAGTCATTAAACTTTGATTTCGTCTGGAAAAAAATGCCACAAAAGAAGATCCTAAAAAGAAAACATGTTATATGCGTCCGATTACATTTTCCTTATTCTTTGTGTTTAAGTCTCCCATTTATCCAGTCAGAATATTTTAAAAGTATTAACATCATAATCTTTAAAAAAATCTACTTCAAAGAACACTTTAGCTGAAAAAAAAACCTTCTATAGACCATTTGACATTATGAAGAGAATAATATAGTTTTCGTTCGTTCCTATATAAAGAATTTGTATCCGAAGATGCATTGTTTATACACAGTCTATGTTTCGTTTTGTCAGCAACTTTATTCCTTGTTATCCTTGTTAGTACCGGATATATATGCAAAAAATGAAACAGTTGCTACAGCAATAACAACAAATGACACCAAAAAGAAAAAGTTATCAAGAGCTGAACTGACATCTTTCCATGACATAGTTTTGTCATTTTGTGTACCTTCATATTTCTGTTCTTCTACTGAGTTATTGCTTTCAACAGTGTTGGTCATTGACCTTCTCTGAAAAGGTAATCTACCATTTATCATAGGACGGTAAACCGTTCCCCTATGTATTTGATAATAAGATTCAGTTATTACACCTATGTTATTAGTGTAATTTTCAACATTTGCAATATGGTTTGCATACGGTTTTGCTCTCTTGGTTCCTGTTTTGGATTTTGTTGTCGAATGTTTACGTTTGTGAGTTTTGTTTCTACACTTGCATTGCAAGAGTTTTGTGAAACCGGCAATCCATTCAGGAACAGGATCGTTTTCATCTTTGTAATACAGATGCACATTAAGAATCGTAACAATAGTTATTCCTATGCTTATTATCAGAACTGCTAGTAAATAGTAACCGAAAAATGACATTGGACTCGACGTTTTTGGAAGGTTATCTCCGACGAGCGTCAGGAAAACGGCAATAGCCAAAAGGACTGTAATGCTATAAGATATTCGTTCACCACTTTCTACTGGAATAGCGAAAATCATTGTATTCAAAAACGCCATGAAAATAATTGGGAGAATTACATTAACAAAAACATACATAGGTTTTCTTTTAAGATATAAAACAAAATCAATTGAATGGCCTCCATAACTTGTTTCAACACCAGAATGATAAAACGCCCATGCCCCGTTTTCTGAAAAGTATGATGTAAGCACTTTGTCGTCTGTTGGACCTAAAACTAGTTCCGTGTTAACTTGGCCCCAGGGAGCAAAGCTAAAGCTACATTTATGTCTGTCCCATGGGTAAAAGGTCACATCCACCCGACACGAAGCAGAGAAAACGTCACCAGGATAATAAAATGTTTCACCGTTCGGTAAAGCGCGGATCAGCTGCCAATCATCGCCTATCTTCTCAAGTTTATTAACGTTGTTTACTAAAACCAAATTCGGTGTCCATACACTGTCACTTGCGATCACGAGTTGCCTCAAGACCTCCATAGTCGTTTGGGTCCCATCTCATAAACTCATCAATCCAGTTTAATAGAAGAACTGCAGTAATAGTTAGCTGTCCTTTCACTTCATCGAATTCTTGAATTGACATCAGTTCGAAGCTTACAGATAATTCTAACGGCTTGGATTGGTTTACTACAGGTCTTAAACGTTTCTCGTAACCCAGCAATTTATCAGCTAGCAGCTTTTTTGC
The DNA here is from genome assembly GCF_026571515.1 of Ruditapes philippinarum. Lineage (NCBI taxonomy): Eukaryota > Metazoa > Mollusca > Bivalvia > Venerida > Veneridae > Ruditapes > Ruditapes philippinarum. The sequence continues at coordinate 499,189 of NW_026866765.1, read as the reverse complement.
ATCGTTTGCACTATGACAATAGATACTGCTGATTAATAAGGAGAGGCAAACAATGCCTTGGAAGAATAATGCGTGATTGCTGGTCATATCTGTACGTTTTATAATCCTGAAATATTGAAAGTTTTATCAAAGAATAACACAGACACAAACATATACAATTTTAAATTATAATAACTTTACTAATAGCCAAATTGCCTGAAGAGCAAGAGATAGTTCATATATGTATACTCTACAAATGGAGATGTTTTATACCTACATCAAGATCTGCTCGTACATATTGATTAGGAGAGTCAAATGGTAAACAGAATACTAGGACCAAACAAAACAACTATTAAAATAAACCACAATTATATACAATGTAACCGAAGAAGAGCTCATACCTTCAAGATTTTACTAAAAAAATATAAAACTTGAATTCCATTGCAATGCCACCTTTATGTTTTGAATATTAGAAGTAATCAAAATGCACTTACACATTAATATATGAGAGATGACCCAGAAATTTAAATAAAGCTATTAATTATTTAATTATATTAATTGTATATACTGAACATTTATTAAATGTTGACATAATAAACACTATATTGTTGCCTAATATATCTTCTTTACAAGGAAACAAAAATCTTAACAATTAAACACATTATGGTCAACACGTGTATATCTAAGAAAAATTATTAATTTAATAGATGAAACAAACAGTTTTATGAAGAAAACAGCATGACCTTTATCAGAAACACATTTCGGGTAATTGTTGACCACGCCTCGTACTCTTAAACCATCACAATAGGAAATCCTATTACCTTGTCCCAAGTCAAAATGTGTCAAACTTGACACAACAATGTACAAATTAAACTCTTTAATAATCCTTAAATCTCCAATAATGCAGACAAACTATTCATATGTATTCCTTATCCGTGCAAGCTATTTTATTTTCGTTTAAAGAATTGTCCCCAAATTGTTGTTCGTCTGTCGTTAATACATACGACATTAATTTTCTTAAGACATAAAAATAGTGGTTATTTTTTCTACTCGGGATTTTGAAACATTATTCTTTTCATTTCATTACTTTTAGTGAAATCAAAATCATTACAGTCACGTATTTGTGCCTTTAAAATAAACAGAGGATTTATGATGAATATTATATAAAATGTTATTAACAGTTTGTAATTGTTTAGTAAAATGGAATGTTGATGTGAATGATGAAATCTCTCTGGACAAAACAAAATCATGTTGAGATATTAAGGTCAGATCTTCCTATACAATTTGCTATTCTTATTGATTGATTATTTTGGAAAAATGGTTTGCTTAATTACTTTTTAAAGTGGTAATGGGATTTAATTGTTTCTCGGTTTTAGATATAGTGAATCTCCTTGGATACAAAGTAATATATGAACTGTGTAGCCTAATGAAAAGATAATATCGACATTTCATTGTTTTAAGTGAGATCAATACATTTTTTGTTGAGAGAGGTTTCAGGTTATACTATAACAAAGCATGGCAGAAGGTCTCCAGTACTATTTATTTGTTACGCTGATTTTTATTGCATAACCATGACGTTTACTTCACGAGGGTATTAAACCGACATGTGTAATGCATGTATATTGTTCGTCTTTATGTCAAATGTATTATGCCCTAGTGCATTTCCAGTATTAAAATTTGTCAGTTTGCTTTTAAATTATGTTATTTGTATATCTCCTGTATCAGATAACCGCCCTTGTTATTTTCCGGTACTTTTTTCTGTATTTGCATTCATTGTATTCTTTCATTGCAACATGTAATAATTAATGTCATATCTGCTCACAATCATATAAAGTATTTATTACCCCTCACTTTTTTCGTAATGCTAATTTCCCATAGGCCTCTGGGAGTTATTTTTACTGTTAATGCAAGTGTACCACGTGACTAAGAATTTTGTACTGTTACATAGGTAACAGTATTTTTTTAAGAGGTCACGTGGTCTATTTCCTAAATAAAATGACATAAAATGGCCGCCATTTTTTTCTCGATTCATTCTTATTTTCAACTTTAAACCACGATAGAACATCAATTTCTCCTCTGGAGTCCCTATGACACTCATAAAATTTAGTTGTTTGCACCCTGGTGTGCTTTTCGCGTATAAAATATCTTTTTGCTGAATAGTCAAAAAGTGAACATCCGTTTTCAACGGAAGTAATTGCAATGTAAATAATTATGTGTCAAACTGGAACATGCAGACGATTTAAGCATGCAACAAAGGATTATTTAACAAATTTAATCAGTGAAACGTTACAAATATGGTGGACAGACATAGGATATCATCGTTATTTTGTCAAAAACCATGCGAAGAATATTCTGGAAACAGAAGGATCAGATTTCACAGATCATAACCGTGTAAATGGGTTAGTGTTTTGTTTTCTAAACAAAAACCTAGCTTATTGTATGTTTATGATTTGTAGATATCATCACTTGCTTAAAGGATAAAAGAAAAAGAAAACTTCTCAAGTAGGCCTACAGTAAAGTACACTTAAAACTTAAAAGGTAAGGACAGTTTAGTTATTGTTACTCTTGGTTTATTTTTGTTACAGTTAGATTCAGTTGACAATTTCAGATCATCTCAGTATTTTTGTTCGGGGTAATAAAATAAATAACACATGGGTTTGTGAGTAACAGTAAAAATATCATCCCTCGTAAAAATACTGTTACCCTCGGCTACGCCTCGGGTAACAGTATTTTCCTCGGGATGATATTTTTACTGTTACCCACAAACCCATGTGTTATTTATATAATATTATTTATATTACTAGGATTATAACACTGCACTTAATCTTTATAACTAATAATATAATATTTATCAGACTTTGTACTTCCTTGACTAGACAGGTGTGAAAAATTATAAGACTCATACGAGTAGAGTATTGCGTTTATTTTCTGTGATTACTCACATTCATTAGAATTGGAAATAACAGCAACGCTACAAATTGTAATGGCGAAAACGTGGAAAATTTTGAACGATGTAACTTCTCGTATAAAGAAGGCGTCGCAATGTTCAATTACTAGTCCTAATTTAATTCTGCTCAGTAGTTAAACAACGAAACAACAATTTTAGATATGAATATTATAAGCCACTTTTGCTATGTAAGAGGCACACTATGCTTTAGAAATCCATGTTTGTTTTTAAATATTTGAAATGTCAATAATGTGTTTAAAAAGTTATGATAATGGACTTAGAACATGGTAGATGTTTTAACAACTGAAGAGAATAGCATTGTTTGTAATTGAAGTAATGTGTCAGACATGTAACAAACTGTACAAAAAGTAGTATTTTGACTGCCATACAAACCTTTAATTCACTATATGTATACCAAAGACGAACAGATCAAAAGAAGCACATTGAGATAGTTCATCTTTATAGCAAATGACTAATTACTTTTTTGGAAACTGTAACAAGATACCAAAAAATAAAATGTTTTTGAGAAATAAAATTGATAGCATATCTGATACATTGGCCTTTTAGTGACATTAATTCTGTATTAAATACTAAAAAATGAAATATTGAAAAATGTTCATGAACAAAAATGTGTATTTTAACTTTCCGTATTTCACTGCAAGTCTTTTTCACTGCAGTGAAGAATATTTTCTGTATTTTCACTGGTGTCTTGCCAGACTACTTTCTTCTAAATCCAGCCAATATACAAAATTTAAAAGGAATTATTTCTATTCATAAGGTTAAAAAAGAGAAAAGGTATTATAATATAATAAGCAGAAAATTCAAGTGTTTACAGGATTTATTTTCATCTTCTGGTATTAAAGTTATCAGCTGCTGCCACTCATGAAATATATATTTTCATACCCCTCGATGAAATAAATTCTGTATTCATAGAAGAAACTTGAATATCCTTTATTTATTTAAAGTTTAAAAACTTTTTTCTTATGACAAACGTATTTATTCGAATATAAATAGCTTACTCACTGATTTTATATGAATGAGTAAATCCTAGACTTTGTTTTTAACGATATGTTCCTTAATTTATATAGCATAATCAAAAGCAGCGTAATCTAATTTGCACACATAATGTATATCAATAATCACATTTATTTAATTAATCCCTTTGAATTCTTATTTTAATCCGATTTAACGGTGAAATTGTATATAATTAAACTGTAAATTAATGTACATTTTCAAATACTGAACTTTTAGCATGACTGATTTATAAATCATGCAAATATTCAATGAATGAATCAATCAATCAATCAATTCAATCAATCAATGAAGGAAGGAAGGAAGGAACGAACGAACGAACGAACGAATAGATAAATAAATAAATAGATAAAGAAAGAAATATAAGTAATAATCCGTATTGTATATCTGAGTTACAGTTGATATAAAGTAACAGCATGTTTACAAAATTGAATTTATCATTAAATTCAAAACAGAGTTTGCCGTAAGTACATAAAAAGTAACATACATGTATTCGGTTTCAAGAGATATAAAAAATTTTTTAACATCATTTTTGTAATTATTTCATTAGCGGCACATTAACTACACACACAATAATTTAAAAATATGAAATGAAAATAACGTAGAAGTTGAGATGTAGTTAATTTACCGGTCAAACTATATTTGTTTTTACTTTAATATATGCTAATTGCTTGCATTATGAACATATATATTAAATCAGGAAAACCATCACTTGTCCGTACGTAAGTGACTTACGATATTGGCATACAAAAGTAATTTTTGAAAATCAAATTTGAGAACAAACATGAACGAAGCCGAGCGACCACTGCAAAAGTACCAAGCAGAACAAAAACCAGAAACTGGAGAAAGTACAAAGAAGGCATACAAGCTGCTGCATGATTGCAAATAACTCTTGGTAGTGATAAAGTAGTAAGAATATGCAAAACAAATCAATTGTGCTCTTTAATGAATTAAATTGGCGCTTGTTTTTCATTTCAGATCGTTTTTGCATGACTGTTATAATTCAGAACATTTGTAGAGATTAGAATGCGTTGCCCTGAGAAATAGTTCACGAATTCGAAATACATGCATCAGAATAATGACAGGTGGTGCTGAGGAAGATCTATGTTGCATTATTTTAAATAGGCACTAGCGGGCACATGTGTAGAATCACCGTCTATCTGGAAAAAAGCTCCTTCATACGAAAATATCCAATGTTCCTGACGGGATTGAACTCCATAGCGGCAAGGGGTAAGTGATTTTAAGTGACCTTTTAAAAATCTTTCCACCAAAGGCCCTTATAGCTTCCTAGGTTAGTACTAGTGGATACAATATGTTTCCGTGACATAATAATATAGTTTATATAACATTTCATATCATATTATATATTATAAATAATATATTATTTATAATATAATATATATAATATATATATAATATTTATAATTTATAAACTGCTTTTCTGTCGCTTAAGATCTGAATACGACGCTTTCACTTTTCGTTCTTCCATTTAAAAAACGTTGGGTTAGTTAAAAAAAAATATCGCGGTAGTCTCCCTTGAAAAGAATACTCTCCAAAAAGAAGATTATTGTCAAATGTAAACAATCAACCTTCGTAAAAACAGGTCGTTTTCTTCCTAGATTACATTGCTGTCAAGATAGATTAGAAGGTAAATCCGACTTTATCATCATCTATAATTATGTCATTGACAAATGTAAACATGACCTAGCTGCAAAACACTTCTATTTATAGACGTTAATTAGAATTTCTAGTTTTCTACTTTCTGTTTATGTCAGCGGAAATAAAAGTTATTGATTAAACTATAATACAAGGAAAGCTTTTTATCTTCGATTTCCAATATAGTAGACTTTATATTATTGATTGAATTAATCAATCTTGAATAACTCCTCTGGAGACAAAACAGATTAAATCTGAATTTAAGTAACTTTTGGATTCACTGTTTTTAAAATTTTGGTAATTTGATTGTACTTTCTCTTATTCAAAATGGATTTTTCATTAGGTGTTAAAATGTCGGACCCTATGGAACCCGTGTTGCTATATGCTCATCCAAGTATGGACCATTTAGCTAAGCAAATTGTTGAAGGTTGTCGGCAGACAACATCTCCAGTTTCCTCGCCAACCACATTAGAACCAGGAAAGTTACCAAATGGAAAAGCTCCTGTAAGATTATTATGTTGTTTGATAAAAATGCATGACTAAGTGGCACGTCAACACTGTATATTTGTATTTAGAATGGAACGCTTTGTCTTAAAATGTTACACTTAGCCATTGGTAGATGCTTAATTTTGCATCTGTTTGGTAATTTTAATTTTAATTTGCACAAAATTGATTTCATTGATCTTTTTTTCTATTGACATTGCTGTTCAGCAAATTAAGCAATTGAATGAGAACTTTCAATACCTTAAATGAAAATTGTAAAGAGCATTATCTAGATGCTATAAAATAAATAATGCTAAACATTATTACACTAACCCTGGTTTGATTAAAAGCAAACTAGCAGGTTATAATGTCCATGTGTCAGTCACTGTTTAGAACTGTTCATTAATTAGGAGAGAACTTCAGAGAAGATGTGCAATATAACGGGGTAGTATATCAGTAATCATGATTCAGAACTGTTCACTATTTAGTGTGTAAGTGGCTGGATAGCTCAGTTGGTAAAGCCACGGAATGATATTCTGGGGGTCCTGGTCAGGCTGAACCATTTTTCTCATCCTGTGACACATACAACAAGATTTTTAATAGTTTTATTTTCTATATTGTTGCCTATCAGACAGTATTATCTTCACCGGTGCTAGAAAAACCTGTCTTACACCCCCCTCCATGTAAGACAAGTTGCATGCTTAAATGACATCATTGCCGCATGCCTTTTATGGATGAATAGTGTTCTTAGGATGACATCATTTTACTGTTATGAATGAAGTTGTAAGTTCATTACCTCCTACAGGAAAAAATGCGCATAATGAGATTATCAATTTTCGTAATTTCTGTTCTGAAAATTGTTGATATGTAATATGCAAGAAAAAGAATCAAACACTGCTGTTGCTACAAATGGGAATATCTAGCTCTAGACTCAGGTAACTGTTTAGCAGAAACTTGGCACAGCCTCGTTACCACTGTAAAAAGTTTCCCTCAAGCTAGATATTCTGTCTGTACTGGCAGCCAGTGTAAGATTCTTGATATCAATACTTGAAAAAGGGTGAGCAAGAAATAAATTAACATACAGTGTTCTTATTTGTTTAGCCAATTAAAGGTTTGATTCATTTGAAATTCATATTCTTCAATTGTTATGTTAATTTCTATTATGTTAAGAATATGCATAAAAGTAAATTATAAATGTCAGTGTGTATACTTTTTTATAGACAGATAAATATTTAGTTTCAAAAAGAAGCAAAAAGTAACGAAACATTCGAGTGTAAAGAAGGGTATCCATCATCAGTTGATTTTAATTTTTTTATTAAAAAAACATTCTACATGTATTTAGACTTTAACAAGATACAATTAGATTTCTTTTGTTTGTCAGTTTCACAGATCCCTTTCTACTGCTGCAATATTGGGAAACAAAAGCAGAGGTGTAGTTTATAGAAACACTATAACATGGGGCAGATTTCAAGATGGATTTCCAAATCTATTTATTCAAGATGTTCATGTGTTGGCTGGAAAAGATGGTAAGATACTCAATCTGTCTGACTAAAGTTCAGATCTACTTATTTCTTTTATGTAGATCTGATGTCGATCATATATAATTCGCCTTCTTTATAATTCGGAATTCCGAGAGTTATTTTTAGCCATGCAATCAAAAGGTTTTTACATAGGCATAAGAAGTATCAAAATACAGTTATCTGTGAAAGTTAAACAAATTGTAGAGTCAATTTTTAATGGGCATGATGGTTTTGCCAGTTTAACCACCGGCTATATGGACAACGCCACGTTTTTTCTCAAAATTGTGAAAATTACCAATCATTATTGGTTTTCTGAGGGTTAACAGTAAAAACAACATCGCTTTCAAAATTATGAAAGCTCGCCAATGATTGGCTGCGTGAAAGGCCACTAGAAATGACTTCGTATTTGGTCACAATAAGATCAAAGAGCGGAGCATTATTTAGAGTTAATTTTAATCAGATTGGTAATATACTGAACAGTTTTACTTTTTGGATAACCAGATTTTTTACTTTAGGACCATATTGAACGTGTTGAAAGGATAATGTTAGTACTGTAATTCCTAGGCGTGCAGAGAACAGATGTTTCAAAGGTTAAGGGATTTCATTGTCAGCAACAGTATAGAATCCGGTCAGACTGCAGGAAAGTTCAGATTGATCTTGCTTTATACTAAATTCAGATGGCAATTGTTAATCATTTTGGAGTCTAGCAGGATGAGGAGAAGATATGTAAACATTCTACTGCAGGGTTTGAAATATAAGTAACCGCAAAATTGTGACTTCCATTATTTTGTGGTGGGGTAGCAAGTTAAAACTTATCTGTTTGCCACATCAACTGAAAGAAGGACAGAAGTACTAAATTCAGAATGAAGAATTGTTATATTTTCAAATGCAATTATGATTGTCAATTTATATGATTTAATTTCAGTTATATTCATAGGAAGTTTCCATGACCCAAGTGTAATATTTGAACAACTATCAGTGTTATACATGTTTCCAAGGTAAGAAGTTTAACCACTAACAGTGTGTTCTCATATTTGTTGGATTTTAACTTGCCACAGATAATTCATTGTTCATTATTCCAACTGTTGTGATAGTTTAATGCTAGTGATACCCATACACATACATCTTTCAAAGCATACTAATATCTTAAAGGCACATCATGGCTAAGACACAATGTTTTCCTTCTTTAGAACTGTCAAAATAGGTTATATACTGTGTAAATAATGGTTTTAGAGCATGTTAATTGCTTATCACGTGACAAATCTAAAATTATTTGCCATAAAAGTAGATTTTTTTTTATTAAAGGTACTTGGCCAGATCATTTCATTTCATCTTACCATATTTTCCGACGGGCACAATGGAAAGAGTTGATACAGAGGGCCAGATAGCTACAGCAAAGGCAAGTTTATCAAGATGCTACATGTAACATTTTTATATTGGCTATTCAAAGAATAAGGAGAGCTATTGTGCTTAACCAGGCTTGCCAACATTTTTTTGTTTTGTTTTTGCTTGCATGTTGGTATTTCAATAAAGTTGATCATAATTATAAGTTACAAAAAGCATTACATACAAAGATTTGACCAAATGTTACATGTAAATAAAGGGAGTTAATTAGAAATATATTTCTTGTAGCATCTTGCCAATAGTCATATTTTCATTAAATATGTATGACTTTGTATATTATTTTTAAAACATATTAATTTATTTTTTTATGTAAATATACTAGCAAATCCTTGAATGTTTTAAAATTGTTGGAAGGAAACTGATATACAATGTACATGCATATTATTATGGTTAGTTAACATTTTCGAAAACCTAGCTGTTTTCTAACACTGTTTTCTATTACTTTGCTGATTTAGCTCTGGAGAATTACACCTTATTAAGTACACAAAGTTATAATGTGATATTTCTATTTATTATTATTACTTTACCATTTAAGGCAGAAAAAACTTGTTGTGTTAGAAAATTATTAACGTTTCTTTACTATCTGTCTCTAATTTTACAATCATTACAACATACAGGATCTTTAATGCAACTTACAGAATTTTTGTCTTGGAACCAATCAGCTATGGTATCATATGAGGGTACATGGTCATGACCTAATTACTTGCCTCTCTGGGCATTATTTCAGAAACAAATGGGCACCTTAGTTAGGGCAGCCCATGTTCTGTAAGCTAGCTGGATAGCTTCCTCACATGAAAAAATCCCTTAAGAGTCCCTTAAGAGATTCAACCCCACAGTGGTGAGGGCAAATGGTTTGAAGTCAACAACTTTAGCAAATGACCTAAACCACTTGGCCACAGGCACCCCGAAGGATATCCCCAAGTTACCTGTATTGTTTACTGTTTATCAATTAATATTTCAGACTTTGGCCATCATGATGTCTTCAATTCCTCTAACAGCTAGGGGCCCTGTACAGATCTGTATATTTGATATTCATGCCTTACAAGAGAGGTTCTACTTCTCAGATAATGTTATACCAAGGTAACGTGACTTAGCTGTTACAGAAACAGTAGTGCTTTTTAATCAATTACTTTTTTAGCTCACCTGTCACAAAGTGACAGGGTGAGCTTTTGTGATCGCTTTTTGTCCGTCGTCCGTCCGTCGTCCGGCGTCCGTAAACTTTTACTTTAAATGACATCTCCTCATAAACCACTAAGCCAATTTCATCCAAACTTCACAGGAATGTTCCTTTGGTGGTCACCTTTGAAAATTGTTCAAAGAATTTAATTCCATGCAGAACTCTGGTTGCCATGGCAACCAAAAGAAAAAACTTAAAATATCTTCTTGTAAAAAACCCAAAGAGCTAGAGCTTAGATTTTTGGCATGAAACATCTTCTGGTGAGTGTCTACCAAGTTTGTTCAAATAAAAGCCCTTGGGCCGAAATTGGCCCCGCCCCAGGGGGTCATTGATTTTCCCTATATGCATATACAGTAGAACTTCGGTAAGTCGAAGTTGAAGGGACTTACGTAAAAACTTCGACACATCGGGACTTCGACTCATAGATCGCTCTCAATTCCATGGCAAAACTTCGACCAATTACTAGTCCTAATTATAAGATCTATAACGAAACCTTTTTCATGTTTTTCCATCATTAATCTGATATTTACATTTTACAATGATAAATATAGCATGTTAAATAACACGGCTTATTATTTGAACTTCCCGTTGACGTATACCGTAGAGTTACAAAAGGCGTAACAGTACGAAATGGCGATAACTAAACCAGCTTATAGTAAATATTTCGCGTGTTATTCTCACGCGACACCAGGTCAAGGATGTTTCCAAATGAAAGTAGTTCTTGCTGTTTACTTTCAAATACCACTACGGCAATTGAAATAGAAACGATTAAAGCATTTTATCACACATTTTATCGCAAACAAAGGCTGTTTGTACACACACGACTGTGTAATTAACACCTGTCACACAAGTTGATTGGAAATCGTCTTCGCAGCCAGATAAGGTGTGAAAAATGTCTCGAGATCGAAGGTGTCAAAATTATCGACTTCGACTTATTTGTGGTAAAGTGCACTAGATTTACTTTATACGGACCACGAAAAAACTTCGACACATCGAAAAATTCGACACATAAAATCTCGACTTATAAATAGGTTTTTATAAGGAACATATAGGGGGAAAAGTCGGGACTTTCATTTTTCTTCGACACATCGAGAAAATCGACTAATCGAAGTTCGACTTATAGAAGTTCTACTGTAGTAAAAACTTAAAAAATCTTCTTTTAAAGAACCCAAATAGCTAGAGCTAAGATAATTAGCATGAAACATCTTCTAATGAGTGTCTACCAAGTTTGTTCAAATAAAAGCCCTGGGGTCAAAATTGGCCCTGCCCCAGGGGGTCATTGATTTTCCCTATATGCATATAGTAAAAACTTAAAAAATCTTCTTTTAAAGAACCAAAAGAGCTAGAGCTAAGATATTTAGCATGAAACATCTTCTAATGGATGTCTACCAAGTTTGTTCAAATAAAAGCCCTTGGGTCAAAGTTGGCCCCACCCCAGGGGGTCATTGATTTTCCATATATACATATAGTAAAAACTTAAAAAATCTTCTAAAAAAACCAAATAGCTAGAGTTTAGATATTAAACATGAAACATCTTCTAGTGATTGTCTACAAAGTTTGTTCAAATAAAAGCCCTTGGGTCAAAATTGGCCCCACCCGGAGGTCATTCATTTTCCCTATATGTGTAAAACTATAGCAAAAATTGAAAAATCTACTTTGAAATAACTCAAATAGCTAAAGTTAAGATATAAAGCACGAAGCATCTTCTAGTGAGTGTCTTCAAAGTTTGTTCAAATAAAAGCCCTGGAGTCAAAATTGGCCCCGCCCCGGCGGACATTGAATTTCCTTATACGAGTATAGCAAAAACTTAAAAATCTTCTTTGAAAAAAACCCGAATAGCTAGAGTTTAGATATTAAGCATGAAACATTTTCTAGTAAGTGTCTACAAAGATTGTTCAAATAAAAGCCCTGGGGTCAAAACTGGCCCTGCACCAGGTGTGTCATTGTTTTTAACTATATGTGTAAAGAAAAAACTTAAAAAAATCTTCTTTTAAAAATCCCAACGAGCTAGACCTTAGATGTTTAGCATGAAACATCTTCTAATGGTTGTCTACCAAGTTTGTTCAAATTAAAGCCCTGGGCTTTAAACTGGCCCTGCTCTGGGGGCCTATGTACAGGTGAGCGACTTCAGGGCCATCATGGCCCTCTTCTTGTACTTTTTTTGGAATTACTTTGACAAAGATTTTTTAAACAATTTCTGTTTATCCTTTTATGCATATATCTGAATATTTTCTCTCAGAAATAGGAAAAAAACCCAAAAAAACCTAAGTCTAAAACTTTTACATGGTAAATCAATAACAATAATGTTATCCTTTATTTAACAATTTCACCTATAACTGTGTCTCAATATGAATCATGTCATACGGCACATGACAAAAATATAACATAGCACACAGCACATTATACAACATATTTTATGACACACAATGTATGATACATATAATTATATCTTTACACATAACATAGAATGAAAAATATGTTATGACATATAGCACATATTTCAATATGTATCATGCATATGTAACAATTTATCACATAAACCATGGGCAAGAGTGTAATAATTAAAAGCCTTTTAATAAAAATGATATTACACTAGTGTAATAACACTTTGATGTGCCATCATTTGAGCTATATATATATATTTAAACATAGTGTTAAAGAGCGCTAATGTTAGCATTACATTATTGGCGCGTCAATGAAATATGACTCAAATGGATGTCTACCAAGTTTGTTCAAATAAAAGCCCTGGGGTCAAAATTGGCCCCGCCCCGGGGGGTCATTGATTTTCCCTATATGCATATAGTAAAAACTTAAAAAATCTTCTTTTAAAGAACTCAAAGAGCTATGGCTAAGATATTTAGCATGAAACATGTTCTAATGAGTGTCTACCAAGTTTGTTCAAATAAAAGCCCTGGGGTCAAAATTGGCACTGCCCAGGGGGTCATTGATTTTTCCTATATGCATATAGTAAAAACTTTAAAAAATCTTCTTTAAAAGAACCAAAAGAGTTAGAGCTAAGATATTTAGCATGAAACATGTTCTAAGAAGTGTCTACCAAGTTTGTTCAAATAAAAGCCCTGGGGTCAAAATTGGCCCCGCCCCGGGGGGTCATTGATTTTCCCTATATGCATATAGTAAAAACTTAAAAAATCTTCTTTTAAAGAAATCAAAGAGCTATGGCTAAGATATTTAGCATCAAACATGTTCTAATAGGTGTCTACCAAGTTTGTTCAAATAAAAGCCCTGGGGTCAAAATTGGCACCGCCCAGGGGGTCATTGATTTTCCTTATATGTGTATAGCAAAACTTAAAAAATCTTCTTTGAAAAAAAACCCCAAATAGCTAGAGTTAAGATATTAAGCATGAAACATCTTTTAGTGAGTGTCTACAAAGTTTGTTCAAATAAAGCCCTGGGGTTCAAAATTGGCCCCGCCCCGGGGGTCATTGATTTTCTTTATATATGTGTATAGCAAAAACTTAAAATCTTCTTTGAAAAAAACCCAAATAGCTAGAGTTAAGATATTAAGCATGAAAACATCTTCTAGTAAGTGTCTACAAAGTTTGTTCAAATAAAAGCCCTGGGGTCAAAACTGGCCCGGCCTCAGGGGTGTCATTGTTTTTAACTATATGTGTATAGTAAAAACTTAAAAAAAATCTTCTTTAAAAAGCCCAATGAGCTAGAGCTTAGATGTTTAGCATGAAACATTTTCTTATGGGTGTCTACCAAGTTTGTGCAAATAAAAGCCCTTGGGTTAAATTGACCCTGCAACATTGGGGGGGGGGGGTTGGGGGGACTATATACAGGTGAGCGACCTCAGGGCCATCATGGCCCTCTTGTTAAATATGTGAAATAGAATATTATATTCATGTAGATTCAATACTATTGAACTCGTTCAATAAAACAATATTATGCTCGCCAGAGGCTGGCATAATATGATTTTATTCAACTCACTCGATAAGTTTAGCATTAAACCTAGACTCATTCATTATCCTCTATATGTTTCATTCATATATTACAGTTTATGATACTGCACATTTGTAACATCGCTTTTCATTGGATTATCATGATTTTTTTTTATAGTTTTATGTACACAGCTACTGTCAATACATGAAGAAATCTCACTTTGTCCTCTAAAAAAAAAGATGCTAACATGTCGTTCGGATGCGCATCATTATATCACTCGGGCTACGCCCTCGTGATATAATTCCCCGCATCCGAACTCCAAACAGTGATGTTATTGAGCAATAAAATCACAGTTTGGGATATATTATTTCTTAAATTACAATATGTATTATTCATATATCACAATATGTATCATGCATATATATATAAAAATATGTTCATATAAATATAATAAAATGTATCATTCATATATAGCAATATGCATCATGTTTATATATCATGTATCATGCATATATTACAATATACAATATATGTCATGTATAATTTTATGAAACAATATGTATCATGTATATAAATTAAATAAATATGTTTTATGAATATATTTTAATATGCAAAAGGTATCATGACACACAGCACATATAATATGTGTCAAATTGCACATGATGATGTATGTATTTTGACTCATGTCACATAATTTTATTCAAATATGGAATTTTTAGCTGGTGAATATGATGTGATATGTATTTGATATGTGATTTGTACTGAAAAAGAATATAATTATTATATTGACCGTGGTGAGTGCATACCTGTTTTATTGTATAATTAAAATTTTATAAATAACTTTTATATGAATTCTTTGATTAGGAAAATGATGTTGCAAGGCAAGATTATAAAGGTAAATGTGTTTATATTATAGATTAGAGTCAGCCATACCCCTCCTGCTGTCCACAATCAAGACTTTACCAGATAAAGGTAACATTGCCATAGCCTTCCCAGATGATGGTGCCTTCAAACGATTCCATATGTTCTTTCCAGAGTTTGATACTATTACTTGTGTAAAGATAAGAGATGGTGGAAAAAGGATAGTAAAAGTGAAAGACGGTAAATAGATATTCATCTCTACTATTTGATCAATGTTATGGTTATCCTTCCTGTTACAGCGCCATATATGACCCAAATCGTGTTGGTGTACCATAATACCAAACAAAACAGAAACAAAATCTTACTTAACCTTGTGTCACAGTTACACCTTGGTTTAAGATTAATATCTAATTTCTGATTTCATTAAAGGCACATAATGCTTTAGAAATAAATAATTAACTATACTTCAGAAGGTAAAAACATGCATTTAAAATGTTTTTTGATAATGAATTTAACACATGTTAGGTGCACATCACTGGTTGAAAGAAGTGCAGAATGTGAAATAAGGATAATTAATACAAAATACTAAATTTACAACTGTACAAAATACCAAAGAACAGGCCAAGGAAGCAATTGATCATTCTGCTTTAAAAGAATTATTTTTTGAAAACTCTTAAGCATCAAATATAAAAAGCTATTTAAAAATAAAAATTATAACTTTTTTGAAGCCAAATGGTCCTTTAAACATTTTTTTTCGAGAAAAGCTGATAATATAATGCATTTTTATAAAAGTCATTCTGTTTAAAGTTTTGTGCCTTGATATTTATAATCATCAAAAAGATAAATAACATATGGCTGTACATGAATTATGTATCTGTAAAACTTTCCATTAGTTTTTGTAAACATAAAATTAATGTTTCTGTTAATATAGGCGATCCAGAAGGCAAGCATGTTGTAATTGTTGACGATCTCGTTCAAACAGGGGGAACACTTATCCAGTGTGGCAAGGTAAGTTACTCTTTATAAATGCTTTTTGTATGGTGACTGAGTTGTCTCCCTTTGATTAAAGAAGATAATAATTCCCAATAGTAAGAGTTGCATCTCTTAGAGCTATGATGTGTCTATCAAATAATATGTAAAGATCAATTAATATTTATGTCTATTATTAGTTCCATACTGGTTTACCGGAGGGGACTTAAGGTTACCCTCAGTCCGTCTGTCAGTCCGTAAGTCTGTCCGTCCACAAAACTGGATCCCGCGGTAACTTGAAAAGTACTGAAAATATTAAAAACTGCATTTGACCTTGCAGAAACTGTGTGATAGAAATAAGACAGTGAGTGACAAATCTCAATTTAATGTGTCTTCCATGAAAATATTATTGGTATTAATTGCCTATAGACATGCAGTCAGCTACATTTGGTTCAATAACTTATTAGCATCAAGTCTTATTCATAGCAGTATTTATTGATTTATCAGGTTCTTAAATCAGGATGTTCAAATAGACATAAAAGGGACTCCACTGAGTTTTTTTGACATGACAGAACTGGAAATAAGTTTTTCAAGATAAATGCTCTATTTGATGAAGGTCTACATAAATAACTTGTATGCAAATTTTTAAATCATTCACTCTCTCTGTTTTTCCAGAATGATTATTCCTATTCTGAAAAATGACCAACAAAATTGAAAAGCGTTGCAATGCTTTTCACTCAGATTGGATTTATAGTAGCACACAAATACAATTTTCAATTTATTTGAGTATATTTCTTAATAATCTTTTAATTGTCTTTCTGTTTTAAGTGACCCAGCTAATTTATGGCTATTCAAATTCTATGTTTTAAGGCTTTTGGACCTAAGTGGAGTTTCTGTAAGCCTTACCATGCTAATTTGGTATAAATGTATTTGACCAGCTTTGAATTAGGAAGACTTTATTAAAAGATTTAGGGATTTCAATATATAAAAAATCGATTTCAATCCTAGTCAGGTCAGACTGCATGGTTGTTTTTGTTTTTGCTTTTTAGCTCGACTATTCGAAGAATATGAGAGCTATTGTAGTCGCCCCGGCGTCGGCGTTAGCGTCCGCGTCGGCGTCTGCGTTGGTTAAAGTTTTTTGTAAAGTCAAATATCTCAATTATTGCTTGAGATATTCAATTGAAACTTACAATACTTATTTATAGTAACTAGGTACATCAGATTGACAAGTTGGATAACTCTACCTACAATATTGACAGAATTATGCCCCTTTTTAACTTAGAAATTTTGGTTAAAGTTTTTTGTAAAGTCAATTATCTCAATTATTGCTTGAGATATTCAATTGAAACTTACAATACTTATTTATAGTAACAAGGTACATCAGATTGACAAGTTGGATAACTCTGCCTACAATATTAACAGAATTATGCCCCTTTTTGACTTAGAATTTATGTTAAAGTTTTTGTAATATCTCAAATATTTTCAAAGTCAATTGACATATGGCTTTGAAACTTTGCACACATGTTCCCCATCATGACCCCAACCTTTAGACAGGAGGAGGTAACTGTATCCAGCATTTTGACAGAATTATGCACCTTTTTCGACTTAGAAATTATGTTTTAAGTTTTTGTAATACCTCAAATATTTTCAAAGTCCATTGACATATGGCTTTGAAACTTTGAACACTTGTTCACCATTATAACCCCAACCTGTAGACAGGAGGAGGTAACTGTATCAGGCATTTTGACAGAATTATACCCCTTTTTCAACTAAGAATTTACTTTTAGGTTTACATTCCACCTCAGATATTTTCATATTCTATTGAAACAAGTTGATATTTTATACTTTGAGAACATAATAGGACTCTGTCCAAGGCCTATAACTTTAACATGGATTTAAAGAAAAAATTTGTCCTTTAAATTTGTTATTAACTCTGAAAATTTTACATTATCAAGGCTCTTTTACTATCAAGCACTAAGAATAGTCGAGCGTTGCTGTCCTACCGACAGCTCTTGTTTTTGTCTAAACTTCAAATGGTCAACAGATTGATTCAACAATATTTATAATCAAGGTTTGACAGAAATCAGTCACTTGTGGATGAATTGTCTTCCTTTGGGAGTATATATATTATTTATTTGCAATGACTTTGTCAAGTCTGTCTGCATTCTGAACTTATTTAATTTATGTAATATTGATATAGGTATAATCTGATGAAATTGATAAATGTAGCTTTACTCTATATGGTATCCTCCTTAGCTTCTTAACAAAATATAGATATAAATGCAGGCAGATATTTCATACATTAAGAATATTGGATGAGTGCAGGTTTAATACTTGATTTATTGAACAAGTTGAATAAAATCATATTATGCGAGCATCTGATGAGCATAATTATATTATTTTATTTTTAAATTTTCTTGTACATACATGTACTGTATATTATGTTTATCATGATTGCTGGGAGGTATTTCTTGTAGGAAGGGATGGCATATATATGTATGGTTAGTTCATGGTATTACATAAACTTATGTTATTTTTGTACCATGACTGTATTTGTGGTATGATAAACAATTATTGCTTTTGCAATTACTACTTGTTTATTGCGATTGGAGACAATTATGACACATCTTCATAAACTAGCAAATTAATTGGCATTATTTTGGTTAATGTGGATTACCACATAACAATTGATTCAATAAGTCAAACTCTGATTTAATGATCTGTTTAATTTGAAACTTTTAGTGCACTTGCAGAGGCATTAGAATTTCTATAATTGTTGTATTGAAATGGATGGGATATAAACTTAAAATAATTGCTCAGGGGGTATGACTAGAACAATCTTGCTTCCATCTTGTGATAATTGAAATATTATAGAGTACATATCGTGGCTGATTGATAAAAGACATTGACTCTGAACCCCTTGCTCCTTACTACTGTGGGTTCATATATTGCCAGAGATATTGGTTTCCTTCATGTATAGGACCGCCTCCGTGGTCTAGGGGTTAGAGTCGATGACTTCTAATCCAGTTACCTCTCTGGCATGGGTTCTATCCCCGGGAGATGCTTTGGTAGTTTAGCGCGGAGGAAGGTAGTCTAGTACTGGTGTAACTTTTAAAGAACGATGGTTAGGAAACTACCCGCCTATATGACTGAAATACTGTTGGGAAAAGGCGTAAAATTAAACAAACAAACAAACAAACAAAATCCTTCATGTATAGAGGCTATTCAGTCAGCATACTGAATTTTTGTGGTTCTACTTAGATGCCCACTCATGTCTTAAAAAATCCTTGAAAGGGGGGGGGGGGCTTGCAATCTTTTTCCACCATTAAAGCTGTAAAAGTGAATTATGATCTTATACAGTTTCCGTGTGAAAAAGAAATTTCATTCTTGAATATCTAGATTTGAGTATTCAAAAGTTCTGTCAAAACTATAAGCATAATCTCTCTCGGGCTTCTATAAGCATAATCTCTCTCGGGCTTCTGTAGCAAAGATGTTCAGGGTGTATACTTAAAACCACTTGCCCCTCAAGGCTGAGAGTTCAAATCCTGCCAGGGACTTTGGATTATTTCATGTGAGCAAGCTATCCTGCTTACATTTTGAAGGTTGATTGTTCTTCTTTGGAGCGAGGTCTTACATGAAGGAACTCAAGAGATCTGCCTCCAACAGAAAAGTTTGGTAGTCACCATATTAGTTATTAGCAGTGTTGGTATGAACCTCATTTTTAGCTCGACTAGTCGATAAGAATAAGTAGAGCTATTGTAATCACCCGAGCGTCAGCGTCGGCGTAACCACTTATGTTAAAGTTTTTGTAATAGTTCAAATATTTTCAAAGTCCATTGACATATGGCTTTGAAACTTTGCACACTTGTTCACCATCATGACCCCAACCTGTAGACAGGAGGAGGTAACTGTACAAAGCACTAAGAATAGTCGAGCGTTGCTGTCCTACCGACAGCTCTTGTTTATAACGTTTATCATTCAGGCACTGACTGAAAAAGGAGCAGTGGGAGTGAGCGCTTACGTTACACATGCAGTGTTTCCCAAGGAAAGTTGGAAAAAGTTCGCCGATGGAGAGTTTAAGTTTAAAAATTTCTGGGTGACTGACTCGATTCCCCATGCTGTGGATATATGTACACATGATCCATTTAAATTGCTCTCACTTTGTGAACCAATTGCAAAGATGTTAATGGGTTTTGATCTACGTCAACAGCATTAAGGGATGCGCAATTTTGAACTTTGATAAAGATCTGCCATCCAGTTAAAGGATAGGGTATTTCAATACTTTGATAGAATATTTATATCGTTTGTGATCAGTTTTTAGATGAGTGATATTGTAGAACTGTAATTATTTAGTTAAATTATGCCTAAAAGTTAGAAATCAATTTCTAAAAATTTAGTTGAATTATGCCTTAACAAGCGATATCTAAGCAAAATGGTTGAATTATGCTGTAACTTTTGATTTCAAACAATTTAGTTTAATTATGACATAACTATCAATTTCTAATAATTTGTGAAAATGATGAATTAACTTTATAGATGTTTATTGATACCAGTTATTAAAGTTTTGATTTTATATTTTCAAAGTCAAAATGGTATATCTGTAAGATAAAATTATCTTAAAATGCTTCAAGATATTCGATCCAGGTTAAAGCTGCACACCTCCAGATGAGCCAAAAATTTTAAGAAAATCAACTTGATGAAAAATGTACTCAAATTTCAAGAAAAGTAAAAATATTTACAATTCCGGTAATAAATTACACGTTACATGCAATGAATGGCTGATTTTGCTGTACTAATTACCATATTTTCTACTGTACTGAGTGACTAATGTAGTAAAGGCTTTTGGCACATTTTGGTGTTTGTTTTGTAATTTACGTAGAGATTTAAATTTCTGTTTGTTATGTATGAACCATTTTCTCTGTTTACTTAAAAATATTTCATTTCAAACTTTTCATGACATGAACTTCATGAAAATGAACTGGAGGCATGCTGCTTTACACTATTTACTTACTTTCACTCAATCTTTATATTGTTAAAGCTGCATATATTTGTTTAATTTATATTTCATGTATGCATACATTCCTTTTGCAATTTTTTTTCTTGAACAATTATTCTGATATAGGTATCATTTACATTTTTTCTATAACAATTTATTTTATATGCTGTTTTTTGTCTTACAATATTGTCAACTGCCGAGCAGTTTTCTCAATTGAATGTTATGGACCAGAAATAATTTTTTTGTTTAAATGTTAAATTTATTGTCTAACTAGGATATAATTGTTACGTAACGTTCATTTGTTAATTAAACAAACACTGATTGATCAATTTATTACCGACTGGCTTAGTAGAATGCAACTATCAAATAAAGGCAAACTCTATAACTTGTTTAAATATCAGTTTGAGCGTGAAGACTATTTGACATCATTGCCAAAACACTTATACTTACCTATTCTCAAGTTTAGGACTGCAAATCATAAATTCCCTGTTGAAACTGGCCGTTGGTCTAATATCCCATATGTTAATAGAAAGTGTCCACTATGCCAAAATGACTTAGGTGATGAATTCCATTATTTGATGGTTTGTAATTATTTCACCGAAAAAAGAAAGCAGCTTATTCCAAATTATTTTCACAGATATCCAAATATCATTAAATACCAAGAACTCCTTAAAAGTAGTAACAGCGATATCCTAAAAAATCTTAGTATATTTATAGCGCACATCATGAACACATTTACACGTTAGTTTTACTTTTTGAAATAGTATATTTTACTCCGTCAATGACATTCCATAGTAACACTAATGAATGACGTAAATAAGTTTTACACGCTTTCCACGTGCTCCACTTTATCTCCTATAGAAATTAGACAGTTAAATATCGCTGTCCCCATACTTAAATTTATATTAAGTTTTAAGGTTAAAAAAAAAATGTTTCTTGTTGTATTACATGTACTAATTTTCGCTTGATTATCTATCATACTTGACGTGAAACATGTAATTGTTTTCTATTTGATACCCACGCATGTATTTATTTACTTGATTATTGTAATGTCTGTTGTTACAAAAGTAACCTTGACGAAATAAAAGAATGTTGTTGTTGTTGTTGTTGTTATAATATATGAAATATAAATAATTTGCATTAAAAGTGCTGAAAAATATATGTAACATTTTATTACAATCATTACCTTTCTGCAGTTTTTTGTTTTCAAAAGTTAAAAGTTTTTTTTTACAGAAAATTGTGTTTAGTTTTATAACTAGCCATTTTGTGTCTTGTTTGTTTGATTTAAATACTACATAAATTATAAACATATTTTTTTTAAGTGTCACTGCCATATTTGAATGTCTTTTTTAAATTGATGTACATAAATTTTTATTCCACCTTAAAGTGTGTAAAATTATATCTGCAGCAAAACATAATGTGAAAAGAATACTTCCAAAATGCCCATATGAAAGAAATAATTATATTCATTTGGTATGTTTCATAAACAAGTGAAATGTGCATGCACCAAAACCAAAACATTTATTATCAAGTATACCTTTATATAACATTTACTAGAATCATGAGTAATTATGTCGTTACTGTACACTAGATTTAGGTTCTAATTTTGCTATGTTCATTTTACTCTAATAATTAGGTGAAGGTATGTAGCTTTGAATGATAAACTGAATTGAACCTATCAAATAGCAAGGTTTAGTCAGGTGGTTTGTGAAACCGTCACATTTGAACTGTACTTTGTTCAAACTTCTGACTTCATCTATTTAATAATTTATAATCTAACTATTGATTTATCATTTGCTGATCATTGTTGTGCTGTTTTGTGGCATTTTTATAAATTTACTAATATAATGTACCATTCTAGATATTGACATAATAACGATATAAGTTGTTTGCTCGACTATTTGACTAATAGGGAAAGTTATTGTACTCAAGTTGACATCTGTGTCAATATCAGCAGCACCTTTTGGGTTAAGGTTTGCCACACGATTTGGTATCTGCAAAGTACTGGAGTGAATAGCTGAAATTTTACACACTTTACCTCTATGATGATCCAACATGACAGGCACAGGTCCCATAATTGTGACTTACCTTTTAAAAAAGTGTGCAATTTTTTGGGTCATGTGGGGGTTGCGTTCATTGAACGCCGCCTTTCCTTGTTGATCTTGTTAATCATATTTTGTACATTATTTTTATTAAAGTTACATTTGTCTTAAATCTATAATATTTCCTCATTCAAGTGATAACACCCTATGTTATTTATTTTAAAAGAGTTTTAGAACCAGTGAAGTTTATACTTTTGAACCATAATAATAGTTAACTATGCTATCTTAGCTGTGATTAAGTAGTGTTCCAATGAAATTGTGTTAGATGCAAATTGTTAGGGATGCAATATTTATATTTATTTGATTTTTGGTTGACTTTTTAGTTCTTTGCAACAAGTTTTGTATGATTTTTTTATAGCTTTACATTCTATTATTGTTCTATTGTATTAAAATGTATATGAAAAACAACAACAAAAATCTTTTTTGTTTTTAATTACTTTTTGTCCGTTGATGCATAACCAAAACTAATTAGCTGAGCCATGCCATAGTGAAGTCTGACCAGGTTTTCAACTTTTGGTAGCCTGATGTCTGAAGTTTGATATTGAAATTCCTTTAATTTTGATTGGACTGCTAAAGTTCAGGTCATGCAATAAGACCTATGTATCAGTTGCCAGACATGACATAAAAGATGCAAGTCTCTGTACTTTTATCAAGCTAATGTTAATACACCAAAAACCCTTAAATTTTGACAAAGGAAAAAAAGGGAAAGGAAATGGAATGTTTAAATAATTTGGAAAACTGGAAGGGAAATTCCGACATGTATAAAAAGGTTTAAAAATGAGGGAAAATTGGGGACTGCATCCATCTTTGGGGGCAACATACTTTTTTTGATTAATTTCCCAAAAACGGTTAAATGCATGGGGCCCGGGTTGTAGGGTCAATGGCCGTTTAAAGTACGAGATATTCCCTTTTTCCACCCCCCCTAACTCATGTTTCATGTATATATATATATTTTCAAATTTTTTTCTTTTATTCCTTTTGGGGGACAATTGAAAAAAACTGCAATATGTGCAATGTAGAAGATGTTTTACTGGTTAAGAACATCAAGGTACTTCGGGTGCATGCGTAAACCCCTTTAAAGGGGCATCACTGAGATTTTTTTTACATGACGGGACTGGGAACATTTCGGAGCTTTGTATACCATTTGGTGTAGTTCTGACCAAAACAAAATACTTTAGTGGAAATTTTTAGACAATTCCTTCATCCCGTTTTATCAGAATAATCATTTGTATTGAGTAAAATTATACCAAATATTCCATTTTATCTGCTTCAGTTGATGTATGTCAAATTTTTAGACTTTTTAACCTCAGTCAAGGTTTAATTACAGCCATGCCTCAGTGGAGCTCCTTTAAAGATAAAGATTTCATTGTAAACACTTAAATTTTAAATTTAAAATTTTGGTATTCTACCCAAAACCTTTATTTATTTTAAATTTAAAATGCTTGGGTTTCATTCTAAAATACCCAGATATTTTTAAGGGTGCTAATCAGCTTATGTATTCCCGAATTTACGTGCATTTCAATGAAAAAGCTATTGGGGGGTCATTCATAAGCTTTTCCCATACATCCCTTGACCCTGAATTTATGTTTCGAAAAGTTTTTTCCTCTCTTAGAGGGATCTCTCAAATGGAGATGTATGTTTTTCCCCCCATATTTTTCAAAACATTTTTATACTTTTTTGGAAATTTTTTTAAACGGAATATATAGGAAAAAGGGCGAAAGGAATCCCTTTGTGATTTTTTTACAAATTTAGGTAAATTTCCCACGGCACTTTTAAAACTTGTGGCGTAGTAAATTTGGGCCCGAAAATGCTGGGCCAAAAAGGAAAAATTTCCCATTTTGTTAATTATCCATTATTTTTGCCAATTAAAACCCAAAATTTTTAAAAATAAAAAGTTAAGTAAGTTTTTTAATAAGCAAATTTCAGTGAAGATAATTTTTTTGGGGGGGACTATAGAGAACATAATTTTATGATGATTAATCATCCCTTTGCATTTTTAAAAATTTTTTTTCCTGGGGGTTTTATACCAAAATTTTTGGGCTATGAAACCAATTGAAAATGATGTGATATTCACCGGGGGATGAAAATATTGGGGCCCAGGGGGATAGGGGCCCCGGGGCAATATGAACTTTCTGGCCGGTAAAATTTACATCATATGAGGGTTTAATCAAAATTTTTGACTGGGAAAATCCATTCAGCCATTTAATATATGATACTCACCCCGTGAATTTTGAGTTTTTAAAAAATTCTGTTGAAAAAAATGTGGGCCCAAGAGAAAATTTCAGGGGTAAAATTTTGATTCATAAAAATAATAGTTTAAAAAATCAATATAATATCAGGGTGAAATTTTTTGGGTAATTTTTTGGGAAAAGGTCCAAATTACTTGTACGCCCATTTTAAAACACATTTAATGTTTCGGACATGTTTTGAATAAAAAAAATAAATGGTATTAAACTTCGATACAAACTAAATTTTAAGAAGGGGAAAAGAAAATTTTCTTATTTAAATTTTATATTATATTGACATTTCCCGAATCAAAAGGAATAAAAAGGTCAAGTCAAAGTTTTACTTTGGGATTTCACAAAGGGGTTTTAAATTTTTTTGGTGTTATATTTCCTAAAAGTTACACAAAGGGGCCAAAAAGGAACCAAAATTGTGCAATTAATAAATTTTCATTAATTTATTAAATGGGATGGGTTTGGGGAAAATCAAACTACTAACCCTTTTTTTACCCTTTTGGGTATTTTTATGACAAATAAGTTTACACTCAGCGCTTCTTTCTCCAGAATATACATCTGACAAACTTTTCACGCGATCAAACTCACGTTAACTTTGCACTTTCTAGAGAAGGAAAAATCTATTTGTTTCAAGTAAATGTGCCCTTTTAATTTAAAAAAAGTCATTTTAAAACCATACAAAAGATTAAGCTTTTTTATTTTACCCTCTAATTTTTATAACGAAATTCGGCTACCTTTTGGATAATTTAAAATGAAGCATCTGGAAATGACTTTAAGGGGCCAAATTTTGTTGTCCCATGTAAAAAAAATAAATTTTAAAATTTCCCCCTAATTACGTTCAATTTCATTGTTTAAGAAGGTTTTTGTTTTAAAAACCAAAACAGTATTAAAAGATAACTTTAATGTTTATTTTGCCAAGAAGTAGTAGTAGAACAACCATAATATGACAAAACGTGTGTTTTATTTATTAGAAAAGATAACATAAAAGAGGTATCAATCAAATTTTCCTCATCGAATTTTGGCAGTTTGTCTTTTCCTAAGAAGATAAATATTTATTACGGAAGACGAAAGTGGTCAATTTGTCTGGGAACAGAACATCTGTTCGTATAACTGTGATATTTGACATTTGGGTGGAATATAATTAACATTTCAGGAGCGCAAAAAAATTTTGTGTTATATTCTTATCCCGGAGAAATTTATATCTTACATATGGTCATATAAATTTTATCAGGCAGTCATTTATATCATGTAGTTCTTACGTTTATGGGTGTATTTTCAACTTTGTTGAATCACAAAATGAAATGAGAAGGGTACAAGGTCAATTGATTGTTGTTTATTACCATTCTTTTACGACATTCGTGCCCAACCTTTTTAAGGGAGAACTATTTTATTATCAAAATTCGTTTACGCAAACTACGACATTGGCTTTACGGAAATTTAAGATAATTCGCTCGAGTCCCCATCAGCCACATTTTAAAAATTTAATAAGTACACTTCATCATAGCGGTTTTTCACAAAAATAGCTTTTTAAAAAAAAAAGGGTTTTATTCCGTTTACACTTGCTAATAAAGAGTTGTTTATTTTGAGCACTAAAAGGGAAAATTTTTTAATAAAGCCGGGACAAAAACTGCAAAATAGGTTTTTGGGACCTCTGGGGCGGGTCTTTTAAGTTGGTATTTTCCCCCCGGGGCTGAACTCGCGTATGAACTCCTATAGATCTTAAACTTTAAATCAGTAAAAAATTTTTATGAAATCAATTACATTATTTGTTGGTTTTTTTTTCCCTCCAAATTTTGAATGGAAAATTTCTAAGGTGTAATTTTTCCTCTGAAAATCTTAAAATGTATTTCTATATACATGCCCTTCCTTGTGGGGTCTAAAATATTTAGCAAATGGTTTTAATTTCCGATTTTCATGCGTGGGGATATTTGGTGGGTCGATGAGGTCGGTAAAGTCAAAATATGCAATGCGGGGAAGTCTTTTCTACGGTAAATTATGTTTAATTTCTTATCACACATAGATTTTCGGGTTCGGAATGGGGCGGAGCGGAGGCTTAAAACCTATAGCTTGGGCCATGGTTAACTACATTTTTGTAAAAACATAGACAATCAATAAGAAAAAATATAGAATATGTGCAATGATTATATTGGAATCGGGGGAAATGTAATGGTAGAAATTGTTGCCGATAGCTCTGAAAGAACGCTAACTCTGAAATAAATAATTAATGATAGCAAGCAGAGTTACTTCGAATGCAATACGGATATGTACGTAGGTTCATTTCAAAATATCTTTTGAGTTTTTTTTATAAAGATATTTTAAAAAATGCCAACCAGAATCGGTGATTTTTTAGAATTTTGTTTTTGTGGTGCACAAAAGTCAAAAGTCACTTGTGTTTGCCTCATAACTTGTGTTGATAATTATAAAGCGCTGTAGAAAACACAATATATGTAACATATTGCTTTTTTTTTGGGCGTTAATCTTTTAAAGTATGTAGTAATTTTTCTTATTTTAAAATGAAAAATTTAAAAACTTAGCGATTAACAAAATAAAAAATATTTTCGTCTTTTGGAGGTCCCCTTGTTTTAAAAAAATAAAGGGGAAACCTGTGATATGAAAATTAAAATAAAGGGGAGGAAACCCCGGGGGGGGGGGCCCCAAAAGGAAAGTAGGGTTTTTAAATGAATTTTCCATTTTTTTTTTGACAAATAAAACTCCCTTTTTTCCAAGGGGGATATGTTTTTAAACTTTATTAAAATTTTTTGATCCCAATATAAATCAAGCCATGGGTTCTTTTTAAGGCCCGAAAAAAAAAAATGTCGATGTGATGGGCGAGGCAAGATATTTTGGGATTTTTTTTATTTTATTGGGGAATTTGGCAGTACATGAAAAAGGGTGCCCATGGCAAAATCAGCACAAAAAATGAACATTCTAAGTTTTTCCGGGGGTATACATCTTTTTTTACGTGTCTTTACCTCCTTTCCCTTAAAACAAAAAAAATTTTTACTGGATTGTTATCCATCGCTGGGTTTGTTTTTGGGCAGAGAATGCCCCGGGTGCAGGGTTCGGGAGGTACCGTTTGAGCAGTTTTCGAAAAAAGGGGTCCCAAAATTTTTTGGGTTTTTAGGGAAACCTAAATAAATTGGGCCCATAAAAACTTTATACTTTTCTATGCAAAAAACGGGATACCTTTTTAAAAATTAAACCCCCATTAAACTTTAAAGACGCCCACCCCACCTCATTAATTTAGAAAAAAGGAAAGTGCATACACCTCCTTTTTTTGTCTGGAAAAACGCATTATACATGCTGACCGAATAGAATAGTTATTTTAATGTTGTCTCATAAAACTGCCAGGAGATAATCTATATATGACGAAATCATGGATTGCAAAGCATTTCTTATCCTGTAAGTAAATGCTCTAAATCACAGAGTAATGTTTACAGTACATTTCCAAAATTAAAAGTATAAAAAACACAACAAAAAAAAGGACCAAAACAAAACACGAAAAGAAACAAAAAACGGAGGAAGAAAAATATCTCTTGAACTGAAGCACGATCAAAACCCAAAACGTTATATAACCCAATGTTTGTGGCAAATTTGATAAAGCGTACTATGCCTTCATAATGATTTACACACTTATTGTCTTAATAAAATACAGCGTTAAACGCGCCCGTGATTAAGCACCCAAAAACACGCTGGCAGTAACAAAGTTTCGATAAGAACTCCAGGGAAATATTTTAGGTTATCGGCAAGAACTGCGTAACATTTGAAAAATTCGGGGTATAAATTTATTAGCCCGGGGCTTGTATTTTTGAAACTCTCCATAATAATTAGGTAATTAAGTATAGCAACGAAGAAGATCACAAATGAAAAGGTCAATATGTACGAATTAGCAAGTAATTTGGGGCAATTTTTCTCAAAACATGCAGATTTTTTAAAAAAGGCGACAAAATATGGACTAAAAGATTTTTTCTGAAACAAAATACAATATGTAGGGCAAGCTTAAATTATCAAAGTTTAATTTAGCACCTCAAACTCCCCCATTAAAGTTAAAAATAACCAATTTTTTAGGCGAGTTCTCCAAGTATATAGAAAAGTTTTCCACAGAAATCCGTAACATTTTCCAGGAACTCCGTGACAGAGTTACATAAGAACCAAACAAGTTATCATAAGAACTCCATCCTTCGTGTAACACTTCCTCCCCCGTGATTAAGAAAAGTCACAAAGCACGCAGTGCGACCACTGTCGTTACATCACCCCTTTAAAACAATCAGTTGATAACATACAAGGTTTGTCCGAGTGCAGTCGAGTAATTATCCGAGTCCAGTAAAGAACATTGAAAATTGTCCATCGTTACTGCCAAACAGTCTTGTGTTATGAAACATATTTTACAGCACTGGCCGATAGATCTGGCATACTTCGTATCAAGGGAATTCCCCGTCCCTTTGACGTCAAGGACCCTTTTGAAACTTCCTGTGATAGACAGAAAAACATTCAATGAGATAAAAATCATATAACTAAGTTGGCTAATGATGTCGTGTCTTTGTGTGTTCGTATTTTTTGCACCCTACAAAATCATTATTGGGTACTTTTAAAACTGGGTCCTATTTCATCCTAGTAGTTAAAATGTATTTCATATTAGACGTGAATGTAATTTACGGCTTTAATGCAAGGAGCATACACAAAAAGGTTTAATGTATACAAGAGGAGTGTAGGACAAAAGCCCCTCAGTACGAAACCCCCCCCCCCCCCCGTCCTTAAAATGACAAGGGGACAAAAGCCCCCCCCCATGAAATTTACACATAGGACAAAACCCCCCCCCCCATCAAAAATAACGGGTAGTGAACAAAAGCCCCCCCCATCTTTTTCAATGCACAGTGCTCAAATTCATCAAATTTCACCACAAACTAGACTTATACGCAAACAGGTGAACATTCGTTTGTACAAACTTGACCGCTTCAACAATGTAAAACGTAACGCACCCGTACTCCGCGACAGTGTTCGGAGCACACCCAATATACAACCAAATAATGAAAATTTTTTTAATTTTTAACGTACAAAAAAATGCTTAAAAATAGCATACAAAAGGGATATAAAAAAAATTAATTTTAAACCCTTTAAAAATTTTTGAATTAAAAAAAACCCTGTTAACAAAAAATTTTAAGTATTCGATCCCACTCTGTTTCTGGGGTATAAGTTTACTAAACTAAATATGGAGTAAAATAACAAATTTGTTTGGAAAAGGTACCTACTTGACGATAGTCATCGCATCGTCGGATCCCAAAGGGCCGAACCAATCCCAAATTTTTGAATGTTAGTACATGTTTATCAACGGGGGTACCGACGATGAGGTCACCCGTTACATCCCAATAAAAAATATTTTGTTCATGTTTACCTTATCAAGGGGAATTTCTGACGGGTTTTTCCCTCCCTTTGCACTTTTTAAAGCCCTATTATCTTTTTTTTAAAAAAAAAAAATTTGGCCCAAAGGGCTGCAAAATTTTTCTACCCCGGATATAAGCTATTTAGAAAAGGGTATTTGACCCGTTTTTCCGTCTGTTAGGGCATCAATTCGTGAGATTTTCCCTAAATTAAGATTGTTAAAATTTTAAAATTTGTTTCAGTTTAAAATTGACCACTGAAATAGCAAAAGGGGGGTTTAATAAAAAAGGGTTTAAAATTTTCCAAATTCCCTTTTTAAAATTTGGAAAATCAAGACTGCTTAGTCAATTTTTTTCTTATTAAATTACTTTTTTTCAACTTTTAATTAAAGGGTAAAATTTTTTTTTCCTATTTCTTTTTTTTTTTCTTTATGTTTGCCCCTTTTTTTGCATGCTTGACCGATGATCAGAATCCCTTGGCAGGTTAATACAAACTGAACAATACTTACAAAGCATATTTATCAAATTTTTCTACTTTTTTTCATTTGCTTCATTTTCTACATTTAATAAAAAAGGAACAACAAATATTACAGCAAAATTTGAATTTTAAGAAAAAAAAAAAAAAAACCCAAACCCTTTTAAGAAAGGATGTAATTTACAATATTTTTTAATTCAACGCCCATTATCATAAAATTTTGAAAATTCACACGTTGAATATCCCCAATTTTCCGGGGGGTTTTTTTAAATCATTTTTTTTAAAACAGAGAAACACTTTTTTTTATTTAAAAACAATCATGCAGTTTCTACTTCTAAAGAACTAAATCCCCCTAATACAAAAACAGGGTTTTCCCAAAATAAACTAAAAATAATAATCATATCTAAGGGGACCCCCAAGTTTAACTTTCCTCTTATTAAGATTCCCCAAATTTCTTTTAAATTCTTTCCCCCGTCTGAGTAAACTAAAATAAATTTTAAACAAAATTTCCGCCCCCAACTGGGGTCTTTAAGCTCCCAAAACAAAAAGGCAAATGGGAACAGTTTTTTATGTTTTAAAATTTCCCCCTTTCAGGACAGAAGCCCAACAATATTTAAAAGGGAACATAATAAATAAAAAAAAGGTAAAATATATCGTTTTTCCAATATTCAAAACCAGAAAATTTTTTAGGGGCAGGCCTTCGTTTATGAAAAAAAGAAAAACATATTTTATTTTTTTACATGTTATATAGACGTCATTGCGCAAAAAATTTAATACAAAATAAACACCCGAATGCTAAATTTTCTAGTTTTTCAATTTTTTTCCCCCCGTTTGCTTTTTTTACGAGCTAAAAACGAATTCATGAAACTTTTTTTGTTTCCCGTAAAGAACAGAGATAAACAAGGAAAACAGAATTTTAAAACACAGTTCCTAAAAAATCCCAGCAACAAAAAACAAAGGGAAGGACAAGTAAGGCACCAAAAAACAAGGGGGAATAAGAGCAATGCAAAAAAAGGGGCGTTATTTTTCCAGAAAAATAAAATTGCCAAATGCTGGTTTTTTTTAAAACTTTATTTTTTGGTCTATTATGGAAAAAAAATTGAGATATGCTTCCCAAATAAATTAGACTTATTTTCTTTTTTAAAAATAATTTCTTTAAAATTTTGGCAATTGTGACTGAAGTTCCTTTTATGTTTTTTTAAAAACTTTTTTCCCCGGGATTGGGTTTTGCATTTAAATATTTTATAGCTAACAACCCTATTGGATGGGCATATTTTTGGGAAAAAAAAAGGGTTAAAAAAAACCCTGAAAACATAAATTTATGAAAAAATATACCACAAATTCCCCAATTAATCACAGAACTTTTATGTTCCTTTAAAAATTAAAAACACACATGATGTACTTTTTGCACATTTAACGAAAGTAAGCAAAGTAGGTTCGCAAAAATTTTTAAAAAATTTACGTACATCAACCAAAACATTTTTTTTTTTAATTATGATAAACGAAAGGGCAGAATTTTGGGCACATACTATTTTAATTTTAAAATTATCATAAAAGGGATCATTTTTTACAATTATATGAAATTTTTCCCAAAATCTTTCTTCCCCCCCCTTTTTCCCCAAAAAATTGGAAAGGGGTAGGGTTTTTAAGTTAAGTTTTGGTTAAAGTAATTTTTTATTTTTTACTGACCAAAATGCAGTAAATTCGAATTTTTATTGCAGAAAAAAGAAGGGACATCAGGGCCCCGTAAAAATGAAAAAATTATCACAAAATTTTTTAAATAAAAACGGTTTTAAAATCAAATCATCATGAAAATCATTTCAGTGATAATTAAAAAAAAAAAACCTAAAGCAATAATTCATGGAACACGAAAAAGGAGAACAGCACTACAAACAAAAAAGGATGAAATATTTAGGGACTTAATACCCCTTACCCCTTAGTACATATAAAAATTTACAAAAGGGGGAAAAACACTTAACTAATACGAAAACACAAAAAAGCTTTAAAATTTTAATATGGTAACATTCAAATTTTTATGTGAATTTCTTTCCCTATTATATGACCAATTTATATAAACAAATCAAAAGGCATCTTTTTGGGAAACGCTAATAAATTTAATAAAAGAAAAGTCGAATACCTTACATATCACAAAAAAGTATTTTCAATTATAAGTAGTAAATTAACATAAATGTTCAGAATAGAAACAACATATTTCGTTTACATTTAATGTTTTAAACACAAATGTTTCGTTTTCCCCCAAAAGGCTTAAAATCGTAAAGACGATCAATCAAAGTAACTCTCAAGGTCAAACCCGAGATCCTAAATCCTTTTTGAATCCCTTTTTTTCTGAAGGGGCATTTTTCTTTTAAGTAGACTAAAATGTCATTTTTGCTTCAAGGGATTTTCCCCCGTAAAAAGTAATTGCAGTTTTAAATCAAAAAATTTTTCCCACGAAATTAAATATGTTCCCATTGTTAGTTTTTTTTAACCCAAATCCTTTTTATTATTTTTTTTATTTAAAGCGACAAGCTTTTGGGCTTTTTTGATGAAGAAACCAACCACCCTTGCTAGGAAAAAATGGTTTTTCTTTTTACCCCTTGGGCCCCTAAATAAGAAACGGGGGATCGCCGGGGCCTCTCTTTCCTTTTAAAGCGGGTGGGTCCCCTTTATGACATTATTTGGTTTAAATAAGACTTTTAAACACAACCAAATTAATATTAAGATCCAAAAAAAAAAATGCGACAAAAATGCTCATCGGATTTTATTTAGGGTATTGGCGACTTGATAAATTCAACCTAACGAATTATTCAAATTACTTATTATTCCTCAAAAATTAAAAATTTATTTTCTAAATCAATATTGTAAAAAAAACTGTTCAAAAAACAAAACTGAAAGTAGGAGAGATTTTAGTGTTAACGACATATCAATGTGATGTTGCTGAACACAGTACTTTTCCGCGTTCATTTACTTATTTTTAAATTTCTATTTGGTAATTAAAACTTCTTGTGCTGGTGAGGCACATTGATAAGCCTTTATTTTTTTTTGTAACTAAATTATCTTGAACCCTTATTTGTTCATCATCTAAACTTTATTCAAGTCCGAAATGAAAAATGTAAGCAAGAAATGAATATAACTTGTGGTTATTTATAATTACAAATAATACATATTTCCGAATGTCAAGTTTTGACAAAATAAACTGTAACTATTTTTTATATGTAATTAACATTGTCATTCCTTGTAAATTATACTGTTATTTTCAGTTAAATACTAGATCTATTATCTAAATTTCAAAAACGCCAACACTGATTTCAGAAACAAAGCATGTAAAACTAGCAGAAATAAAAAAATAAGTATTCTACTTATATATAGTGCACAGCAACTTTTACCTTAATTAACGAATTAACTCACTATCCATTTTGCTAAGAATGTAGCTAATCACCATGAAAACAATAATATAGAATACTTGTTCAACAAATCTCATTTGCTTAAAAAAAGTGTTACAATAACAAATTAAGCACACCAAAGGAAAAACACTTCTAAAAAACAGACATAATTGACATCGTCTCAAGACCAATAAGTGATATATGCCGAATAGAAAGAACAAATCATCTCCAATAGAACACTTTCTGTCAGATCTTGATGATTAAATTTGATTTATCAGTCTGTTGACCTTTTTCTTAACATTAATTCATTTCAAACACTTTGGTTATTTGTTGGGAATCCAATTATCAGACAAAAATGTTGTAGACATTTCCGTAATTGTTTAAATTTCATTAAGATCTTATTTAATATGTTTGCAAGATTTCGAAATAGTGATGCATTATTTTTAAGTTAATACATACAAATCATTAGTATTTAAGACTTACCATGAATAACTCGAAAGATTCTTTGCCACTATTAAAGAATCAGTTCATCATGTACATCAGCGCAGTCAGGCCATGGTTTGATTGTTAATTGACTTAGATGGTTAATCGTGATCCCCCAAAGTATAATAATGGACAATTTCAAAAATTAAAGCATGACATGTCTATTACAGAAACTGAGCTGGATAAGTTAATAAGCTTTGACTCAATCAAAAATTCTGATGCCTATTTACTGGGGGAAATTTGAAGCTGTTTATGCATTTGTAAGATCGTAATTATGAACGACGCAAAATAAACCATTTACTTAAAGATTAATGTTAATATATAAAAGATTATTAATTACTTAATATTCTAATAACAAAGTATCCGTTTAAAATCTCTACAGATGTACTTTCAGTAGTTAAAATGTTTAAAAATGAGTAACTGTACCTGAACACGTAAAAGAACATATTAAAAAAAAAACGATCACTTTGCTGATGCTTGCATAACTTGTGATATGCTTTAAATACGACATAACAATTATCATTTTATGAATGTAAACGATTCAAGATTAAGTGTAACTAGAGCTTTACCGAACATTTTTCATACGTTTTGTCGTAAGCCGACGCTCGTGTCGCCTAAAATCAGGCTTAAAATATTCCGTTGATATTATATATATTGCTTTAAAGTAAGCAATTCATATATTTTGTGTCATTTATCATCATATAAGTGAGTGACAAGTAATAAACAAGATTAGTAATAAAAATCAAATCAACGATTTTTTTGTTCATCTAAACAATACTGATTAATCAATATCATATGATTAGGAACTGAACAGAAATAGGAGTATATAGTAATGTTCTGAAGCATATCCGTTGGGAAATTGTTAATAAGGAATACCCTCTAGTGAGTGATTAAGTTTCTTATGTTTGATTTAATTACCCCCATTATCGAATAGAAGGCCATTTTCTGTCTAGCATTAAGTGAAAGAAATGACCATATACCTATTTATTTGCGTCTACTAACCTAATTGAAAGAAATTTCACGGAAAGATAATTACTATGTTTTCTTTCCCGTGAAACAGATATATATGTTATAGCTAGATACAATCTTTTATGTCATTGTGGCTTATTACTTTTCTTTAACATAAGTAATCAGTTCGGTAATTATACACCAATTGTGCTTTTCTGTTAATTTATTATGTAGTTCTATAGCCAATCAGAAGGTGATCTGCTTACACGTGATCATTATCGACCAATCAGCGTTCAGCTTCCTCATAACAAAGAAATTTTTCAGAAAGTTCTTATTTGTTTTATATCGCTAGACATTTTCTTGAGTTTTGACTAATTTCTCATCCACCACCTTCCTTTCCACCTCCTCGTTAATTTCACATAACAGGTGTTTCTGTTTGGCAATTATTTTGAACTTTTTTAAAATTATTTCCTATGTGTCTTTTATTTTGTATTTTATATTGCTAATGCAATGGCGAATTTTTCTTCAGCCAGATATGGGAATATCCTTTTGCTTAATAGATATTTGTTCTAATGCCATATAAAATTTTGCCCATTTTTAAATTTAGTTGTTTTTATTGATCTCCCCATACTAGTACACATTTTTTCTGCTTATCTGACAACAGATGCACATAAAAAGAAATGTTTGATCATAACATCTGTTTTCGATTGATGTCCGTTGTCAAAAGCTTTCCGTCATGTTAATTTACAACTTCTTAAAAAATATTTTACAAGAAGCCAATAAGTAGGTCTCGAAAAAGCTTCAAATGCCCAGCATTTTATGATCGTTTATTTTGAGATGATAACCATGTCTTTATTTAAAAAAAAAACATGTCAACTAAAAAAACAATGTGTTTTAAGCACTTTTCCAAGGTTTAGAAACAGTACACATATTGTTCCTCATAATTAAGGTATTCACATTATGCCCATTGAGTAGAAAAGAATCAACTGTAATTAACCCAGTGTAATTGACAATAAATGACAATTGGTATTTACAAACAATAATCTAAAAAATAGGCCATTAGTTATAATAGTATTTTCATGATATCAAAAACTTGACATTCGAAATGAAAGCAATGGAATTCGTGATATCTAAGATAGAGAAGTACGTTACATACACGTCACTGCTAGTATAATTGCAGTTCCGTGGTTGCTTGCAAAATGAAAATAAAATTGATCAAGCTTTATGACTAAAAAGCACATTTACCATTAAAAAAAATAATCAAGGGAATTACATGGATTATAATTTACAAATGAGCCGCGCAAACGACAAAACCAACATAATTGTTGGCGACCAGCATGGATTCAGACCAGCCTGCGCATCTGCGCAGTCTGATCAGGATCCATTGCTGTTCGCTATCAGTTTCTCTACTTGTTATAGGGTATGTAAGAACAGCATGGGTCCTGAAATCAGCGCAGGCTGGTGCTGGATCCATGCTGGTCGCAAAAACCCATTATGTTGGTTTTTGTCAAATGTTTTAAATTTATAACAAACAGGGAACTCATCCATATCTCGTTACAAATATGTAACTGGCTCGCAATATTGATATAGCGTTGAATAATGTTGGCACAATGTAAGCTTCATTTCGTTCAAAATTTACATTCCAAACAATAACTACACCATGGTTTCCCCAATGCTCAGCTTTTTTCACATGTCAAGCTGTATGCAAAACGTCCATGTGATCATAAGGATCAGGCTTTAATTCTTATTTCTTGGAATAGTTCATTGTAAATAAAAAAAATGACTTATCATTTTCACAAGGTAAAGCATGACAACATTTGATATAAATTTGTTTCAGTTTCACACATGTGCATATTATCGAGAAGGCTAGCAATGATAATGGTTAAAGTTGGAATTTTTCCACCCCACAAGGACGTGTTTATATTTTTGAGAAAAAAAAGCCTGCTGACGAGGCTGAAGTGATCATAAATGTTTACTTGAACTCAATTTTTGTAATCTCTTAGTCTAACAGAAAGAAGAAATAAATGCCAATTAATTTTCATGAGAAGTCATTTTAATCAAGAATTTAGACAGTAAAAGCTAAAAATGCATGTTTGTTGGGAAAAGCCATTCAGTCAGAATAAAGGAGGATATAAATTAACCTTAAGTACCCCCAATAACCCACCAGGCGGTGCTTATTACGAGTGTTAATGTTTTTTTTCTAAATGTACCGGCAAAAATGTTCAAATTATTGCTTAAAAAATTATTACAAAACAATATCAAAAGCGAATTTATATCTTTTTTCTTTTCTTAAGCAAGAGAAGGTATTATTTGTTCTGATGTAAACCCGTTTAAATTCAATTTATTACCTTTTTGTAATACCATTACACTGTGTCAATAAAGTCATTTGTGGAATATTTATAATAATTATGCATCTTTTATACCAAAGCAAATAAATATCCCTATTTAAATGGACACTAATATTTAAGTGCCAATAAGTCTTTTGTTTCCATTTCAGACGATAATTTATTCAAACATATTCTGTGCTTTTAGAATGAACAGAAATGTACGAGGTATGATCAAAACGTTCCGGCCTGATATAGTTATAGCCACTACACTGACATTTACGCACGCACGGTACGTCGATACCGATATCTTATTGAAGATTACTGTCCAAGTTACACGCGGTTTTACAAAGAATAAATATCATAAAACACACTTCGATCAGTAAAAATAAGTTGAGGAAGGTTGTACTATAAACAGTACGTACTATGCAGACGAATTGAGACATCTGCGTCAAGAATTCGTGCGTAAAGGGAGGGGCATACTGACTCAAGGCGTTCTGATCCTGCAAGACAATGCTCCAGCTCACATATCCCAAGTTGCAATGGCTGCTGCAACAAACTGTGCCTTTGAAATTCTTCCCATCCCCAATATTCTCTGGACTTAGCCCCCTTTGACTTTTTTCTGTTTCCGAAACTGAAAACCAAGCTTCGTGGTAGATTTCTTTGAGGACCAAAATAGAGAATTCTATTTTGAAGGGTTAAACAAATTGGATCACTTGTGATCAAAGTGCATTGATGTAGAGGACGATTGTATTAAAATGTGAAAGACAATTAGTTTGGTTCTCTGACTACCGGAAGTACATCGGACCGAGAACTTTTTGATCAATCATCGTATACCTGCCTCAAACTAACCCAGTCTTAAGGATGCAATAATACAGCAAAAAGCGGTTGCAATATATAGTTGAAGTATACGCAGGGCAAGTTGTTAATAACGCCGAATCAAATACCCCTGCATTGTTAGGAATATTTGAAAGTAACAATGGCAAAATGTGAACTTATTTAATATCACTTTAAGATAAAGGATAACGGTTGATACAAGTATGCGATAATGTAATTATTGTAAAACTATTTTCAAGATAAACGGTAAACAAATACTATCAGCAAGAAAAAAGAAGTAAAAGAAAGAAGTTGTTATTATACTTATAATGTTAGGTTTTATAAATTATATAAATCTCATTATCGTACATTTTCTTTACTTTTTCACTTAAGTGTCATCAAGTAATGACACAAATTTTCTCAGAATGTTCACAATAAAATGTTTAGCATCGTAAATCAGTCTTAATTCACATTTTGGAATAAATTAAATAGAATAAAAAACATCAACTGACCAAAATATAAACCGATATTTTTATAAATGACCTTAATTCATATAATTGACGTTAGGTTAAAAAATGTTCTTCTATAGTATTTACCTTCCAGGTCAACGATATAAAACGATATGTCCTTTCGTGTTTAGTACATGAATTAAAATACGCACTAGATGATTCCATCATTTACTTAATGTAGATTTGTTGATCATTACTTACAAAAGTACGCAATGCTCGTTCATTCAGCTAGAGGGTAGAACATATTACATAAATTTTGAAGCTTTAAGAGACAAAAGCATGTAGTCTGAACTACTGTTTATTTTACACAAAATGTACAATGTAGGTAGTACCGAAGGATCTCCATATCCAGATATTTTACAAAGTCTTGAGCAAATTGGGGGTATATTGTATAAATCTTAGATAGCTTGTTGTTAAAACATTCATGTATTCTTAAAACCTGTTATTAGAAAAAAAATCAAGCCAGCTTTGAAAAGGTGTTTATAATCTGCTTAATTAACCTGGTGTTTTCAGCAAAGTTTTCAAGGGATACAATCAGGTAAGACGTATAACAGTTTAATCGCAATATAAAAAAATCTAACGCAAAATTGATATAACTTGTGACCATATAACTAAATTAAAATGTACAACATAGAATAATGATTAAATGATGCCATACTATATCTTTGCAAATGTTATTGCCTTTCATATCATTGATTCACCATTGACTGCGCTTTGGAATGCGTTTACTACGTGAACTAAAGCTTGGCGTAAGCACACGGAACGAATTATATTCATATCTTTTCTAATTATCATTTATATTTCGTAAATAAGCGTGACAACCAATCTAAAATCAAGATTAAGTAGAATTTGCAAAATGAGCAATTGACGTCATTCTCATGATTAATCTAGTTATTGCTGTCATAGATAATCAGGCCAGTGATACTTTATCTGTTAATTGAATTAAACATCGTTATTTACTTATACATTGTTTTAATTATAGCATAAATATGTGATCAGTTTCAAGGTTTATATATATCAAGTGTATTGCATAGCCATTTTAGCAATTTTCTTGCTATTACTATTGTTTCACTGGTCCATATGGGCTATGCACTTATTGCTTAACACATTTGTTTTGGTTACAAATTGTTATTTGGAAACGACTTATAGAATAATGCATAATAATAATAATAAAATGATAACAATAACAATAGAAACTTCATATATTGTAAAAGTCACGTTTTGAAAATAACACAGATTTATGTACATGTACGAACAAGTTACTGGTAAACTAGTATATTGCATTAGCTTTTGCATTACATTGTTTTTCGTGTGACCAAGTGTATTTGGTTGATGCCTAGTCTATATAAACTGGCGTGCACACGTAATCTATGTACTTGCAACAAAATGCTCCGATTGTAACATTCTAAAATTGACATTTACATATGTATTTCATCGTTATGTATTTTAGACTTTTTATTTTAGTACAAACTAATATATTGTTATGTTAAATTCTGCTTGCGCTTGACAGTAAATGAAAACACGAATGCACCACGGCGTCAATCAACCCAATTAATCTTGACGCATTTTAATATCTCCTTCCGTTTAAAACGACCTCTAACGATCTTATTTTTAACAGAACGGAACCTATCAAATGCACCCTAACATATAGACAAGATGACGAAATGATATGGTTCCAAATTTTATTTTTCGGTATTTACATTCTTATTAAAGTAAATAGTCCATTACAACAACGAGCCCTACTATCACTTTCATTGAATTTTACGAATCTCCACTTTAATCGTAATGAGATATTTTTTCATGCCAAACATATCTATATATCTGCGTCTAGAATCTAAATAGGAGAGACCACTAACTATAAAAGAAAGTAATTGCTTGGTTAAATATCCTAATAGACTGATTTCTGAACGTTTCTTGGCTTTATATTTTGCAATATGAATACCATGAATTACAATGCATACAATTAATCACCCGAATAAAAGCTAAAATTGGCTTACTTATTATGCACATATTACAAATTCATCAACATGCTACGTAATTCATCCTTCGGTGTGGTTCTTGATTCCTTTTACAAGTGTAATTACAACTTGACGCAAATTTTCTACA
Source organism: Ruditapes philippinarum (assembly GCF_026571515.1). NCBI lineage: Eukaryota > Metazoa > Mollusca > Bivalvia > Venerida > Veneridae > Ruditapes > Ruditapes philippinarum. Next base: position 457,501 of record NW_026866765.1, on the reverse strand, counting down.
GGCCAATGATTACTATGTTATTTTAACTGATAAGTCTTGAAAAAATTGCATCTTATGCATCACTCGAATGTATGCAAGAAGCTATATTTTATTCATTTGTATAAACGTTTAATGTCTATTTGTCTTGGAACATTTTATTTGATATATGTCGTTGTTCTTATAAATGTCTGATTTTTATAGCGCGCTCAGGTTTCCAAAACTAATATTATATCAGTCGAGCAATGATTGATTTAACATCAAAACGAATTGCTTTGTAAATCAAAATGCATTTATTTTCGCGCACATTTAGTCGTGATCAGAATGTAACTTAAGAAGGAATAATTATTGTCTTGCTTACAAATTGTACGGAATTTATCTTGGAATAACAACATTTAGTATCATTTTTGTCCACTGTACAAAATGCTAATTGCTAATTTAAATATTCAACTGACATGATGCTCTTGTACTATCTTCACTATAATGGATAGTAATCGAAAGAATGAATTCAAGTTACGGTTATTTCAAAATATATTTAGTTGTTATTCTTTATTATCATTATTATTATTATTATTATTTTATTATTTACTTTTTTTTCTATTGCCAAACTCACACATTAAATTGACCCATCTGACAACCTATTTCACATATCATTCCAAATGGGAAGTACCCGAACTTCTGGCTTATTTAAATTTGATTTATTTATCTCCATGGGAATGAATAGAGAATATGGTATATAACTCACGTTAACCAAATAAGTTTATTCTTCATGTACTGAACATCTGACTGTAATGTTTGGTAATATGTGACCAGAAGTACGTTCTGTATTTGAGAATATGTGTTTACTTTTGATTTGTTTGCAGTTAAATATCATGTGAGCATAACACTCGATTCGATAGCATATGATGAAGTTAAAACCCCATAATAATCAAAATATACCTTGAAATACTTAAATTTGTTTGACTCTAAATCACCCATCATTTTATCTTATTAACATCATCCACGAATACTTGTTTCAATATCACTATACTTTCCAATGATTACGTGTCTGCAATTTCATTTTTTTTTCACTGCTTCAAAACGCTCACCAACTTTTCAGATTTTTTATCTATTTTTGGATAGTTATGATACGTATCCCATTGTGAAAACAAAAAAGAATTTTCACCAGTGAAGACAATCCGTAATGCATATTATTCTATAAGTAGTTATTTACCACTGCTTGTCAAAAGTAAGCTTAAACCATACTAGGTGTATGTATCAAAGCTCAAAATCATCGTTTTCTTCTATTGACTAAATAAAGGCCAAAATGCTTTCATTACACCTTATGACAAACATATCACAAATTTACCAATTATAACTAGAACTTTTATTTTTGGCATTTGATTAAAACTGCACAGTGACATAATTTCACTGCAAAATAATTGTAAGCAATGCACAGTAAGTTCACTTGCTATTCCTATGATTTACGTATACCATACCAATAATATTTGCTGTTATTGATTATGATAACAAAAAATGTCATGAATTTGCAATAACATGCAATTTACTACGTCATCAATGTTGCACTAATTTTAGAGTTATATGCAATGCTTATGACGGTAAGGATAAGTTATTCCTGAAGTGAAAACATAGTTTTTTTGTTTGTTTTATTTTGCATACTGTTAAACACTTTTAAATTATTACATTCTTTCGTGACAAATAATTTTCATGTTTTGTAAAAGTTGCATTACAATTTCTGTAAGATCTGTGCTTCATCTGCTTTTTTGCAAGATGTAGTAATGGTACCATTAGTTGTGATGGAAGTTATTTTTTTATATTTTTTGACTATAATGCAATAAAATTCAAATTTTTTATGTGTTAGTGTTTTGTATGCTCGCAAATGTAATATTTCACATGACTTTTTGGGGTTAAGCAAGTTTGTTCAATAAACGAACATTACAATGATACCTTTTAAAAAATAGTAGTTAGGTTAAATTAGTTGAGACACAAGTTATTAATAATGATTATTCAGTTCCATTCGCCTATTATGATAAGCAATTTGAATCAGAGTTGCTCTGTCTATACTTATTATTCAATAAAAATAAATACACAGTAAACAATACACATCTTTGTATAAAGTAAGTTCAATTTGACTAAGCCTTGCGTTCGTTGCTATCATACTTATTATCAGCATAAGTTAACGCATACTGGCCTCGCTGGCCGCGTGGTTAAGGTTTCCGTCTTGCAGCCCCTTGCAACCTTTTGCAGCTGTGGGTTTAAATAACGTCAGGAAACTTTGCTATTTTTAATGAAAATAAGTCATCAAGCTAGCTTACTGTGGTTCAGTTCAGGTGTCAGGTACTGACAGACATAAAACTCGAAGGGCACCAAATATTTTCTTCCACCATTAAAGCTGGAAAGTCGCCACAGGACTTTTCAGTGTAACTGTGAATTAATTCCGAACAAATCTGTTACATTTCGTAAAAAACATGTACAGCGAGAGCAAAAATGCAGTCATATACATCATAATCAATTTTCTGCGCATAAAAATGTTAAGTCTAATTCTGAGAATCAAAATATCAATTATAATATATATCTTAATGATCATCCACGAATATCATATAGAGTTAAAGTTTTTCAACCAAGCAATAGATTTTGAAATCAGTACGTTGGTTTTTTTTTTAATACGAGAAAGTAGATAATAGATAATTGATCTAGAGACAGCAAACCACTTGGATTTTGCATACAACGGATCAGGGTTTTAATTTATTTTTACATTATTAATGTCAATGTTTATGTTATTCATTATTTTTTTTTTGAAAAACCAGAACCTCGATTTAAACACCCGAGAATTCCAGAAGATATATGGCCTAAGCCAGACTGCATGCCTAAAGTCAAACTGTCTATTTTTCAAGTTTGAAGTCAATGACTTTAACTACTCGCACAAGGACGTTTATGTCACAATCAAACAATCAATCATGCCAGAATGATTTTGACTTTAAAACTTGTATGATTGGAATATTCAAGCAGAAAAAAAAACGCTTCGTTTATTGCTTGGAAATAAAAATACTTTTACAATGAATCATGTAAATGAAACATGGACGCAACAAAATTTAAAACTTAAATAAATGTCATCAAATCGGTGAATAAAATTTTCTCGTCAAGGACAGATAGAGAGCACTTTCTGAGATACTTTATCTTTCTGAAGAAGCATATTTCAGTTATATGGTAGAGATACTGTCAGTATTGTCTGCAATAGAACCATCTTCTCCGTATAATTTAATTTAAATTGTGTAATTGCGGATTTAATGCGAACAATCTCAGCCACATATAAATATGTTGGATTATGTATTTAGTTTATACGCAAAGCCATTTCAGTTTATTTTTTATGTTTAAAGCGACAAGTTTGAAAGTTATCCAGCTAGCTATGGACAGTTGGTGGTTCTACTTAAGTACCGGTTTGTGCCTGAAATAAGACACGGTGGATCACCTGAGGCCTTTCTTTACCATTAAAGCTGTAATATCGCCTTATGACCTGTGCATGCACTATGTAAAGGGGACATTTATTAAAAATAAAAAAAAAGTAATAACAATAATAATAATGCGACACAAATATCGCCCGACGGCTAAACGTGTCTTTCATTTAATAAGTCGTCGACTTGATAAGTCAATACCGATTTTCAATAATTATATCTAAGTTAATATCCTAAACTTATATTTGAATTTAATGCTGTCGAATTGTTCAAAACAAACTAAAAGTAGGAAGTGCTGACGATTAACGACACATATATGACAATATTGTGTCAAGTGCTTATATGTTTATTGGTGTTCATTTACTTATTTGTTATTCAAGTTTGTTTGTGCTGGTAAACACATAAATATTTTTCTTGTGTACCTCAACCATCCTGTGACAATTATTTTGTTACAGTCATTCTAATGCTATCAAATCCAAAACTGGTGAGTGTTATTATGTTACACTTGAAAAAATGTTAACAAGAAATTACATACAATGTGATATACATAATGTCAAATTATACATTTTTTCAAATGTCACGTTTGATATCTTAAAAAGATAAATGTATCCCTCGCACGTTTTTAGGGGTTTTTTTTGTTTGTAATTTACATTGTCATTTATTGCCAATCACACTGGTTAATAACATTTGAATACTATTTTCTTAATTATGAGATACAACCTTGATTTCAGGAGAAAAGCGTTGTAAAAAATAACACTATTAAAAAATATTGCAACTGTTTTACATAGCCACACAATTTATAATTAACCACTATGCATTTTGCTAAGGAGGTTAGTAAACCCCCATAAATAGAAGAATATAGGATACTTTGTTCACAGATTGCATTCACTTAAGAATAGTGTTACAATAACAAAGTTAAGTACACCACAAGAACAAACATTCTAAAAACAGAAAAAATTGACATCGTCTCCACAAATAAGTGATATATGTCGGAATAGAAAGACAAATCATCTTCAATAGAGAATTCTCTGTCAAATCTTAGTGATTTATTTGATTGATCAGTCTGTTGACCCTTTTCTTTACTGTAGCAGTAATGTATTACCAACACCTTGGTTATTTATTGAAAATCCAATTATCAAGCAAGATCTGTTGTAGAAAAATGTCTAATTGTTTAAATTTCATTAAGATCTGATTTAATATGCTTGCAAGATTTCGCAATAAAATTGCAACATTATTTAAGTTAATACATACATTAGCTTTTAAAGCCGCGTGCCTCCAGATAAATCAAAATATTTGAAGAAAATCAAACATGAGAAAAATGTAATATAATTTTAAGAAAAGTGAAAAAAATAATTCAAGTAAAAACTTACATGCTAAGTACAATTAATTAGCAGGAATCTGGAGGTGTGTTGCTTTAAGACTTATCATGCATAACACGAAAGAATCTTTGCAATCATAATATAATCAATATGTCATATACAGCAGCGCACTCAGACCATGATTGACTGTTGATTGACTTTAATTATTCATCTTGATCCCATTAACAAAGGCAATGAGCAGTTTTTAAATTTGAAATTTGACATGTCTATTAAAGAAACTGAGCAGGTTTAGTTAATAAGTAATAATTACCGTACTGCATAGTATTTACAGACCCGGGTGGCAATTTGAAGACCGAGAGAGAAAGGCCACCGTGTCTGTAAATACTATGCAGACCTTATCCGAGTGCGGTAACTATCTTAACTACATGCTATTTTGTTTTTTCTATCCATACATCAGTTTTTATCTCAGTATTTATTAATCACAAGTAACATATCATTTATGTACTTTATCATGTTTAAGAAAGCATTCCAAAGTCGTGAAAAGATACCATCCGCTACGCTCTTGTAACTCATTCGTTCATAAATCATGTGTTATTTGAATATTCTCGTGTTTTTCGTGAGGTTTTATCATGTAATAAGATCAGGTAATGTACTTGTTGAGTTGAGTCACAGAACAGGAAAACAGACCTGGTCGAGTAAACAAAGGTAAGACCATTATTTTGATATATGAATACATAACATATCAATAATATATACAAATATTGAGGAAGATAAAAAAGCTTTCTAATTATAAAAACGAACACTTTATCTTTATATATAATAAATTTCATGGTAAATAGATGACCCGGCTGTTTCTAATATGATAAAATATACGATTTTTTCAAATGAAAGTAATAGATAGGGTTCTACGAATAAATATTAGTGATACATGTGGATATACCGTCATGAAAGTTGGGTTTTTTTGTTGTTGTTGTCATTTATGATGGCTGATTTAAAATATTCTTAGAATTTCATTCATGTTTGGAAGAATTTTCTTTCGGTGCATTCTTAATTAGCATCATCCGTTATTCATATGTGTGATAAGACCGCATGTAAGCACGCGGTCTAGAATGGAAGCGCAAGTCGTATTCTTGCGAGGAACAGGCGAGTACTGATATACAAAATCCAAATTGTAATGTAAAAAACTGAACTGAAAAAAACGAGAAAAAAAAACGATCTTATACTTAAGATGAACTATACTTTCACTGAAAGTTATATTTTGAGAAGTTGACTTTACTCGATATGCACAAATCGTCGTATGTATACCATAATGTAGAATTGTTAAAATAATGAAGGATTGTGCAAACTCAGAGATAGTTGTGGAAAAATGTCTAAAACTAGTATCTTATAAAGCTATATAGTTCGGCAAATGTGTCAGGTATACCGAAAAGCAAACTATAACACACCCGGCAAACTGTCGCTCCACTTCAAAATTGTGGTGTACGGTAAAACGAGCGAACGGCATTTCCGATATAGAGCGGAAGGCCGATTTAAACGGATAATTGTAAGTGTCGTTTATGTTTTTGTCTTGTTATTCATTTAAGTTGTATTTTTTCGAAAAACGGACAATGTAGTTCCGTGTAGGACTGATTTAGGCTTCCAATGATCTAAGCTGTTACAAAAAGAAAATCATATCAAGCCTGGGAGAACTTTTAATTTAAGAAAGGCTAAATGTGCGTTATTGTACTCAATTAATATCGGCGAAATACCACGCCAGAACAATAGCCAATTCGTTTTTCTCGCAAATATTCTGGAATATATGTTATGAGGGTCCTTACAACCGTATGTGCTTATTTACCCTTTTTCCTATTCAAAGTGGTCATTACCCCCCCCCCCCATATAAATTTGCAAAAGTCAGCGTTATTTTTCAAAATTTCTGCGTTTACGGTGAATATTGTGTAATGCACGAGTTTCTCGACTTCACATATTTTCTATTGTATAGAGAACAATAGAACAAAAACGGGTCGTTATATATGTGCAGACCTGTTAAGCCGTCGGTAAGTGATTTTCTAGACAGCTTTTAACAAAAGAGCCGGTAGGTAAGTTAATTTTACAATTCAGAATTCTCGTGTATACTGACTGAGAAAATTGAAACCTCTTTATACTTTTGCAAGATCGTATTTATGAACGAAAAAAATGATTTTCATGGAATCTGATAACCTGTATCAGAAAGTACTGTATCAATCTGATTAAAATAAGCTCTAAATAACGCTCCCTTTTAGATCTGACCGTGACCGTATACGAAATTATTGTTTAGTCTACCTTTCACACAGCCAATCATCGACAGGTTTTCATAATTTTGAAAGCGATGTGGTTTCTAATTGTAACGATGGGAAAACCAATACTGAGTAGGTAATTTTTACGATTTCGAGAACAAACATAGCGTTGTCCATATAGCCGACAGGTAAACTGGCGAAACAATTTTGCCCATTTAAAGTTGACTCTCTTATTTCAAGTTAATTTGTTTAAAATTAATTCGAAATTCTTCTTTCCAACAAATTAACAATTTGTTTAACTTCAATGGATAACGGTATTTTGATACTTCTCATGCCTATGTAAAAACCGGTTTGATTACATGGCTAAAAGTAGCTTTCTCGGGAAATCCGAATTATAAAGAAGGCGAAACATATACTGTCGTCAACAGATCTACATAAAATAAATAAGCAGATCTGAACTTTAGTCAGATTTTATCGTTACATTAGACGTTTAATTTCTTTTGGAAGCCGACCTGTTTGTCGACTTAGATACTTACAAAAAATAGCTTGCCTCATATATGTCGTTGATATATGTGTTTGCTTTAATATAAGCATTAAAATATTTTGTGTCATTTATCATCATTATAAGTGAGTGACAAGTTATAAAAATTAACGATTTCTTTACTTAAACAATACTGTTGAATATATGTCATTGAACGGAAAGATGAGTGTGTAGTTATGTTCTGAAGCATATCCGTCGGGAAATTGAGTGATGAAGTTTCTTAGTTTTAATTGAATTCCCGCCATTATCGAATAGAAGGCCATTTTCTGTCTAGCATAAGTGAAAGAAATGCCCATATACATATCTATTTGCGTCTATTATCCTAATTGAAAGAGTTTTCACGGAAATATAATTATTATGTTTTCTTTTCCCTGAAACAGATAAATAAAGTTGTGATCATTACATCTGTGATCCGTTGTCCAACGCTATCCGTCATGCATCCCAACTTCTTTAAACATCATTGTACATCTTGTACAAGAAACCAATAAATATTCTTAAAAAAACCAGTGTAATTGACAACGATTAACAATGTAATTTACAAACAATAAAGTAAAAAATGAGCAGTTGGTTACATTTATCTTTTCTTGGTATCTCACTTGACATTCGGAATAGACGCAATGGGATTCGTGATATCTAAGATGAAAAAGTACAGTCTACAAAAGCGTAAAAAGTCAAATAATGGTCACCCCGGTGCTTTGTTGCTGTGTGTGTGCTTGTAAATGAATCCATTTATCTGTTCACGTCTATTGACTAAAAAGCACAATTAGCCCGTTTCAAATGTATCAAGGGCATTTACATGATTAACATGTTTTAATTATAATAAACAGGAATTCAAACATATTGCGTAACAATAGTGACTACTTATTTCTATATTTCTTGCCTATTTATTTGCTTGTTATTGGCTCGCAATATAGATATAGCATTGAATAATGTTGGCACTTGTTAACTACATTTCTTTCAATTACTTTCCAAACAAGACTACACTATGGTTTCCATCGCTGAGCTATTTCTTCGAAGCCACATGTCTGGCTGTAAGTAAAGCGTCCATGTAATCATAAGGTTGTAGTTCTTAATTCCTAATTCGGGAAATATTTCCTTGTAAATAAAGAATTTCTGACTTATCATTTTCATAAGATATAGCATGATAATACATGTTATAAATTTGTTTCTGTTTTAAACATGTGCACATTATCGTGAATGCTAGCAATAATAATGGATAAAGTTGAAATCTTTGTTCCCAAGAGAGACTGTTAATATTTTCGGAAAAAGCCTGCGACGAAGCTGAAGTGATCATAAATGTCTACTTGAACTCGATTTTTGTAATCTATAAGTCTAACAGAAAGAACAAAATGCCCATTAATTTATATGCGAAGTCATTTTAATCAATATATAAGTCGATGATAAAAAGCTGCAATGCATGCTTGAAGGGAAAAGCCATTCAGTCAGAAAGACGCAGGATATAAATTAATCTTAAGTACCCAAATAACCCACAAGGCGGTGCTGGATACGAGTGCTTATGCTTTTCTTAATGTACTTGCAAACATGTTTAAATTATTGTTCTACAAATATAAAAAGCAAATTTGTATTTTTGTTTGTTTTCTAAAGAAAGAGAAGGCATTACTTTTTTTCTGACATAAAATCTTTTAAATTGAGATTATTACCTTTGTGTATTGTCTTTACACAATGCCAATAAAATCATTTGTGGAATAATTATAATAATAAGAGGATATTTTTCGTTTGAGTGAAATATGGAATATATTTTCACGAAACATGATAAAATGCCAGATATTTTCACGAGCCGGGACTTTTATCACATAAACCGCGGCGCAGGAGTGTAATAAAGGCTTTAACAAAAAGATATTACACAAGTTTGTTTTATGCTTTTCAGTGGATAGCTAATTTATCCGTGAACATTATATTTGATAATTTCACAGTGAAAATTATCAAAATATAATTTAACATTTTTCAATGACGAAACTACCTTTTTCCCCATGTGGTACCTCAATTTTATTTTTGCTGATAATTCTGACAATGTCAGGCTGTTTAAAGAAAAAGCAAAGCTGAAATTGAAAACTAACTTAAATGTCGAAAGTAATAAAAAGATGAAATCTTACTTCTTTTTATTACTTTCGACATTTAAGTTAGTTGTCGTCTCTAATTTTTTTGTTTCAATTTTTCAGTCTGAAAAATACATTCCTTCCACATGCAAAACTGCTCTTGATGACATTTGGGCATATTATAGTATCCTACGAGCAATAACTGCCGTATGCTTTATGAAAAATTGAAAAGCAATGACAGCCATCAGCCGAAGAATAAGTAAACAACCCAGCATTCCTGAGCCAGCTTCCAAGTTTTCCATTTTTCCTAGCTACTTTATGAATGTTTTCACATCTGTCAACACTTATTTTTTGTCTGTTACAATCCTCAAATAAGTTTTCTTTCTTTTAAAAAGGTGTATGACTAACAAATCCAAATGATATCCCTCTGAATCAAACACAATTATTTTCCTCCCGTGAAATACACAACTTCAAAAAATAGTTGCCGCTAAAATTTAACAAAGCCAGGTCTAATATAAATTTGCAGTAAGTAACAGAAATATGGATGGATGGTTGGATTTTTTCTGCTACAAGAATTGTTTGTTTTTATTATTAAAACAAGCGATCATTCACATTTTTTAAAGAAATTTCCTTGAGTCGCGTGAGTTTTTTTTATCGTTCATTCGATAACTGAAGAAAATTATAAAATTGAAAGTAACAATGGCAAAATGTGAACTTATTTGATATCACTTTTAGATAAAAGGTAACAGTTGATACAAGTATGCAATATTATAATTGTAAAACTATTTTCACGATAAACGGTGCTAATATGTACAATTAATAAAACAAAAATACTAGCAGCAATAAAAAGAAGAATAATGGAAGGAAAGAAAGAAGTTGTTAATATACTTATAATCTTAGTGTTTTTTTTAAATTATATACATCTCGTAATCGTAAATCATCCTTTCTTTTTCATTTAATTGTCATCAAGAAATGACACATTTTTCTCAGAAAGTTCATAATATAATTATAATGTATAGCATCGTAAAAGAGTTTTAATTGACATTTTGGAATAACATAAAGAGAATAAAAAGACTCCTATTTACTGACCGAAACATAAACCCATTATTACATACATGTCATTAATTCATATAATTGACGTTAGGTTATGAATTGCTGTTTTATAGTATCAACCTTCCACATCAACGATATCATATTTGTTTTTCGTGTAAAGTACATGAATTAAAACACGTACTCGATGATGCCATCATAACTTTATGTTAATTCTTTGATCATTATTTACAAAACTACGCAATCCTCATTCATTTCGCTAAAGGGCAGAGCCTATTACATACATTTTAAGCTTTAAACTTTAAGCGAACGAAACATGTAGTCTGCTCCATCAGGAAAAATGACGGTTATTTTCCACACAATGCTGGATTCCATACGTATGAACAATGCCTAGACATATTTGCCCGCCAACAGCAGGTGCTATAAAAAAGTAAATGAGGGTTCATCGACAATGGTGATTGAAGTAAACATTCAAATCCTTAAATATACTGGAAGCTGAATTTATGTTTTGCCCTAAATTTTAGCTTGTCAACATAAGTAAGTGATCTTTGAGATAAATAAAACACAACATAACATAACTAAACTTTTCAAACGTGTAATAAGAATTCCGTGTTGTCAGTTTAAGCATAGTTGTAAATAGAAAAAAATATCAAAACACAAAAGACGAATTCGATATCGTAATAAAAATGAAAATGTTAAGAGACATTTTTCCATATATTGCGTGTGGTAAATGAGTGAATTATTGTTTACTCTAAAACGCTAACTGTTGACATCTTTATTTTAATAAAATGGCCACCTTATTTGTAATTACATACACTACTTCTCACTAAACACACGCATCACCAGAGCGTTGTTTATTAGCCTATCAGACAATTGATACTCCTTACAACAATAAAAGCAGTAATTGCTAAGTTAATCTTATCAGTAAACAGGATATATCATAGTCCCTTAGCTCATACATTTTATACTTTACCATGTAAATAACATACAATTCCGAAAAAGTAGATTTGTCTGCGGATATTGGTTTTTAAAATATTTAATGATTATTTTCTTTTCCTTTGATTTTTAATACTTTTAATAGCACGTAAGTCGTAGGTATGTTTTTATTAGTTTAGTTGCATTGCATGTAACAGGACAAAACTTTTTATGCCAATCACAAAGTTACTGTTTACTCGTATAATGCATTGCTGGTTTTTATAAATTTCATTCGTCGATGTTTTAATAATTATGATCATTGAATCATGAGCTTTCTAGAAATACACATACTATGAAATAAGAATTAATCAATGTATTGTGTTAGCATAAAGATAATGGTGACAAAAATTGAGCAACGCACAAAGAGTTTCGAAGTGGTTGTAACACACCGAATATATGTGTTAAAAATTGAACACCATTTGAACCGGTGTCGGGTAATTATCACACGCGTGGTAATATTACCACGCGTGTGATTATTACGTGGCGGCGTAATAACCACTCGGTTAGGGGAAGTGCCGTTAGAATCACACGTACGGTCTTAAATTTACTCCAAAATAATTAAATAATACACCATTTTATTTCAAAATGAATTCCGCATCTAATAGTATAATGTTTGTGGGAATTAATTAATTTTCTAACACATGGGAGTGTTTTAGAAAGCATGTATTGCAGCGATTTTTAAATAATTATGACAACCTTCGTTATGAATAATTATAATTATGTTCTGATAAATATTTTTTTAAAGTTTTAAAGTTATAGTTCTACTTTTTGAATGTGTTATATTTATCGTGTTTTCACTTAGTGTTCAAGACAGCTGTGATTTTAAATATTGATAATAGCTATGTGTGTGTGTTATATTTTGCCAGGGATGTAAATAGACAATCATTGATGTGTCATTTTTCTTAATTAGAATAACATTATCTTAACAAATCGACGCGTTTGAACGTAAGTTATTACATTATTTAATGGTTATCAATAAAATTGCAATCAGATAGAGCTACTTATATTGCCGAAATGTATAATTTGTATTAGAAATTAGAATAGTGCACGTGTTCGATTATATCGCGACGAAGTAACAACGGTCATGCGTACGAAATTATATTTAATTTAATCGAACATTTTTGAATTATGTTAAGTATAATACTATTTTCTCCGAAATCAATTTTATGCCAATCACAAAGTTACTGTTTACTCGTATAAAGCATTGCTGGTTTTGGTAAATTTCATTCTTCGAGGTTTTAATAATTATGATCATTGAATCATTAGCTTTCTAAATATACACATCTATAAAATAAGAATGTATCAATGTAGCATAAAGATAATGGTGACAAAAATGGACCAACGCACAGTGAGTTTCTAAGTGGTTGTAGCGCACCGAATATATGTGTAAAAAATTGAACACCACTTAAGCCGGTGCAAAGTGGCACAAGAGATTTTGCATTTTACATTATCATTCCCGAACTGAATTAAATGAAATGAGCCTGAAAGTCTAATATGATACTGTTGCTTTCAGTAGTGCCGAATGATCTCCTTTTCCAGATATGTTTACAAAGTCGTGAGCAAATGTGGGGTATGTTGTATTAATCGTAGATAGCTTGTTGTTAAATTATGTATGTAGAAAATCTGTTTTCACAAAATAGTCAAGGCAGCTTTGAAAAAGGTGTTTATAATCTGCTTAATTAACCTGGTGTTTTCAGCAAAGTTTTCAAGAGATACGATCAGGTAGGACGTAGAGCAGTAAAGTCGTAATATAAGCAAATATTCTAACGTAATATAGATATAACTTGTTAAAACCATATAACTAAATTAAGATACACAACTTTGAATTATGATTAAATGATGCAATACTATATTTTAGCGAGCGCTATTGCCTTTCATATAATTTATTCACCATTTGGCTGCGCTATGGAAAACGCTTACTCCATGAACTAAATGAAAATATACAAGCCCGATATAAGTACAACATTGACCTCACAAAGAATGAATTATGTTCATATCTTTCCTGATTACCATTTATATTTCGTAAATAAGCGTGACAACCAATCTAGAATCAAGGTGAACTAGAATTTGCAAAATGAGCAATTGACGTCATTCTCATGATTAATCTAGTCATTGGTGTCATAGATAATCAGACCATGGATAATTTGCCTGTTAATTGAATTAAACCTCGTTATTTATTTATTCATTGTTTTGATTATAGCATAAAGTACTAATCATTATCAAGGTATGAAGCCAGTGTGTTGCAGATACGTTAAGGCGATTTAATTGCATTACTATTGTTCAAAGTACCATATGGGCTATATACGATCCTGCAAAGCATTATTTTTTTCGAAAGAAAAAGTAATGTTGTAACGACTTCCAGAAAAAAACAACAAAAAAACTAATAATAATAATAATGATGAAAATACTAATGTTAATATATAATAATAATAATAATAATAATAACTTATAAGACTGTAAAAGTAACATTTCTAAAGCGACGAGCTGCTACTATATATTATATATGTGTTTACGTTACATTGTTTTTCTTGTGATTAAGTGTATTTGGTTGATGAAAGGTTGTATATTATCACTTGGCAATCATAAATCATGTAATCCACTTATAAAAAGGCTTCAATTATCGTAGCATAAATTTGGCATTCATGTATGTATTATATCGTTAGGTATTTTAGACATTTCTTTACGCTGCAAACTTAAAGTATATTGTTATGTTAAATTCTGCTTAAGCTTGGCGGATTAAATGAAAACTTCAATTCACCACCCATATAACATTTGTGTGTTTTATCTTCTTCCGTTTGGAACGACATCTATGGATCTCATTTTACTATTTTGATTTGAAACAGAACGGAACCATGAAATGCAACATAACATTTAATCAAGATGATGAAAGGATATTGTCTCCGAACTTTTTTGGTGTAAAGTAATTAGTCCATTAAACTTTTCTTTTAACGTGTTTACTTAATATTACATAGTCAAAAGAATTGACGCAAGATATTCTCTATTCCATGCTTCTTTTCGGAAATATTTTGCAAATTAATATAAATGAACTATATTTCTTTTTAATTGATATACATTAAATGGCATGATCATATTATCTGATCATACTACAAATGTATCATTTGAAGATAAAATCTTATTGTACAAATGATTATTAACTTTATATTATAAATGAAAGTTCTTCATAAAATTTAAGACTAAACTAGATTACTCTCTTATGTAACTTTTTACTTTGTGATATACATGTAGTATATATGCTGTGTCTCTTTATTTTAGTTTATCTCTATATTGTTTGTACATGTAAGATCTGCTTACTTTGCGTTTTGATTATGTATTGAAATCATTCTTTTTTGTGGCTATGCCTAAGTCAGTAAAGAAATACTGTTCTCTTCTGTTCTAAACTGAAGCATAAATGTTTCCAATGGTATTCTATTTTGTGATTAGACATACTGATATGTAGGATGGATCATTATTATAGAAGTAAATATATATCAAATATAATGGTAAGATGATCTACATCGTTAAAGAAGAGGCAATTTGATATCTCTCTGAAAATAAATATGAAATATAGCATCATAAACCAGGTTTGAGCATCTTTTAATATTATTCGAAAGAAAATAAATACAGACTAAACAACGGGAATGTCATGTTAACATTCCGGATCGTAGAAACGACAATAAATAATAAGTATAACATTATCATCATTATAGATATTGATAAAACTCAATGTGATACTTAATCTCAATTATTCTTTGTATCTTTCTTTTACAATCTTGGTGACATATTATAGGAAAAATATACATTATTTACAGATAAATCGCTTGAGAAAACATATAACTCATATAAGTAAAATACTATGTATAATATGGAACGAAACTAAAGTGTCTTTAGAGGAACGACACTGTGGTCTAAAGCCCACAAATTACATTTCTTACATAGATCAGCTTTGGCACTTAACACAGAATCAAAAATGTAAAATATAAGTAGGAAATAAGTTGAAAATCGTACCTTCGTGATATTTATAGCTCGATGTTAGTGGAAAGTGTTTCAGCGCTATTTTGGCTAATGTTAAAATTAGAATAATTATTCTATTAAATCGGAGTGGGTTATATTCTGCAATTTTGCATACAGGTTACTGCTCAAGACCTCAGTATCAAATCAAACATTAATCTCGAAAAATAGTTTCAATCCCAGTTCCTTTAAGAAATGACTTCATATTCTAGGAAATTAAACTGTCTCTATATGTAAGGATTTATTTCATTACGGAACTGATAAATTATCGTTTATAAATTGATGGTCTATATCAAAGCATAAAATAGGACTGTTAACGTTATTTACGACATCATTTAATCATTTGTTCTGTTATAGTGCCAGACAGTTGTCTTAATGTCTTAATGAATTGTCTTAATGTTCGTCTTCTGCCTTGCTTCGTCGGGCCCTTGTAGGTGATTTTCTTGTTGCTCTGTCTTCCTTTAGGACATTGAGTACCTTTGTTATGGTCATTGGGTTTACTTTTATATGTTTCTACATGATCATTTTAGTGTTTTACTTATTTAACCTTTTGTAACCATGACAACTGTTAGAATTTCACTTGGCGGGGATTCATTTTATTTACACTGTCTCGTTTATAGGAACATGGTGGGGCTAAGAGCGAGGTTTGGTGCACCATTAACCGGTTTAAACTCCCCAGCAGTCATTATTATGCTGCTGACCGTTCCAAGGCGGCGCCCCACTGTGTTCCTCAGATGTATGTCTATGTTGTTTCATACTGTTTTGGTGACACTTTTGCTTGTGTCCCTTGTTGTTTTCTCGTCTACGGTAAGTATCTTCCCCATTGCCTCTAGTTTTTATTTCTTTGATTACCCCCCCCTTCCCCCGGTCTCCTGTCCCCTTCCCCTTTGTGGGCCTATTATTATTTTCTTTGAATTCCTAATCAGTTACAAATTATTTATCATTTAATGATTAACGTGTCGTTGCCCTGTCCTTTTTATGTTTGGGGTCCACCTGGGCTCCTTGCCATTGGTTCTTGTTGCTGGGTCATATGGGGGTTGCGTTCATTGAACGCCGCCTTTCCTTGTTGATCTTGTTTTTCATATTTTAACATGTCATGATTTAACGTGGTAGTATAGATGTTACACAGTACAAAAATCATGTCAGTGTTTGACAAAGGTTGGGCAAACTCCGTTTCATTGTGATTGAATAACGGTGACACAACTGACTGTCCACAGCTTCTTCGTCAGATTCTACGATCGGTGAATTCTTGGTTGATTCAGCATTTGTAACATTTTCATTTCTGCCATACAAGTGCGTCCACTATTAAATCTTAAAAGCATTACTTACATCTTTTTAAAAAGTTTTTTTAAACTCACATATAAAGATGTACAATTGCTTAAAAAGAAACTCCTAAACAACAATTTATATGCTTTGAATCTGTGTTTTTGTTATTTTCATATCTTCATAGATAATGGAATGTACTCTGTATAAAGTTGGATATTTAAAGTATAAACAAGTATGTACATGTAACTTAGAAAACCAGCATGGTTGCAAATATTCAGAACAAAATGTCTGGCGGATTTTGGACTATTTGTCTTTATTGCTATTTCAACTCATTTCTTTGCATTATTTTATTACGGAAATATAAAACCTTTACAATAATTTGTTTATCAAAGAACATCATAGGTTTT
Organism: Ruditapes philippinarum; assembly: GCF_026571515.1. NCBI lineage: Eukaryota > Metazoa > Mollusca > Bivalvia > Venerida > Veneridae > Ruditapes > Ruditapes philippinarum. The sequence goes on along the minus strand of NW_026866765.1, from coordinate 440,195 downwards.
ACTTTAAGATGTCAAAATTGTTTTTCAATGTAGGTACTAGAAAAACTCATAAAAAGTATTTATATACTTGCGGGAAAAAAACATATTTGTCACATGGTTATGAAGCTTAATTTGCAATGTAAGTATTACGTGCAACATTAATGAGTAAATTGACTTGAAAACATTTCTTTCTTTTTCCCGAGGTTATTAAGTAGACATTAGAAATACTTTGCCATTATAGGAATAACCCCGTAAACACGAATTGTTATTACGTATTGCCATGTAACTTTTATTAGTTTTGATTAAAAGGCATGATTTAAGTTAAGGATCCAGTATTACATAAACATTTTTTGGCGATTGTTATTTCCCTTCGAATCATAAATGCACCAATGACCTCGTTTTAGGAATACGTGCACTCCATGAACGACAAAACCTGTAACAATGTTGGCATCAGCACTAACAGTACATAATGAGGAATTTACTATGTTCATCTCTGTCTAAATAATAATTCGTGTTTTGTCAATGAGTAGCACAAATTATTTTGCATCAAGGTTAATTTGAATGTGTACATGTATACAATTTACGTCATTGTCATTATTGCCTTAATATTTGCTGTCAGAGATAATCAAATAAATGCTAAGTTATCTTTCAATTCAATACTCTTCGAATACCGGTTCATTTGTAGTGTTTAGTAAATCACTAAGTTAATCAACATCATTATCATAGTAAGTTTTTTCTACTCGTGATTAACAAATGTGTCGATGACCAATTCAATTATTTTTCTTAATCAATCTATAAAGCAATGTTTCTATTACAAATCATAAACAAACATTAGATTGTTGGTGTTGATACAAACACGCAAACTAGCTATTAATCCTGTATTTCTAAATGTCAAATTTTGCACAGTGTTGACGTTGATATCTATTCAAAACTCGCATGCATTATTTTGTTTTGTTGCCAAATATGTATACAGATATTTTGTTACAGGTAAATGTTGCAGTTCAAACATGAGATATGTATGACAATTTTGAGTACTTTCATGTTTTTTTTATTACTTCTGAGTGTTTAGCATAAACTCTAGATATAGTTTGTTTTCAAATTCTACTAGTGTCCGAGCTAAACAAGGTAGATAGAAGCACGCATTAAACATCATCGACACAATTTTTTTTATTGTTTTTTCGATCTTAAGCGTTTCACGAAATTTAAGGTTTTGTTTTACTTTTTTTATTGTTTTTGAAACAAAAATAACAATAATATTATATTGATATAAGATGCAGCGTTTCGAAAAGTAGAGGTGACAAAAATATTTTTTCTGTAACATTTGTAAAGAAATACCAGGTTTCGGTGGTGTTTATCGGCAATTTAACAACGGTTTGAAGTTTTGATGCCAAACAGTTGACCATCAAAAGTTGATTGAATTTCCATATTTATCGTAATTGGATATTATTTTCTGCCAAACATATGTATAGGAAAAGCCAGTTCAGCTATTTATCAGCGTCTAGCATCTTGATAGAAGAGATCATTAACTGTTTAAGAAAGTAATTGATCAGTTAATTTTCCTGTTCTCTAGACATTCATTGGCTTTATATTTTACAATACTGACAGTGTACCTAACATTGAATACTATCTACCAACCGATAATAAGTTTGCGCTGGGTTTCTTGTAATATACGGTTCATTGATACATTATGGTTATTGTAACTACTGATTCCAGATCTATTATAATCGAACTTGTTAAAATGGACATTCGTGTAACATTCTCTAATGATTGTGTATGAGCGAAAAAACAAAAACCAAAAAAAAAAAAACCCGAGAAGATGAAATTTAATTTCAATCATTACCCTTATTTTATAGACATTTATAGACAATAATATATTATACATGAGGTTCTCGTAATTGTTTTTGTCCCATTTGAAAAATATATTAGTTTATTCTTTCCAGATATTACGGTACAGCAATTGAAATTTTACTCTTGAGTATCATGATGCTTTTGTGTATGAAATGCATATTGTTAGTTGGTAAGTATTTAAAATGACTGCAGCTTTTTAAGTTTATTCCTTGATCACGTTTTCTGATACATATCATTTATTATTGAAATATTACCACGCATAATAGATTAAACTTACCTGTTTATACCATTATGCAGTTGCACCATGCGGATTAGTAACTATGTTGAACAATCACTTGCCTACAAATAACAATAAAAATGTAATTTATAAATATGCAATAAAACACAAACAGAAAATAGATTTATTGCTTTGGCACAATTGACAAATGCAATCATTCTTATGACGTGTATTTCACGCTCTTCAATATTCACGTTAATCTGATGAATGTTGCATTGATTGTTATGCATACTTGTGCTATATCCATGCTTTTTTGCCTGTAAGGTATGAAACCAATTCAGCTTTCTATTAGAAAAAGGTATAGTACTATCAGTGCTTACAAAAATCATGGCTTTGTCGTTAATTGAGCATATTTCATGTATTTTATTGAAACTCGTTACATACTGAAATGACCAGTCCAATCGGGTCCCTACACTGGCTGTACTCAGATAGGTCCAACGGAAGAAAATAATAAAAATTGAAGTTCATGAACTGTATTTGTATCCTATGATAGTTTCGAGTCTGTACTTTGATCTGTTTATTATATACGACAAAAATATTCATTTTCGGCAGTTGTTTGAATTGTCAGTAATAAAAGTCTTAATAGGAAAATGGAAATAAAAATAAAAATAAGAAATCTCAATTATTCATCCCTGACGTATCATAAGTATTTTAAGGGCATAATGTTCGTAAGTTTCTCTAGGTCCATGTCTGTGTAAACGACTTTAAACATGTTGACAACTGAAGATTAAACCTTTTACAAGTAGGCAAGGAACGAACTTCATTTATGTGTAAGTAGGATTTAAATTATCAATTTCTTGAATACTACTGGCAAAGAGATGTATACAGTAATACAATTAGCAAACTCAGTTTAAACGCATTTTCTAAATAATCAGGTTATTACTTACACAAGTGCCTTTAATTATAAAGAACTCTCATGTGGGATATTCAATTTCTTTGTGTTAATTAAATGTTCGTCTTTATTGTAATTGTATACAATTTTCTGCCAAGCATATGTATATGAAAAGCTATTTTTTTCGTCATTGAGAAAAGATTGATTATCCCATTGACGATAAATGTTAGTAATTGTTTAGACTGTCTTTTTTTAGCAAGTGATTCAACTTGTTTAGGGTTATTAATAAGAACGAAACATCGCGTTTTGTACAAGTTTATCAATGTTCATATTAAACGTTTGTACATATAGAATTAAATATCAAAAACTTTCCAACGAGAAAAGATTTATGACGCAAACGTTCTCTTTAATAAAACAAAACCAGGGAATTCAGGACATAAAACTGTATTTACCATATAACACGTAATGTGAAACTTGTTGCTGAAAACTGTTGCAGTGAAATATAAACTTGATGCATAATCTTATATGTGTACCTAATGTTAAAACTTATTTTAAAAATATTCGTGACATTGGTCGTTTTTTTTTTCAAAGTGCATCATATATAAGACATCGGTACCTCATACGTGTTGCTTAAAATCATTGAAATCATTAAAGGAAAATGTAAAAAAATGAGATGGTAAGGGATAAAATATGCCTGTAAAAGAATCGGACAACCAATACAAAACTTATAAACAGTATAAGAACATTATTCGTTAAAATTTATGTTGGCTTAATTCTTCAATGAGTTCATTTATTCAGTCACACATTCTGTATTATAGGCCGCACATAGTTATTATGTTAATATCCTTTAGAAATTTTCATCTATTTCTGTATCAAAGCTCATACATTTACATTAACGTCAGTGGTTGCACCTCTGCCATTCCCTTACATACCAGTTCAAGACAACCAAATACGAAATGCTATTTAAAATAAATGTAACATTTTAAATATGTTGTGGGCTTTGAAACAAGCCTCTTAAATCCAAATGTAATATTTTCACATATTTGTGTTATTTAAAATAGAAATTAATTTTACATTTCAAATGAATTGTATTATTTTATAATTTCTTATATCTTAATGTACTTGTATTTAAGAACATATGCGTGAATTTGTTTTTGCACGGTCAGACTGATACGTACCGGTGTAACTTCAAGAATAGTATGGGAATAATAATACGTTTTCAAAAATGATATATTCTAAGCGCAGCAAATGCTTGTGTAGTAAAAAATAAAAATATAGGATGAAATTAAAAACCAACCCCCCCCCCCCCAAAAAAAAAACAAAAAAAAACAATGAATAAATATAATAATAATTAAATTGATCAATTTATTTTACTCCTGATATACATGTACTTTCTTTGATAAATAGTCTGCCTTGACTTTTTTGGACTTGCCATCCATCACAGATGAATGAAACAATGTCCAGGAAACAGCTGAAACAAGCTGAGGTGATATATGATAATTGATCTAAAAACTATATTGAATAATACCAACAATGCCTAAACAACAGTGATTAGTGCATTTGCAGATAATATGACTGTCAGAGTATTACTTAACTGGCCTGTTTTGTACCCTTAGTATAAATAATACTAAAACGACAAATTGTTATAATACTACAAGTATTTGAATTGCTTACAGTTGAATAAGTGTATGTGTGTATATATACTGATATATGCGAATATATGCAAGTGTAAAAAATGTAAATATCAAAAGAATCATTTTTTTTAAATAACTGGCTATTTTCATTTAGCCATTTCACTATTTATTCATCGCAATTGTTTTCAAAAAAGAATACTATTTATAATAATAATAATAATAATAATAATAATAATAATAATAATAATAATAATAATAATAATTATAATAATAATAAAGAAAAACACTCACACGCAGCTGTATACATGTAACAAAAATTAATGCGAATCAACGTAAGTAAATTTCAAACTTAATGATAAAGGTTTTCAATTTATCTGAGGTAAAGATAACATATATACCGTTTACAAATCAGGGATGGGTACCATTATTTTAGAAGTAATTAATTAATTACAATTAAAATGGAAACTTCCCAATTACATTACAATTACATGAATTTTCACATTGTAATTAAATAATTAATTACAATTAATTATTTTCTAGTAAAACTGCGTTAATATGAAAATAACATAGTTTCAAAGCAAACCAGATACAGAAAAAAAAAATATTTTCACTTTGAAAACATTAAATCAAAGTCATAAGTCTGTTTTCTGTTCACAATGCCTTTTTACGTTTAACAAACATGAGAGCTTCAAAGTTGTTTTAGTGCGGGGGAAGTTTGATATGCCCATATCTTAAATATAAGACAAGCAAATTTCGCACGGAGTTTTTTATACAAATATCTGGAAAAAAGTGATCCATCGGAAGCATTAAAATCAGCAAAACGACAATTGCAGACTCGGTTTGATAGAGTCTGTACATGAGGGATAATGAAAAAGAGCAATAATCCTAACGTCACCTAACACCAATTTGAGCGTTACTAAAGTATCAACACTTTAAAGTGCTGGACTCAATTATCCGAAGGACCAGACAAATATAACATCACTAAAGTGAAGTACGTGGCAACGTTTTACAGCTGCAACACAGCTTTTAACACCTACTGTGTGTTTGTTTGTTTGAATGGGGGTTACGTCACACCAAAACAGTATAGGTCATATGGCGACGTTGAAGGAAGACCTCAGGCGCCCTTCCGTGCATTATTTCAGACACGAACGGGCACCTGAGTAGAACCACCGACGTTCCGTAAGCTAGCTTGATAGCCTCCTTACATGAAATAGTCCAAAGTCCCTGTCGCGATTCGAAGCCACAGCGGTGAGGGGCAAGTGGTTTGAAGTCAACGACCGTTAAACGTAACAAGGCACAGTGAACAGCCTATGTAAAGCTACTTTCAACTCCCCCGCCCTAAAACAACTTTGAAGCTCTCATGTTTTACACAGGCTGTTCACAATGCCTTGTAACGTTTAACAAACATGAGAGCTTCAAAGTTGTTTTAGTGCGGGGGAATTCATCCTGCCTCCTTTAATGTATGTAACAATATGGTGTTGAAACTATTTTGTAGAAAAATTGCAAGATGAGTGAATACTTTTGTGAGCCCTTGATTGATACTTTATACTTCAGCCAAGTTTTAATCTTAACAATAGTCAATATTGTTACAAACAATTGCCAGTATATACCTTAGGCTATATCAATCATGACAATACACATTAAAGCTACCTGTATTAAAATGATTGACAGGGGTTATCAATTATCACTTCTTAGAAGATTATCTTTATCAGACAAAACAGGTGAAAAAGTATGCATTTTACCTAAATCAGATCAATGGTTAATGTGCACAGAATTCAGATTAATTGAATTAAATTGAATTTAATTGACGATTAGATGAAGAATTTCACAAAGTAATTAATTAATTACAATTAAAGCAATTGAGTTTTGGCTCAATTAACACATATTTTTAATAATATGATTTTTCATACTTAATTGTAACTAATTAAATTATAAGTGTAATCGTACCCATCCCTGTTACAAATTATTGTTTAATATATGAAATAAAACAATCTCCCCTCTGACAGAACCATAGCATATAAAATGTGACAATGTAATCAATTAGATAATAAAATTATGAATGCTCATAAATTTCGTTCATTTCTATTATACTTCTTGATGCAAGCTTTTAAAAACCGAACATACGTATGACACAGATAGAAATAAATAAAATTAAACTCAAATACCAATTTATGAAATTACAAAAAAAGCTTGGACTTAGTAAAATTTCAGAACCTTCATTGCAGACATTAATTTACATTCTAATGCATAAATTCGATTAAGATATTTCTTATAAACTACACCATTTCTTCAAAACTGTTAGTGTTTCATACAAATGTCTAGTTTATCATCGTTCGCTGTCAGCTGTTTATGTGAAAAAGTATCATTACTGAAACGTTGGCCAGACACAATTTATCTCAAATAAAATATAAAAGAAATGAAAAAAATAAGGAATTTCATATTTACAAAATATAATTGAATTAATTTAAAACTTAGATTAACTTGCCAAAAATTCTTTTGGTCCAGTCTTAGGTATATTTATTTGCTCTGTAAATCTAGTACGCAACGCCAGTTTGATCACCTTTTTCCAGATATTTATACATGTACATCACAACAGTAGGTGTTAAGGAGCCTTCGTGGTCGAATGGTTAAGGTCGTTGACTTCAAACCATTTGCCCCTCACCGCTATGGGTTCGAATCGAGACAGGGACTTTGGACACTTTCATGTTAGCAAGCTATCGAGCTAGCTTACGGAACGTCGGTGGTTCTACTCAGGTGCCCGTTCGTGCCTGAAATAATGCACGGAAGGGCGCCTGGGGTCTTCCTTCACCAGTAAAGCTGGAACGTCGCCATATGACCTATACTGTGTTGGTGTGACGTAACACCCAATCAAACAAACAAACACACAGTAGGTGTTAAGAGCTGTGTTGCAGCTGTATAAAGTTGACACGTACTTCATTTTAGTGATGTTATACTTGTCTGGTCCTTCGAATAATTGAGTCCAGCACTTTATTGTGTTGATACTTTAGTAACGCTCAAGTTGGTGTAAGGTGACGTGAGGATTATTGCACTTTTTCATTATCCCTCATGTACATACTCAATCAAACCGAGTCTGCAATTGTCGTTTTGCTGATTTCAATGGTTCCGATGGATGACTTTTTTCCAGATATTTGTATAAAAAAAAACTCCGTGCGAAATTTGCTTGTCTTATATTTAAGATATTGGCATATCAAACTTCAACTAAACATCCATAATCTTGACATTAATCATAGCAAATCATTTTATCTGATTTTAGCTTTACCTTTGCCAGATGAAAATTGGAATAATAAAGGATTGATAGTATGATTTAAAATGCAAACGGTTGTCCTGCTGTCTTGTTGTTCTAGACGAGTGCACAAAAATCCCCGTCTTATACAAACGAAGGCAAAAAAAAAAGAAAACTGAAACTGAGAACTCAAAATCATAAAGATATAATGTTTTGTAAGATAAACATCATGCAGGCAACATTACATTCCCTAATACGTTAAAAAAATATTTGTTTAGACTGCATTCTGTACTGAGGAACAAATGTCATACTTTGTATTATAAAATATACGTTTAGAGATGTCACGGCACTTAAAACATTTTCAAATCAAGAAAAGCCATAAAAGTTACTTTAAATCAAACAGATTAATGCCATGAGAAGTACTTGACAAGTTATGTTCATTACTTCTCTTAATCGATGAAAACATAGCAAGAAAATAAGAGAAACTGTAATCTTTGACAAACATTTACGACGCATAAATAAAAACCGAAATTTAATATGAGTTTATTAACATTGTTTAGTGATGCTGTGACTGTGACTCACAACTAGTTTCTGATCGCATTTGCTTTGAACCTATAAAACAATATTATCATGAACATATATGGTAGTGTGTAACCTGTTCACATGCAATGATAGTTATTAACATGTCAAATGCATTGTCAAATAGTGACAACAGCTTCATTCAATTTTGTTTTTCAAACTTACATAACGCTGGCTTTACGTTTCATCTCCGCTCTTAATAATCAATTCCATGACAGTTCGGAAAAATAATCCCTCGGAAGCATTAAAATAGCAAAATTACACAAAAATTGCAGACTCGGTTTGATTGTGTATATACATGAGGGAAAATGGAAAAGTGTAACATCCCTCACACCCCTAGCACCGGCTCAAGCGGTACTCAATTTCCAACACCTAAAAGTGCTTGATTCAATGTTCCCGGAGTACCAGAAAAATGTAACAACACTGAAGTGAAGTACGGAGCACCTTTTTACGGCTGCAACACAACACTTGACACATGTTGTTATGAGGCATAACTATATGTTGAAAAAAACCGCTGTCAATAGATTTATGATATTTCATTATGTACAACATGTAATGTCTTCAAAATAAAACATAAACAGTCATATGATTTCATTCCTTTTAAAACTAAAGAAACAATTAATGTCTAATATCTACGTTTCTTCAGAAACATTAATTCAAGACAGGCATGTAGCTTCCCCGTATATAAAACAGTTGGTTGGTAATCAAAGTTGTATCTTCAGGACAAACCATGCATGGAATAACTCCTGTTCCTTGTCGATGTATGCTTTTACTTAATATACAAGTCATAATTATGTAAACATGTTATAATTTAGCACTCACTATAGAAATAATCGGTGATTCCATAAATGTTCCCTCATCTCTCATTCGGAAGAATGTTGCAATAATTGTTGGTAAACATTTCATACTATACTGAAATAACAGGTATCAATGATTTTAATATGATTTTGTATCGGAATCTTACATTCCGACACATCACATATAGCATGCATCGACATTAAGAATGGATCATTATCAAATACATGTACATATAAAATTACTGGTATACATGGTTTCCTCTGAGACAGCTGAGTATATTTCCATTAACAGTTTATAACACCATAAACCATCAGCAAATACATTTTATTATTCTACGAACGAACATGAATATAAACAAAAGGAATTGAATATTAACATTTCAGACCGTAATGAAAACAAAACAAATATAATGTCTTACATAATCATCATAATGAATTGTATTGTGATGCTTAATCTGTGTTCTTCTTTTCGTAACTCCTAGTGATTTATTTAAGGACATAAATACATTTAATATAATGACAAGAGAATCATTGCTTAAAAACCTGATAATTATTCATAGATGTCGTTGTGATTCAAAATATGAAACGCAAGGACTTTTGACTTTGTCAATTAATTTACAGAGAATAAGAGATCTTTTACAAAAAACAAAAACAAAACACTCAAACTGTATTGTCCATTTTTTTCACTTTCCTGAGATTAGATGTAGTATGATACATATTCAAAGAGATTTGTTAACTATGTTTTCTTACGATATAAAAGTAAGTTCGTAGGTCACATATCATGAATGTTTTCATCCCTTATTATGAAGGCATTGAGAAATGATAAATTTGATTGATCTACGTTTCTCCAAATATCAATTACAATAGACATTCTCGCACACAAAATAGCTTTTGCTGATTGTTTATTTTTTAATTTTCAATGTGCTGTAAACATCGCAATCTCATATTCCTAATTCTGACATTTGTCTCCTTTTAATAGTGTTCATAAGCCCGATTTTTAAATATCGAGGGAATATTAATTATTCATAATTTAGATTATGTGTGTGATCAATAATTTTGAGGCATTGCAAAAAATAACAATGGGTAAAAATGTAGACTTTGCCTTGTCAAATATTACAGTAAAAACGCAATATCTCTTTCGAGACTCAATCCTAAAAATCCTTCGACTTATCAAGGATGTGTACTATGCATATTTTCAACTGTTATGTTACGCATTTGAAATTTCATGTATACTTCTGCATTGACACGGCGGCCTAAATCAAACCATTTGCCTTTTTACCTATGTCCCTAATACTTTATTTCATGGCGCTGAATTTGGTCAAAGTGAATTGCACAATAACAAATTTCATGTACAAAAATAATTCTTCTTACTATGCCATGGTTACTTAACTTTGCGAGAAAAATGCAAAGGAATGGTTTGACGTTGATAAAGTATACAAATCTTAAACAATTGATGGATAAATAATTTCATATTGAAATCTGATACTTGTAGAAAATAAAAATGAAAAGGTAATTAAAAAATCAATGTGAGTTTTATGGTATGAAATATTAAATAATAACAAAATAGAGACAAACGGAATCCCTAAAGAGAGCCCAATACGGCAAAATTGACAATGTTACAGGCTCGGATATATTAAGCTTGTTCATGGACGGTACTGGAAAGTGCAAGTTACCGTCCACGCCCACTAGCACTACCTAAAAACAAGCCATTCTTACCAAATACATATGTTTATGCATCAAAACTTGGATAATTATGTCAGATATAAACAAAATATTGTAATAAGTACATAATTATGTAGATTTACAACAACACGAAAAATAAAAGAAAGAAAAAAAAGAAAAAAAAAGAAGAGAAAATCTCGTGTAAAAATATTAATAACAATTTGGCTGCATTGTTTTGGATACCATTACAAAACGTGACTTTAACACAAGATATGTAGATGCGACAAAAATGTCATGATATGTCAATATTAAAGTTTATAACTGAATCAGTGAGTTGTAATTCACTTTATACTTGCATGAAGTTACAAAATATCTAACATGATGTCTACATTTGTAAAACGGCAAGTAGTTAAGCACCTAAGATACGTGAATTTAAATATTATAGAAATGGAAACACCCCACAGGCTGAATCATAAAAAATATCATTTTTGTTTTCTAGCGTTAGTCTTAAAAGAACAAACATATTTTACTGTTTGCCAAAACCAATACTGCAGAATAATTTTCATGTACAATTATAATGCGTGCATCTTATAAAATATTATCTAAATGTTAAATGGTATAAGTTGCCTTTCCTTAAAAAGGAACCCGTACATGTTTTAAAAACTTGATTTTTAGAAAAAAAAATCACTATTGTATTTCATTTAAAATGATATCTTAAAAGGTTAACATCCCACGGTTCGGTAATGGAGCATAAGTACGTGTCACTGATTAAATTATTTATTTTATTTTATAAAATGGCAAAATTTATAATAATACGAATATACGAGGGCTGTCCAAAAAATTCGTGCACTGCCGTAATTGTCGCGAGTGTTCTTGATAGAAAAACATTAATTATATATCACTTGAAGGGGAGATCTGTCTCAAATGAGAAAACAAAAGAAAAAACGTGTAACCGACATGTCGTGAAAACGAATCGTCATACAGTTACCTTGGTAACGTAATACCGGCGCACGACAAAAGATTGGGTTAGTTAATTACTTTGATGCATCACGGTATTCTTTAAACACTACATATAAACGTTAAATTTCAGGGAAAAGTATGTGTACGTATTCCTTACGTCAATATAAAATATTACGTCATTTGCCCTATTGTAACGGTCGTAAACAAACATTTTTGTGAGGTCGTCAATATTGTAATTACGTGAAAATGTCAGTCTCTAAATGTCTGGAAATACGGACGATCATTACATTTTGTGCAAAGATTGGTAAAACACAAACATATACCTACAAAGAACTTAAAAAGGCAAGCGGGGACACGTTCAGTGTCACGAAGGCTGGTTTTTAAATGGCACAAACGCTCTGTAGAAGGGTGATAGTCGGTAGACGATGACAACCGGTCAGGCAGACGTCCGTTCGTAATGCAGGAATATGTGACGAGAATTGTCCAATATATTCGTTCACTGGTGGGATATGTTACATGTCCGTTGCATAAGAACAATAAAAACTACAAAATACTTTGCACCAATCATTTTTCTTTTGACAGTAAAACAAATTTAATATAAAAAGCAAATGCCACTTTACAAGCAACAAACAATTAAAACAATTACAGTAATGAACTAACCCAATTTTTTGCCGTGCGCCGGTATTACGTTACTAAGGTAACTTAATGACCATTCTTTTACACGACACGCCGGTTACCCGGCTTTTTCTTTCGTTTTCTCATTTGAGACAGATCTCCCCTTCAAGTGATATATAATTCATTTGTTTTTATTTATAACTCTCACGACAATTACTGCAGTGCACGAATTTTTTGGACAACCCTCGTATTATACTATATCATTATATAACCTGCAACAGCTGATATGAATATGATTTAGGATCATGATAGCATTTAAACCATATAAACTTTGTTATAAAATAAAAGTTTAATGTCATTGATATCAAAAGACAAGATACAAAATGACATTTGCAAAACTAATTTTTCTAACTATTTTAATTTGTGATTGAAATAGTTGGCATTGTATACTGTAAAAACAGATTTTAAAATGTATACTTATTATGTTTATCCAGATGTGCTCATTCAGCTTATGGCCAGGAAAGTCAATCAAAAGCCAATAAAACACACGTTAGTGTAAGTAATTAGACGCAACAATTCATTAAACAAACATGTCTATTACAGCATTCAAGTTTCTTGAAATTGATGACGGTCACACTTGTTGATATTTTCTTATTAGAAATGTGAAATAAGTGAACTATTTAAAATTATGATTTTTGTAAGTATTTCTGCAAGTGGACTTACTTGCATTTTCTAATGTTCTGTTTTCTTCATTTTTTTTAAGTGCAGGGTAAGGTTTTAGTAGCCAGAAGATGCTCCAGCGTCAATTAGTTCTTTCTTTTTTGTGTTGTCTTCTAAACGTACTTGCCAGTTAAACTAAGATTTTGTGTTGCGCTTTCTCATGGCAGTTTAATTGCAATTTGCATATTAATCACAAAACCTTCATTTATTTTCTACTAGTGAAATCAACAAACTTTATATTCAGATGATTCTCTAAATTGTTTATATTTTGTTTTGCATCTTTAAGCAACTGTAAGATGAAAACAGCAACATATCTTCTCATTAACTAATAGATGACACATTACCGAAAGTAATATGTTACAGTACCATTCTTAAACATATTTCTATCCGATTTGCTGAAAAAGGCTGAGGTCAGTTCTATTTCAAATTCAATTAAGTCAATAAAAGCAGTTTTTGTGAATCATATGATGATTTATCGGCAACAAATATGATCTGCTAAATGTATACTTATTGTGAGAATATTACAGCAAACAATGGACAACTTTTATTTTTATACCAAATTGCTATTTAAAAAGACAAGGTTTTGAAAAAAATGGAGATGATTCTTTTTTTAACACTTGTTATATACTGACCCTCTGTATATTGAAATTCTTTTACTCATTTTTTGTCTGAAAATGATTGTCAATTTTGCAAGCTACCAAACTTGGTATATTCTGTTTCAATTAAATGTTATACTTTGTAACAATGTGTCTTTTCATTGTGTGTGTAGTTTAGATTGTCATAGAATAAATATATAGATACATAGATATAAGTTGCAATTCAAAATTTCAGTGTGATTATTTCATCATCAAATATTCAATGATGAAAATAAGATATTCTTGCGAGGCTAAAATAGCTTAAATCAAATAACTGTCAAAGTGTTTCGCAATTTTATCTATTTCAGTTATGTTTTATTTATATAATAGCAAGATGCTTAGCCGACTTTCTTTGTGGGAGTGAGTGGGGGAATCTTCAAGTCGTAATATAAGCGATATTTTACTTTTCACAAGCATTTTCGATGTCACAATTGTTATGTGAATATATCACATGTGTCTTTAATCATAAATAAAGCTTTTAATCATATCATATTTGTCTAGCGTAATAAGAACTAAAGGACCTATAATTGGTGTTTTGCCATGATTTTAAGAATAATTTAAATGTAGCAAATGTTTATGTATTTAGCAAAATTAGCATTTGAATTTAATATCAAGCTTGATCAATTATCGCCTTATAGACTTTATTACTAATTACAGCATTGTCTGTGACATTGTGTCCAGATTTTCATACTTCACAACAGCATGTGACAAGTGCCGTGAGTCAGCTGTAAAACGTTGCCTCATACTTCAGTTCAATGTTGTTATATTTTTCTGGTCCTTCATTGATGCCAGCACTATCAACTGATGGGCACTGAGTACCGCTCAAGCCGGTGCTAAGGCGCGTTAGGGATGTTGCACTTATTCATTATCCCTCATGTACAGACTCAAGCAAACCGAGACTGCAATTCTTGTGTAATTTTGTTGTGATAAGAGCTTCCGAGGGCTCACTTTGTTTCCGGATTCTTGTAGAAAAACCAACTTGCACGTTACAGTGATGTGAATTCTTATGGATTTCCTTGGGCCTCGTGAGCATATTAATTAAATCGTACCGATCATGCGAAGTAACTTATACAATTGAAAGAAATTACGACAAAATGTTTTCATATTTTGACTTTCTCTTGTTCACTCAATATGTACACTTTATTGGGAATAATGCCACTTAATAACTGCTGAACATATAAATAGAGTAAAAGGAAAAAAAATGTTTTATTAGTAAAAATCCTAGAAAATAAACTTTGCATATTTCAGATAGATCAAGTAAAGCTATTAAAATGATGAAAGAATCTGCAAAAGATAGTCACGAATTACATTTCTTATCATAATTAGCCGAACAATTAAATTGAAATTCGAAAGTTAGAACAATTCTTATCCCGGTTTGAGTGGAAAGTATTGAAACGTTTTGTTTGTTTTCAATTTTTGGTCATTCTATACAATTAAAAAGATTACATTCGAGATAACGATCAGACAATATGTGCACACACGTTTTTGGATCAAAACTACACCAAATGTTATTATACAATTCTCTGAAAAATATATCCAGTCCCGTTATGTAAAATGAACTCAGTGGAGTCAAAATATTTTTTATGATTATCTTAACAACATTACAATAATTCAGCCCTAAATCAAATCTGTGTATACTATACAAGATTGTTTATTATGAAACAAGTTTACTCAGTGTCGTTTGTTTATATTTCTGCTCATGTACTTCCTCCTACTTGTTTTCAAGAGTTAAATACAAAAGCCATAATTTCACTGAAGTGGTCTACAATTGGTATTTCAAATATTACTATAAACAGTAGAAGTGTATCATTTGAATGTTCTCTTCAAACAATGCTAATAATAAAGTTTGATAGATTTGTAAGTGATTTAGTATGAGCATTTGCACGATGAACAATAACATTATGTTCTAGAATAATGTATTATCTGCTTTAATTTATACAAGATATTTCATATCGAATAATGTATTTTGCATATATCAACAACATACATAATTCTACGATTCGTCCATTGATTTTATTTGCCATGTATGATCATAATACTGACTACTTACAATATGATTGTTTATTTTGTTAAACACCTTCCATTATGGACCTTACTTTAAGAATTTGGTTACATCATAAATTGAAATGTAGTTTTATTTTCTATGGACATTTCCATGGCAAGCAAAATACAATTGCTTTGTTTAAATGTTAATTTTGCTGCGTCCAGCAATATTTCCTACAAATAGCATCAATTTTGTTGATCGAATTTAGTTATTTATGTAATAGACAAAAAATATTTTATGATTATCGGTCAATTTGTTTTACCGATTTCTTAATTTGATATAATGCATTTACAATCGAAAATAAACTCAATTCGTAAAGACAAATGTTCAATCAATATTGTTTTCTGTAAATAAATATTTTACAATCAGACACATCTATTATAGAAATAAACGTGAACAGTACAATCAATTGATATAAGTAACAGAAACAATATAAAAAACTTTTTTCATGAATGAATATGGCATCATATATTATAATGATTTCATATAAATATGTATTATGAAGGGCGTTATGAGGGAAACTTAGGTTCTCACAGCTATCGTCCGAGACATGATGTCTATCTTTTTTGTTTGTTACAAACAAATTTAATACTTCTGTATCTATGTTTCTCATAGTTCTCTACGTTAAGTTAATCATTGTATATACTCCGTTGGAGACATATAGTATAACTATACATTACATTTGCGGTTATATTGCATCATGGTTAGGCATGTTAATAGGTTTAATGGTTATTGCTATTGATATCACATGTATTAAATGGCAAATTGTGCTGATAAATATACGAAAAACATCTGATAGATCATATTTTAAACCCCCATCATTTATATAGATCTATATCCTCGTGATTTAGGCACTATACTTAAAGAAAGAAAGAAAAAAGATGGTAAGAAACTATATATGCAGCCGTTCTTTTTCCCCCACCGATGAAACTATTACGATAAATAAATACTTTTTAAGGCAACAATCAAAACGCATTTGAATGACGTTTTTTAATCTTCTTAATATGTTTTCTTTTCATATGATGTTTAAAATACACCTCACACACAACTTCAAAGGTTTTATTTATATCAATTAATGGAATGGATAAAAGAAAGATTAGTGCCAATACGTCAGAAGCATAATGTATGCAGCTTATTCATTAAGGCACCAGAATAAGGTCAATTTGAACTGACATGGTAGGGGTGTGATGCACTGATGAAAACAAAATTTTACCCAGCCTGACACGTAAGTTTAAATTATTGAATCATGTTAAAAAAGTATTGAATAATAATGTGAATTATGTTGTCACATTAGTTTTTTTAACTTAATATTAACTATAGGGTTCAAAATAGAACACCGTTATATGAAAATGGGCTGCGCTTGAAAAAAAAAGCGTGAGTGATCTTCCGTATTTTTTCTCGAAAACAACGACATATAAATATCACAAATTTCTTCAATGACACGTAATTTTGCAGAAATTATAAAATTATATCACAACAAAGTGATGACGTTACGGCATACTTGTATATCACAATTATTTAAATTAGTATAAATAGTATTATCATTATAAGTTTTTTTTAATTTTTATTCATTTTAATGGGGTTTTCTTGAAATACATAAATGCGAAAAATATAAAAAATTATTTCCTAAATCAAGAAAATGATTTCCTTTACGGTAATTGATAAGTTTTTGTCAGTAAAGCTGCAAAAGTATCAAGATATCTAAAACAATTGGTTTAGATAAGCGCACTTTGTCTAATAAAAGAAATAAATGTCATTGTTAAGAAATTCAATAATTATTTTTGGACAACACTTGAGGGACTAGCATATCCAATGAAAAAGACATAAAATTTGCATGTCAACAGAGTGACTGTTATTTTGAGGAGAAAGAAGCACGATATCAGAATGATTGTTTTGTTATGTTACGTGTTTGCAAATAAAAAATAATTATATCGTCATTTTCTTCTTATTTTATTTGTCAACACTTAGAATGTTTATGTGTGTGTGACTGATAGTGGTCTTCTAAAACATAATATCATTATGATATTTTCAGTAATAGTTTCTGTTATAAGTCATACATGTAAGTTGTTACTTTTCAAATTTGCTTTATTAAAGAAATAATATATCCCAAACTGTGATTTTATCGCTCAATAACATCACTGTTTGGAGTTCGGATGCGAGGAATTATATCCCGAGGGCGTAGCCGAGTGATATAATGATGCGCATCCGAACGACAAACAGTGATGTTATCCAGCGATAAAATCACCGATTTGGATATATTATTTCGATTCTAACACAACATAACAAATAAATGCTGCCGTCCCAAGCAAAATTGCGCCTGATTTGTTTCCGTACTTATTGTCAGCGCGTCGGAATTTATAGTGGTTACGTCACATGTATAATGATTACGTCACATGTCTAAATATAGAACGTCAAACAGTGACTCTATTGCATAATAACACACACTTTCGGTTCTTCTATGTTAATAGGGAACATGCGGGGTCGTGTTAGAATTTTTGACATATCTAAAATTCCTACTTATGTTTAGTGTACGTAATTGTCACAAAACATGAATACAATACTTCAAATTTTTACAATTTCTTATAACTTAATAAGATAAGACACACTCATTAAAAAGGAAACTACCTGAACTTCTGGTTTATTTTAATATGATTTGTTTATCTCTATCGGAATGAATAGAGAATATGCCATATAACTCACGTAAACTTAATAAGTTATTCTTGGTGTACTAAACATCTGATTATAATGTTTGGTGATATGTGACCAGAAGTTTGTTCTGACTTTGTGTATTTGAGAAAATGAGTTTACTTTGATTCGTTTGCAGTTAAATATCATGTGAGCATAACACTCGATTCAATAGCATATGATGAAGTAAAAACCCCATAAAAATTAAAATATACCTTGAAATACTTAAATTTGTTTGACTCATCGTTTTATTTTATTAGCATCATCCACGAATACATGTTTAAATATCACTATACTTTCCAATGATAGCGAGTCTGCAATTTCATATAATTTTTTTTTCACTTCTTCAGAACGGTCACCAACTTTTCAGATGTTTTTTTTTATTTTGGATAGTTATGATACGTAGCCCATTGTGACAAAAAAGAATTTTTAAAGGTCAAGGCAAACCGTAATGCATATTATTCTATAAGGAGTTATTTAGCACTGCGTGTCAGAAGTAAGCTTAAACCATACAAGTATCACAGCTCAACATCATCGTTTTTTGTATTGAAAGTAAATAAAGGTCAAAATGCTTTCATTACATCTAATGACAAATATATCACAAATTTACCAATAACCACTGTTATGTTTGTCATTTAATTTAAACTGCACAGTGACGTGATTTCACTGCACAATAATTGTAAGCAATGCACATTAAGTTCGCTTGCTATTCCTATGATTTACGTATATGATACCAATAATATTTGCTGTTATTGATTATGATGGCAGCAAAATGTCATACATTTGCAATACCATGCAATTTACTACGTCATCAATATTGCACTAATTACAGAGTTATGTGCAATGCTTATGTCGGTAAGGATAAGTTATTCCTGTTGTGAAAACATAGTTTTTTTGTGTTTGATTTTTTGCATACTATTAAACAATTTAGTACATTCTTTCTTGACAAATAATTCTCCTGTTTTGTAAAAGTTGCATTGCAATTTCTATAAGATCTGTGCTTCACTTGCTTTTTTGCAAGATGTAGTAATGGTGCGATTATTAAGTTATAGTTTTGATGGAAGATATTTGTTATATTTATTGACTATAATGCAGTGCAATTCGAAGTTTTATGTGTAGAAATGATTGTCATGCTGGCAGAAATGTAAATGAGTATCACATGACATTTGTGTACAATAGGCATGTGTGTTCAATAAACGAACATTATAACGATACCTTTTAAAAACTAGTAGTTAGGTAAAATTAGTTGAGACACAAGCTATTAATAATGATTATTCAGTACCATTGGCCTTATATGATAAGCAATTTGAATCAGAGTTGCTCTGTCTACTTTTATTATTCAATAAAAACAAATACACAGTAAACAGTACACATCTTTGTATAAATTGAGTTCAGTTTGGCTAAGCATTGCGTTCTTTGTTATCATATTTCATTATCAGCATAAGTTAACGCACACTGGCCTCGCTTGCCGAGTGGGTAAGGTTTCCGTCTTGCAGCCCCCTTGCAACCCTTTGCAGCTGTGGGTTCAAATTAAGTCAGGGACCTTTGATTTTTTTAATAAAATAAAGTCATCAAGCTAGCTTACGGAATGTCTGTGGTTCAGTTCAGGTGTCAGCTACTGCCAGACATAAAACTCAAAGGGCACCAAATGTTTTCTTCCTCCATGAAAATTTGATAGGCGCCACATGACTTTTCAGTGTAACTGTGAATAAATTCCGAACAAATCTGTTACACATAGTAAATACATGTACAGCGAGAGCAAAAATGCAGTCATATACATCATAATCAATTTTCTGCGCATAACAATTTTAAGTCTAATTTGGAGAATCAAAACATCAATAACATATATCTTTATGATCATCCACGAATATCATATAGAGTAAAAGTTTTTCAACCAAGCAATATATTTTGAAATCAGTACGTTGGCTGTCTTTTTTTTAAATACGAGATAGTAGATTGTAGATAATTGAGCTAGATAAGATACAGCATACCGCTTGGATTTTGCATACAACGGATCAGGGTGTTCATTTATATTTTACATTATTAATGTCAGAGATTATATTATTCTTTTTTGAAAAACTTAAGCCTCGGTTTAAACACCCGAGAATTCCAGAAGATATATGGCTTAAGCCAGACTGCATGTCACAGTGAAACAGCCTATTTTTCAAGTTTGAAGTCAACGATATAAACCACTCGCACAAGGACGTCCATATCACAATCAAACAATCAAGCATGCCAGAATATTTTAGACTTTAAAACTTGTATGCTTGGAATATTCAAACAGAAAAAGAACGCTACGTATATTGCATGGAAATTCAAATAATTTAACAATGAATCAGGCAACCGAAGACATGGACGTAACAAAATTTAAAACATTAATAAATGTGAATCAAATTTTCTCGTCAAGGACAGATAGAGAGCACATACTGAGATACTTTGTCTTTCTGAAGAAGCTAGTTTCAATTATATGGTAGTGATAATGTCAGTATTGTCTGCAATAGAACCATCTTCTCCGTATAATTTAATTTAAATTGTGTAATTGCGGACTTCTTTTGTACTTTAACAATCCTGTACCAATTATTATCAAATCCGAAGCTGTTGAGTTTTATTATGTTACACTTGAAAAAATGTTAACAAGAAATTACATACAATGTGATATTCATAATGTCAAATTATACATTTTTTCAAATGTCACGTTTGATATCTTAAAAAGATAAATGTATCTCTCGCACGTTTTTTAGGGGGTTTTTTGTTTGTAATTTACAATGTCATTTATTGTCAATCACACTGGGTTTAAACATTTGAATACTATTTTCTTAATTATGAGTTACAACCTTGATTTCAGGAGAAAAGCGTTGTAATAATAACACTATTAAAAATATTGCAACTGTTATACATAGCCACACAATTTATAATTAACCACTATGCATTTTGCTAAGGAGGTTAGTAAACCCCATATATAAAAGAATATAGGATACTTTGTTCACAGATTGCATTCACTTAAGAACAGTGTTACAATAACAAAGTTAAGTACACCAGAGGAACAAACTTTCTAAAAACAGACATAATTGACATCGTCTCCACAAATAAGTGATACATGTCGGAATAGAAAGACATCATCTTCAATAGAAAATTCTCTGTCAAATCTTAGTTATTAAATTTGATTGATCAGTCTGTTGAGCTTTTTCTTTACTGTAACAGTAATGTATTACCAACACCTTGATTATTTGTTGAAAACTAATTATCAAGCAAGAACTGTTGTAGAAAATTGTCCCTTATTGTCTAAATTCCATTTAGATCTGATTTAATATGCTTGCAAGATTTCGAAATAAAATTGCAATATTCATACGTTAAACCATAAATAAGCGTTTAAAGCCGCATGCCTGCAGATGAACTATTTCAAGAAAATCAAACATGAGAAAAATGTAATATAATTTTGAGAAAAGTGAAAAAAAAGGTAAAAACTTACATGCTATGTACAATAAACTAGCAGGATTCTGGAGGTGTGTTGCTTTATGACTTATCGTGACCTTTTTTCCTATTCAAAGTGGTCAATACCCCCCATATAAATTTGCACAATTCAGCGTTATTTTTCAAAATGTCTACGTTTACGGTGAATATTGTGTAATGCACTCCACTTCACATATTTTCTATTGTATAGAGAACAATAGAACAAAACAGGTCGTTAAATATTTGCAGACCTATTAAGCCGTCGGTATGTGATTTACTAGACCGCTTTTAACAAAAAAGCCGGTAGGTAAGTTAATTTTAAAATTCAGAATTCTCGTGCATACCGACTGAGAAATTTGAAACCTCTTAATGCTTTTGCAAGATCGTATTTATGAACGACGCAAAATAATTATAAGATTAACCTACAAATTACTGCAATTACTTATTGTGATTACAATGTCCGTTTAAAATATCTAAGTGGAATATAAAATTACAATATTGTCATTTTTTTTGGAAATTAATATTGCGTATCCCGAACAATACTCAAATTTCCAATCCAAATTTTGCAAAGATAATATATAATTGTATTTTTATAGTATAGCCTATAGTATGTTTTCTTATGTTTCTTCGTAATTCTAAAAATGATTTACATGGAAACTAATAACCTGTATCAGAAGGTATCGTTATCTCTCTGATTAAAGTCAGCTCTAAATAATGCTTCCTATTAGATCTGACCGTGACCATATACGAAATTATTGTTTAGTCTACCTTTCACACAGCCAATCATCGATAAGCTTTCATAATTTTAAAAGCGATATGGTTTCTCCTTTAACGATGGGAAAACCAATACAGAGTAGATTATTTTTACGATTTCTAGAACAAACATAGCGTTGACATAAAATAAATAAGTAGATCTACACTTTTTGTCAGATTTTGTCGTTACATTAGACGCTTAATTTTTTTTGGAAGCCAACGTCGACTTAGATACTTACAAAAAATATCTCGCCTATCATATGTCGTTGGTATATGTATTTCCTTTAAAATAAGCATTCAAATATTTGTTGTCATTTATCATCATAATAAGTGAGTGACAAGTTCTATAAATCAACGATTGGTTTATCTAAACAATACTTTTGAACCTATGTTATGTGATATGAAATTGAACTGAAAGATGAACTTGTAGTAATGTTCTGAAACATATCCGTCGGGAAATAATTGGTAAAAAGGAAATAGCCTCTAGTGAGTGATAAAGTTTCTTAGTTTTAATTAAATTCCCGCCATTATCGAATAGAAGGCCATTTTCTGTCTAGCATAAGTGAAAGAAATGCCCATATACCTATTTATTTGTCTCTAATATCCTAATTGAAAGAGTTTTCACGGAAAGATAATTATTATGTTTTCTTTTCCCTGAAACAGAAAAATAAAGTTGTGATCATTACATCTGTGATCGATTGATCCGTTGTACAACGCTATCCGTTATGCTTCCCAAAACCGCCTCCGTAGTCGAGGGGTTAGAGTCGATGACTTCTAATCCAGTTACCTGGTGTGGGTTCAATCCCGGGAGATGCTTTGGTAGTTTAGCGCGGTGAAAGGTAGTCTAGTACTGGTGTAACTCTCCAGGAACGATGGTTAGGAAACTACCCGCCTATATGACTGAAATACTGTTGGAAAAAGGCGTAAAATGAAACAAACAAACAACCATGCTTCCCAACTTCTTTAAACATCATTGTAAATCATGTACAAGAAACCAATAAATATCTTTTAAAAACCCAGTGTAATTGACAACGAATAACAATGTAATTTTCAAACAATAAAGTACAAAAGGGCAGTTGGTTACATTTATCTTTTCTTGATATCACAGTTGACATTCGAAATAGACGCAATGGGATCCGTGATATCTAAGATGAAGAATTACAGTGTACAAAAGCGTATAAAGTCAAATCATTGTCACAAGAGTGCTTTAGTGCTGTGTGTGTGCTTGTAAATGAATCAATTTATATGTTCACGTCTATTGACTAAAAAGCATAATTAACCCGTTCCAACTGTATCAAGGGCATTTACATGGCTGATGATTAACATGTTTTAATCGTAATAAACAGGAATGCAAACAACAGTGACAATAGTGACTACTTATTTCTATATCATTGGCCTATTTATTTGCTGGTTATTAGCTCGCAATATAGATATAACATTGAATAATTTTGGCAAGTTTTAACTACACTTCTTTCAATTACTTTCCATACAAGACTACACCAAGGTATCCAATGCTGAGCTATTTCGTCGAGGCCACATTAGTCTAGCAGTTAGTAAAGCGTCCAAATAATTATAAGGTTGTGGTTTTTAATTTTTAATTCGAGAAATATTGCCTTGTAAATAAAGAATTTCCGACTTATCATTTTCATAAGGTGTAGCATGATAATATATGTTATAAATTTGTTTCTGTTTCAAACATGTGCACATTATCGTGAAGGCTAGTAATAATAATGGTTAAAGCTGAAATCTTTTTACCCCAGAGAGATAATCGGAAAAAGCCTGCCGACGAAGCTGAAGTGATAATAAATGTCTACTTGAACTCGATTTTTATAATCTACAAGTCTAACAGAAAGAACAAAATGCCCATTAATTTTAATGAGAAGCCATTTTAATCAAGATATAAGACACTGATAAAAAGCTGCAATGCATGTTTGAAGGGAAAAGCCATTCAGACAGAAAGAAACAGGATATAAATTAATCTTAAGTACCCAAATAACCCACAAGGCGGTGCTAGATACGAATGCTAATGCTTTTCTTAATGTACTGGCGAAAGTGTTCAAATTATTGTTCTACAAATATAAACAAACAAATTTTGTATTTTTGTGTTTTCTTAAGAGAGAGAAGGCATTTTTACTGATATAAAATCGTTTAAATTCATATTATTACCTGTTTGTATTGTCATTACACAGTTTCAATAAAATCATTTGTGGAATATTTATAATAATTATGCATATTTTATACCAAATCAAGAATTATCAAAATCGTCACATACCTGTTATATACCTAAACCTCAAACTAACCCTGGCCTGAGGATGCCATACTGCAGTTTATCACATAAACCGCGGCGCAGGAGTGTAATAAAGGCATTTAATAAAAACGATGATATTACACTAGTGTAATAACACTTTGACGTGACGTCATTTGTGCTATATATATGAACATAACGTTAAAGCGCGCTAATGTTAGCATTACTCTATAGGCGCTTCAGTGTAAAATGACTATTTTGAACAGTTTACCGTTCTTATTTTATATATGTGATAAATAGACTATTATATTCGTGTAGATTCAATACTTAATGTATTGAACCTGTTGAATAAAACAATTTTATGCTCGCCAGGGGCTCGCATAATATGATTTTATTCAACTCGTTCAATAAATTTAGTATTAAATCTACACTCATTTAATATCCTCTATAAAATGCGTATTGCAATATATAGTTAAAGTATAAGAACAGAACTTTGGATAAGCTTTAAATAATGTTGATTCAAATACCCCTGTATTGTTAGGAATTTAATTGAACCTGATCTGCTGATCTTTTATCTTTTATTACAGAAAATCACTACCAATAACATAAGGGCAAAAATCACGACACATGCCTCGCATGGAAGATAGAAAAATGCGCAATATTGTTAAACTTACGTAATATTTTCAATTTTTCTAGAACTCAATGAAGGAAGGATTAAAATATAAATCAGTCTTAGATACAAAACGAATGACACATTTTGTTTTATAGATATAACGTTACAGGTAAATTCAGATGGATACAAACAGAAACTTGCTAGAGCCGCGTGAGTTTTTTTATCGTTCATTCGATATCTGAAGGAAATTTTAATGACACATTTTCCCAGAAAGTTCGTAATATAATTATAATGTATAACATCGTAAAGCAGTTTTAATTGACAGTTTGGAATAAATTAAAGAGAATAAAAGGACTCCGTAATTACTTCTAACTCGAAACCCATAAACCCCCAAAATTTATTAAATAATTTTCATTAATTCTATATAAATTGACGTTATGTTATGAATTTTGCATTTTAACGTACAACCTTCCCCACAATCAACAATACTTCGAATTTGTCCTTTTGGTAAAGTCATGAATTAAAAAACTTACTCGATGAGGCCATCTTAACTTAAAATGTTAATTCTGTGTCTATTATTTACAAAACTACGCAATCTTCATTCATTTCGCTAAAGGGCAGAGCTTATTACATACATTTTGAAATTTTAAGCGAAATAAACATGTAGTCTGCTACATCATGAAAAATGACAATGCGTTTGAACAGTAAATAGACATATTTGCCCGCCATCTGCAGCTGCTGTAAAAACGTAAATGAGAGTACATCGACAAAGGTGATTAAAGTATACATTCAACTCTGTAGATATACTGGAAGCTGTAATTATGGCTTGCCCGTAATCTTAGTTTGTCAGCATAAATAAGTTATTTTTGAGATAAATAAAACACAACAAAACATAACTAAACTTTTTAAAAGTATAATAAGAATTCCGTGTTGTCAGTGAACAGGATATATCATAGTCCTTTAGCTCATGCATTTTATACTTTACCATGTAACTCACATTCAATTAAGAAAATTTAGATTTTCTGCGGCTATTGGTTTTTAAAATGTTCACTGATTATTTTCTATCCCTTTGATTTTTAATAGAAATAGATTTTGTTCCGAACATTTTATTCTGATTTAAGTACAATATTCATGTATATTAAATAACAAGGGCACTCTATGAAACTTTTTTTTTCGAGATATTACCGCTAGGATTTACCGCTTTTAAACCGCTACAAATTTTTTCATCATATATAGCTTTATACCCTTTAAATAGCAATCAATTTTTTTACGGAGCGAATTGCCATTCATAATAATTTTATTCCCATTGTTTTGCTAAGGAATACCAACTCCGTGAATATATAAAAACTATGCGGCCTGGCGTAAGCAAACATTTCATTTCACGAGGAAAATGAACTACATTTCAATCTTTCCTGAATCTATCCATTTATTTTCGTAAAAAGCCGGAACACCAATCCTCAAATCAAGGAAACTAGATTTGCAAAAAAGAGCTATTAACTCATTCCCTCATGTAAATCTAGTCATGACGTCAGATAGATAACAGGCCGGTAACTTTGCCTGTTAATTGGCAATTATCCACGTTTTTACTTAACATTGGGTTCGATTAGCGCATAAAAGTCAATCAATTATCAAGGGGTTAAAGCCAGTACATTGCAGTCACGTTTAGCGATGTAATTGCATTACTATTGTAATACAGGTCTATATGGTAATGTTGTAACGATTTACAGAGAAAAATAAATAATAATAATAATATGGGATATTATTTCCTGCCAGACATATTTTATCCCGGAAAAAGGGCCCAATTTCCCATTATATTCAGCTTTAAAAATCTTAATGAAGAGCCCACAAAAATAAAAAGGGGGAAAATTTTTTCGGGTTAACTGTCCAAAGGAAATGTTGATTTCTAAACGTTTTGGGGTTTTATTTTTGGGGCGATATCAAAAAATTTGAAAAAATAATCAATAATAAAGGGGGAGTAAAAAAAAAAATATTGGTTTACTTAAAAAAAATTTTACAAACCCAAAAAAATTTGGCTAATTCGCATAACGGGTAGGAATCTTGTTATTTCTTCATATTTTCAAATACTATGAATTTTTGCCATACCTTTAACAAGTATAATTACTATTTTATGCAAACTTTCTTCAGGCCAGTAATAACTATATGTTAATTTATCAGTCTTTACTAAATAACCCTTCATGCATCACTTGAAATGTTTGCAGGGAGCTATATTTTCTCATTTGTATAAACGTTTGATTTCTTATTATCTTTCAAAAATCTAATTGATAAAATGACGTTGTTCTGATAATGGTCTGTATTTTATAGCGTGCTCATGTTTCAAAAACTAATATGCCAATCGAACAAAGAATAATTAACATAAAAATAAATGCTTTGTAAATTACAATGCATTTATTTTCATGCTCATTCAAACTTCTGATCAGAATATAACTTGAAAAACAATAATTATTGTTCTGCTAGTATAAATTGCATGGAATTTTTCTTTGAAATAATAATATTAAGTATATTTTTGCGCACTGTACAACATGTCAACTGCTAAATTAAATTCATATATTCAACTGAAATGTGTCTCTTGTATTATCTTGACTATGATAGATAGTAATCGAAGGAATAACTTCAAGTTATGTTTTTTTCCAAATGTATTTAATTTTTATATTCTTAACTTTTTTTTTCTATTGTCAAATAAATAAGATAAATTTACACATCTAACAACTTATATCATAATAACATGCATGTTAATTTTTTTATCATTTAATTTTATTTTGCCAAAACGCGCTAAAAATGCAAAAACTTATGTACGTTTAAAACAATATAAAGGCATATTTGTCAGGCAACTGACACTCATGGTAAATTGCGTATGTATTCTTTTTTCAGTTAGTAATTTTTAGTCTCAAAATCAATCACGTAGTTAGATAATGCCTGTCAAGTCACCCTTGGTACAGGTATAAGTATATTTGTGTCGGCTATTCAGTGTATCTCACTAATTAAAAAGCATACCCATGTATATAAATACATGTATATATGTATATTTCAATGCAGCTTTTTATAACATGTAATATTATACATGTATTTTACTGACTATTTCGCGAAATAAAGTATAATCCAGAGTCCTGCGAAATATATCTGATTAATCACAAAGTTATCGAAAGTACACTTCTTTTAACGCTTTATGTATTCTGTACATCAACGTCCATCGCGTCACATTCACAATTTCTGATAATTTTTTTTTATATTAAGAAGACTTTAACTTCGAATATACAATAATTCTTCAAGTTTGAAACAAATGCTGTATTTGATTTTTTTTAAGAACTAAAACATATATCAGATTTTTTTTCAACGCTAGAAAGCGAACTAAACATTTATTTTAATGTTGTCCTGCGAGTCCTGTAAGCTAAAAAATGTTAAACAGAATCTTAATACCTACTATGAAGTCATTTACACATTGTTAGCAATATAGAGTATCTTGATTGTAAAGTTATAATATGAACATGGTAAATTTGTGTTCAGGAATCAGGAATGTTCTGCGTTTCAGGGGTGGAGGAATTTGTTTTAAAGAATTATTTCATTGAACAAATAATGCCCCTTTCTAGAAAGTAAATATGAAATATAAATATGAAAGTGGGCGGAGTCAAAACCTGTATTTATTTTAAATGACTTTTTTCGCCATTTGTTTTGGAAAAAAACTGATAACTGAAAAAACAACTTTTTATTGAATTTTGAAATAATGATACATAAATAACAACTTTTGGTTGAAATTTGTTTTGAAAACTTTCTAGAATGATGGAAAATGGTCTAACCAAGACAATAAATCCCAAGATAAAATATATTTAATTCAGTCATTTACGTTGTACAGAACTTTTAAAGAGTTGTTTACGTGACGTCACAATGTAGCGCCAAAGAGGGCGTTTAAAAACAGCCAAAAGAAGACCACCATTTCAATGCCGCAAACCAATGAAATAAAATAAAAAAGTTGGTTTTTTTTCGTTATATGGAATATATTTTCACTCAACATTTTCCCGGCTCGTGAAAATATGTGGCATTTCATTATGCTGAGTGAAATATATTTCATATTTCACAAAAACGAAAAAAATATCCTCTTAACATTGAAGATATTTTCGATGAAAATGAAAGATATTAAAGGGAACTGATTTCTAATACAATAAAAAAGAACAACTATAGTATTAAGTATCAGACATAAAAACAAACCATGAAATAGTTATAAGTATTACATATATCTTGTTGGAAAGTGTGAAATACATAATCTGATATAACATATGATTACATAACAGATAATTAATGTTTCTAGAACAAAATATCAGTATTTATCATTAAAATGTTTATGTTTATACTAAAATATTTATACCTTCATCATACTTTTGTATCAACACTTTGTCCTGTCAATGCTCGAATAATGCATTGCTGTTGTTTTTTTTTATCAATATTTGAAATTCTTATGGAAAATTGATCTATTGTAGACCACTCCTTTTTGTAAAACATAAATTGCCAGCTGTTGGCCTTTAAATTCAAGTATGTATGTCGGAAAAATGAACTGCCATGTTTTCAAGTCAAGTCAAAGTAAAAAAACATTTATTTTTCTCATTCCATGTATAAGCATGACATAATGAGGTGACACACATGAATAAAAGTACAATAAGGCTCAAATAACAGTAAATTAATATACTAGCGAAAAACATAATGGTCAATAATTTGATATTACATTTTAGATTTGTATACTTTCAAGTTTCGAGGAGAGCCAAAATTGTTAAAATATTGCTAAAACATATTAATTAATAGAGAAAGCTGGTCTTACATTCAAAGGTAGTGTTTCATTTCTTTCTTAATTTTATTGTTTTCTTTCTTTGAATTTTACCTATGTGAATCGATTTAACAAAAAGTTGTCACTGGATGGATCTAGAAAATTTACAATGAAAAATGTAATTAAATTGGTTGGTTTGGAGAGAAAAAAGAAAAAAGAAAAACAAAAAAGAAGTAAAGCGGGATGGGAGGATAATACATGTGTAGAAGGGAGATAACAAAAATAGTTTTACATACATGCAGTAGATTTACTTCCCTTTAATTAAAATAACCTTAAATTCAGGTGTTTTTATGCAAAGTAAATTGAATATATTTTATAATGTATTTTAGAGAAAAGTTTTCAGATCGGCGGTGGTATCCGCCTACTTTATCGTGAATATATACATGTATATTGTACATATATTTCTTAATAATTAGTTGTTGATTAAAACAACATTTATCTCATCAAAATTATAATTTCAAACAATTCATTGCCTTTCATTTTGTCCAAATACATAAAACCTAAGACTAAACTAGATCACTCTCTTATATAACATTTTACTTTGTGATATATATGTAATATATATGCTGTATCTCTTTATTTTAGTTTATCTCTACATTGTTTGTACATATAAGATCTGCTTACTTTGCGTTTTGATTATGTATTGTTATCATTCTTTTTTGTAGATCAGGAGCTATGCTCAAATCAGTAAAGAATTCTGTTCTGTTCTGTTCTGAACTGAAGCATAAATGTTTTCAATGGTATTGTATTTTGTGATCAGACATACTGATATGTAGGATGGACCATTATCATAGAAGTAAATATATATCAAATTTAATGGTAAGATGATCTTGATCGTTACAGTAGAGGCAAACTGAAATGTCTGTCCAAAAATAAATATAAAATATAGCATCATAAACCAGGTGTGAGCATCTTTTAATATTATCCAAAAGAAAATAAATACAGACTAAAAAACGGGAATGTCATGTTAACATTCCAGATCGAAGAAACCACAATAGATAATAAGTCTAACATTATCATCATTATAGATATTGATAAAATTCAATGTGATACTTAATCTCATTTATTCTTTGTATCTTTCTTTTACAATCTTGGTGATATATTTTAGAAATAAAATACATTATTTACAGATAAATCGATCGTTTTAGGAATCATATAAATCATATAAGTAAAAAACTATTATTTTACTGAATAATGTAACGAAACGAAATTGTCTTTAGAGGAACGACACTGTGGTCAAAAGCCCACAAGTTACATTTCTTGCATAGACCAGCTGGGGCACTTAAAACAGAATCAAAAATGTAAATTAAATATAAGTAGGAAATAAGTTGAAAATCATACCTTTGTGCTTTTCAAAGCTCGATGTTAGTGGAAAGCGTTGCAGCTCTATTTTGGCTAATGTTTACAATTAGAATAATAATTCTGTTAAATCTAATTTTCAATCCCAGTCCATTTAAGAAATGACTTTATCTTCAAGAAATTAAACTGACTTAATGAGAGGATTTATAACATGACGGAACTTGTTTATCAATTGATGCGGTTCCATACCAATAATTTTTGGGCCAATTTTACAGATCATTCGTTAACCCCCTGATGCTATTTTTTATGTTCAAAAGTGCTGTACACATCTCAATTTATCTTCCTAATTCTGATATTTGTCTCTTTTAAAACGTTTTTAAATTTATGCACATATACAATGTGAGTATCCATATTAAAAGTTCAGGTTAAGTTTTAAGGGTACATCCCTTATCACAAACCAAGATAAATACTAGTGTTCAACCACAGTATGCGATCGCCATTTGCAGCCCGATAATGGGCACTCAAAGCATAAAATAGGATTGTGAACGTTATTTACGACAGCATTTTATCAATTTTTCTGTTATATTGCCAAACATTTGTTAACACAGTACAAAAAATCATGTCAGTATTTGTCAAAGGTTGGGCAAACTCCGTTTCATTGTGATTGAATAACGGTAACACAATTGATTGTCTACAGCTTCTTCGTCAGATTCTACACTCGAGGAATTCTTGGTTGAGCATTTTAAACATTTTCATCTGTGCCATACAAGTGCGTCCAATACCAAATTTTAAAAGCATTACTTACATCTTTTTAAAACGTTTTTTAAACTCACATAAATATAAAGATGTACAATTGCTTAAAAAGAAACTTCTCATCAACAATTTTCATATGCTTTGAATCTTTGTTTTGTTATTTTCATATCTTAATAGATAATGGAATGTACTCTGTATAAAGTTGGATATTTAAAGAGTAAACAAGTATTTACCGGTTTAAGGTACATGTAACTTAGAAAACCAGCATGGTTGCAAAAATTCAGAACAAAATGTCAGGCGGATTTTGAACTATTTGTCTTTATTGCTATTTCAACTCATTTGTTTTCAATATTTTCTTACGGAAATTTAAAACCTACACCTATAGCAACGCATACCAAAGGTTAAACTTTAAGATCACACCATTGTTTTTCGATGTAGGTACCAGAAAAACTCATAAAACGTATTTGATAAAACATATAAAGCTTAATTTGCAATGTAAATATTACGTGGAACACTCTTGAGTAAATTGACTTGAAAAGATTTTAATGATTTCTTTAAGATAGCTTTCCCGAGGTTATCAAGTAGTCATTAGAAATACTCTGCGATTATAGGAATAACCGTAATCACGAATTATTACGTTTTGCCATGTAACTTTTATTACTTTTGATTAAAATGCATGACATATGTTAAGGATCAAGTGGTACATTAACATTTTCTGGCGCTTGTAATTTCCTTTCAAATCATTAATGCACCAATGACCTCGCTTTAGGAATACGTGCACTCCATGAAAGACAAAACCTGTAACAATGTTGGCATCAGCACTAACAGTACATAATCAGGAATGTACTATGTTCATATCTGTCTAAATAATTATTCATGTTTTGTAAACGAGTAGGACAAATTATTTTGCATGAAGGCTAACTAGTGATTATAGAAATTATACAGTTGACTCTCAATAAGTCAAAATCGCTTTACTCAAAATTTCGCTTAAGTCGAAGAATTTCTAAAGTCCCGACATATTTCCTTCTTTATCTTTGTATTTTAACTCCGCTTAGGTCAAATTTTGACTTACCGAGACTCCTGCTTAGTCGAAAAGAAAATTTGGTCCCAACATATTTTCATCTCAATTAGTCGAAGTGTGGAGCAGCCGACTGATCAAAGGTCGGCGACATCAAGGCGAGACGTTGTGACCCATGATTCACACGTTTCATAGTTATTTTAATTGCCGGTCATCATGTATTATTAACACGTCGTAAAAGTGGATGTAATCGGTTTCAGGGCTTAATTGGTTTTAACAGTTAGATAACTAAATTAAGATTTAATTAATTTAATTGTAATTAAGTTTACCAGCAGACTAGTCTTACACATTTCTTTAAGAAAGTTGACTCGTGCCAGTCTGACAGGTGTTAGTCAAATAACAGCCTAGATATCAAGGTAAATGACATTTGTATAATTAATGTTCCGTCATATTGCATACATTAATATGTACTTCCGGTTTACGATAGTTGCTACTTTCGTTTTCGTCCGATGATCAATTCACTTCAAATATTAGATAAATTGTTGTTGAAGTAAATGTGTTATTGTGCTTTTATTGTAATGAATTGTCGTGAGTGCTTATTAAAAACACGTGCATTGCCGCTATCAACAATAACAAACCTACTTCTTTGCACATTCAGTCAGGCACATGTATATACATGTACGAATGTAAACGTAATGGCAACAGATTCACGTTACTCGAATTCCGTTTCTCTCGAAGTAAAATACCCAGTCCCTTGGATTTCAAGTTACCGAGAGTCAACTGTACATGAATATAATTTACGTCATAGTCATTACTGCCGTTGAAATTGCTGTAAGAGATAATCAAGCAAATGTTAAGTTATCTCTTAATTCAATACTATTCGAATACCTGTTTATTCGTGGTGTTAAGTTAATCACTAAGTTAATAAACATCATTTTTAAAGTAAGTATGTTTCTACTTGAGATTGTTTTCAAATGTGTCAAATACCAATGGCATTATTTTTCTTAATCAATCTGTAAGCAATGTATCTATTACGAATCATCAACAAACATTAGATTGTTGGTGTTGATACAAACACGCAAACTTACAATGAATCCTGTATTTCTAAATGTCAAAATTTGCACAGTGTTGACGTTGATATTTATTCAAAACTCGCACACATTATTTTGTTTTGTCGCCAAATTTGTAACAAAATATTCATGGATACAGATATTTTGCTTCTGGTAAACGCTGCATTTTTAATATGTGAAACGTATGGCAATTTTTGGTACTTTCAGGTTATTTTATTACTTCTGAGTGTTTAGCATAAACACTAGGTATAGTTTATTTTTAATTTCTACTGGGTCTGAGCAAAACAAGGTAGATAGAAGCATGCATTTTACATCATCCACAATTTTTTTTTTATTGTTTTTCGATCTTTCAGCGTTTTACGAAATAAAAAGTTTTGTTTTACCTTTTTATTTTATTTTCTTTTTTGAAACAAAAATAACAATAATATTATATTGATATAAGATGTAGCGTTTCGAAAAGTAGAGGTGACAAAAATATTTTTTCTGTAACATTTGTCAATGACAACTCCTAAAGAAATACCAGATTTCGGTGGTGTTTATCGGCAATTTAACAACGGTTTGGAGTTTTGATGCCAAACAGTTGACCATCAAAAGTTGATTGAATTTCCATATTTATCGTAATTGGATATTATTTCCTGCCAAACATATTTATAGGAAATGCTAGTTCAGCTATTTATCAGCGTCTAGCATCTTGATAGAAGAGATCATTAACTGTTTAAGAAAGTAATTGATTAGTTAATTGTCCTGTTCTCTAGACGTTTACTTGGTTTAAATTTTACAATACTAACAGTGTACCTAACATTGACTACTATCTACCAAACGAATATAAGTTTGCGCTACGTTTCTTGTAATATTCAGTTCAATGATGCATTATCATGGTTTTTGTTACTGCTCATTTCTGATTTATTTTAATCGAACTTGTAAAATTGGACATTCCCTTAAAAATCTCTATTTATTGTGTATGAGCGGAAAAAAACAACGAGAAGATGAAATTAAATTTCATCCATTACCCATATTTTATAGACAATTATATATTGTACATAAGGTTCTCGTAATTATTTTTGTCCCATTTGAAAATTAGATAAGTTGATTCTTTCCAGATATTTCAATACAGAAATTGAACATTACTTAAGAGTATCATGATGCTTTTGTGCGTGAAATGTATATTGTTAGTTAGTAGTATTAAAATGATTGCAGCCTGTTATGTTTATTCCTTCATCACGTTTGCTGATACATATTCTGCCAGCATAATCATTTATTATTGAAATATTAACACGCATAACAATTAAACTAACTTGTTTATACCATTATGTAGTTGCACCAAGCGGATAAGTAACTATGTTGAACAATCATTTGCCTACAAATTACAATATAAACAATGTAATTTATAATTATGCAATAAAATACAAACAAAACAGATGGATTGCTTTGGCACAATTGACAAATGCAATCATTCTTATGATGTGTATTGCACGCTCTTCAATATTTATGTTAATCTGACGGATGTTGCATTGATCGTTATGCATCCATGCTATTTTTGCCTGTCAGGTATGAAACAAATTCAGCTTTTTATTAGAAGTAGGTATAGTGCTATCAGTGCTTACAAAAACTCATGGCTTTGTCGTTAATTGAGAACATTTTAATGAAACTGTATTTGTATCCTATGATAGTTTCGAGTCTGTACATTGATTTGTTTATTATATACGACACAAAATATTCATTTTTCGGCAGTTGAAATAGCAATACAAATTGTCCAAAATCCGCTTGACATTTTGTTTAGAATTCTTGCAACTATGCTGGTTTTTAAGGTTTCGTGTGTACCCTAAATAGTCAGTAATAAAAGCCTTTATAGGAAAATGGAAAAAAATGAAAATAAATTTTAAGAAATCTCAAATATTTATCTAAGACGTATCAGAAGTATTTTAAGGGCATATCTTTAAGTTAAGATTTTCTTGAAATCCTAAGGAAACTTGAAAAACTGAAAATAAAAAATAAGAAATCTCAAATATCAATCCCACATATGTAATTAGCATTGTAAGGGCATATTTTTAAGTTTTGATGTTCTTGTGTTTCTCAAGGTCAACTTCTTTGTAACCGACTAATATACAAATTTTGACAACTGAAGTTTAAACCTTTACAAGTAGAATAGGAATTTCACGCATTTTCTGAATAATCAGGTTATTACATACATAAGTGCCTTTAAGTATAAAGAACTCTCTTGTGGGATATTCAATTTCTTTGTGTTAATTAAATGTTCGTCTTTATTGTAATTGTATACCATTTTCTGCCAAACATATGAAATGTCTCGGAAGCTATTTATTTCCGTCTTTGAAAAAGAGATTGATTATTCCATGTATTCCATTGACGATAAATGTTAGTAGTTGTTTATTCTATGTGTTCTTTAGCAAATTAATCAACGTTTTTAGTGTTATAAATCAGAACGAAACATCGCGCTTTGAACAAGTATATCTTTGTTCATACTAAATGTTTGTACATATAAAATTAAATATATAAAAAACACTTTCCTAAAGACGAAATATATATTTTATGACGCAAACGTACTCGTTAATGAAACAAAACAAGCAATTTCAGGACATATTTATAATTAGTTACGGATAAACGTTTTACTGAAAACTGTGTCAGTGAAAAATAAAGTTGATGCATAATCTTATATATATACCTACGTTTAGAACGTATTTTAAATATTCGTGATATTGGTCAGTTTTATTATAATTTATCATATAGATCATCGGCACCTCATACATGTTGGTTAAGAGATTAATTGAATTCATTTAAAGAAATGTAATTATAATAAATAGATATAAAGGAAAAAAATATGCTTGTAATATCATCACAAAACCTATACAAAACGAATTAACAGTATAAAACCAATATGTTTTAACAATTATGTCGGCTCATTCTGTACGTTACCCTGTACGTTAATGCTCCAGAGTGGGTTATGTACAGTATTGGGAGATAAAGAAGAAGGTATTATAGGCCACATAGTTATAATGTTCATATCTATTCTATCAAGCTCGAACATTTACGTTAACGTCAATGGTTGCACCGTTTCCCTTCCATTCCCTTAGTTTAAACATATTTATTTCCCGAATATTTACATGATATACATAATACAATACAATCAGAATACAAATATATAATATATTCAAAGAAAAGGATGAGAATGAAAGACTAAGTCTTATAAAATTCTTCTCCTTTTAGTGTAACTTTATAATGAGTCGATTTTCTAATATTTTGTACAATTATCAAAAAAGTGGAATGTAAATATTTGTGACGAAGTAAACGTTATATTTATAAGTAATCATCGGGATAAGAATTAGAAATTATAATAACGAAAAAAGAAGAAAGGAAAACAAATAATAAAATAGGAAGAAAAAAGAAAGAAAGAGAAAAGAAAGATTGCTTCACTGTTTCACTTTAAGTTCAGAGAAATCGCTTTGATTCTGAGATAAAAGTATGAACATGTTTAAAGATATTGGCATTATCAGTATCTGAGATGTCCGGGTTGCCAAAAAGTAGGGTATTGAGGGTAATATCGAAATTATTTAGATTTCCCAATAATTTTTCTCTACATGTACGAAAGCGATTGCATTCGAAGAAGTAATGAAAGTTAGTTTCCATTTGACCACACTCACATAATGGCGATGGTGATATATTTTTAAGAAACAAATGATAATTTAGGGAGCTACATTTTGTGCGTAACCTGGTGTGAAGAATTTGAAGTTTTCTATCACCAAAATAAAAGTATTTTGGTGTAGTTTTCTTATCACGTAATAGATAATTTTTAAACATTGAAAGGGTTGGTAGATTCCTTATGTTAAGGGGCAAGTTGTTCCATTCACGAATTGAAGATGGGAAAAAAGAACTAAAGTATAAAGATGTCCTTGCTGAAATACCAATAGTGTCGTTTGAATTTCTAAGGTTATAACGAGTGTAATATCATATATATAGACCCCTTTACAGATGGTTTTAAGAACATTGAAATCATATACTGGTATACAATACAGTCTCATATTCAAAGTTATCATCTGTACGTCATGTACGTATGACAGAGAGAGAAATAAATAAAATTAAAGTCAAATACCAATAAATGAAATGCAAAATCACTAAGGTTGGATTTAATAAATTTTCAGAACCTTCTTTGTAGGCATTAATCTACATTCTTATGCATAGATTCGATTAAGATATTTCTTATAGTTTACACTGGTTTTTCTTTGCTCAAAACCATTACTGTTTCATGCGAATGCTGCGTAGTTTATCATCATTGACTGTCAGCTGTTAATGTGAAAAAATATCGTTACTGAAACGTTTGGCGCACACAATTTATCTCAAATTAAATGGAAAAGAATAATAAAAAAAGAAGTTAATTTTTACAAAAAGATCAATGAATTAATTGAAAACTAAGATTCACTTAAAAAAACCCTTTTGGTAAAAGCCCCAGAAAATTGAAATTGACTGAAAAGATAACAAATTTTATTTTGATTCCTTTTCGGGAATTTTTTACTCACAAAACGGGGGGTCAAGTGCTATGGGAACGAAAAAGGGCCCAAACCCTAAAGTGCCCTTTTTTTTTCCCCCTCCGGGATAAATGATTGAGCTTTTTTTAAGGGAAATTTAAATTTAGGCCAACCCAGCGTTTGGACAAGAATTAATTTTTTCAAACCCCGTGAAGCAGCACAAATAAAACCGATCGCATTTAAAATTTTAATTTTTTGCTTTTTAAGTTTCCCAAGGGATCACTGTTTTCCAGATATTTAAAAATATATGAAAAAAACACGCCCAAATCTGTTTTTTAATACAAAAGATAGAAGCTAATAAACTAAGCTCCAACTAAATTTTTTTATCTTGACGAATCGGGAACAAACCTTTAAGTGAAATCAACAGCAAGGGTTGATAAAAAACCACAAGAAAAACAAAAATAAAAAGCTTTTTATTTTTCAATGGAAATTTAATTTTTTCCCGCAAAAATTTAAATTTGCATAATAAAAAAAGAAATAAATTAAATTTCTTTTTAAACAACCCAAGAAAAAAAAAGGGAAAATTCCCGCTAGAAAACAAATAAACAACAAATACATTCTTTTTTAAGTTCATAAACTGAAACAAAGATAATTTTGATACAACTAAAACAAATAAAACGAGTTTTTGCGTTTTCCCTTTTTTAATTAAAAATTTTAAATAAACCCAAACAAAAAAGTTTACACGAACGTTTTTGTATTCAAATAAACATATATAAATTGCCTTTGCCAGATGAAAAATTGAATTGCAAAGGATGAATAGTCATTTTTAAAAAACAAACTGTTGTCCTGCTGTCCTGTTGTTATTGATGAGTTCACAAAAGCCTCTGACTTATGCAAACGAACGCAAAAAAAACTGCAAATAATCAACTCATTATGAAGATGATATTTTTTGTGAGATGAAAATCATGCAGGCAGCATTACATTCCTTAAAACGTTAGGAAATTTGATTTATTTAGACTGCATTTTGTACTGAGAAACAAATGTCTTTTACGTTTAGACAGGTTCACGGCATTCAAACATTTTCACATCAAGAAAAGCCATAAAAGTAACTTTAAATCAAACAGAATAGTGTCGTACTTCTCTGAATCGATGAAAATATAGCAAGAAAATAAGAGAAACTGTAATCTTTGACAAACCAAACATTTACGACGCATAAATAAAAACCGAGATATAATATGAGTTTATGAACATTGTTCAGTGATGGTGTGACTGTTACTCACAACTCGTTTCTGATCGCATTTGCTTTCAACCTATAAAACAATATTATTATAAACATAAATGGTAGTGTTTAACCTAGTCAAATCTAATGATAGATATTAACATGTCAAATGCATTGTCAAATAGTGACAACAACTGCATTCAATTTTGTTTTTCAAACTTAAATAACTAATAACCAATTCCATTCTAGTTAGAAAAAAAGATCCATCGGAAGCATTAAAATCAGCAAAATTACACAAACATTTCAGACTCGGTTTGATTGTGTCTATACATGAGGGATAATGGAAAAGTGTAACATCCCTTACACCTCCTATCACTGGCTCAAGCAGTACTCAATTCCCAACACTTAAAAGTGCTGGATTCAATGTTTCCCGAGGACCAGAAAAATATAACAACACTGACGTGAACTACGGAGCACCTTTTTACGGCTGCCACACAACACTTGACACCTACTGTTGTGAGGCATCAATATCTGGAGAGAAAAAAACCTCTTTCATTAGATTGATGACCATTCATTATGTAAAACATGTCATGTCTTTAAAATAAAACATAAACAGTCATATAATTTCATTCCTTTCAAAACTAAATAAACAGTTAATGTCTAATATCTACAATTTTTCAGAAACATTAATTAAAGACAGGCATATGGCTTCCTCGTACATAAAACATTTTGTAATCAAAGTTGTATATTCAGGGCAACCCATGCACGGAATAAATTCTTGTCTATTTATGCTTTTAATATATATAAGTCATAACAGTGTTATTATGTTCTGATTTAGCACTCACTATAGGACTAATCGGTGATTCCATAAACGTTCCCTCATCTTTAATTGGGAAAATAATTTTAGGTAAATAATTCATTAATGTTTTGTAATGCTATATTTAATGTAAAATATATTCACTGAAATAATAGGTATCATTGATAATAATATGATTTTGTATTGGAATCTTACATTTTAAAACATCACATATATCATACATCTATATTAAGAATGGATCATTATCAAATACATACACATATAAAATAAATTACTGGTATACATGCTATTCACTGAGACCACTGAATAAATTTCTAATTTACAATTAAAGATAAGAAGATGTTAACATTTTAGATCTATAGTCAAAAAGAACAAGTATGATGTCTAACATGATCATCATTATGAATTTTATTGTGATGCTTTATCTGTGTTTCAGTTTTCGTATGTCCTAGTTATTTATTGTATTTATTTTCAAACTGTCTTTTTTTCTGAGATACAATTTAGTATGACACATATACAGAGATATTCTTTTTTAAATAATGTTTTCATACGATACAAAAGTAAGTCCTTCAGTCAAAATTCGACAGTGCTTATTTTCAAGGCACTGATGATAAATTTGGTTTATATCCATTTCTCCAAAAATCAATTAAATTAGATATTATCGCTTATACTGAACGTTTTTATTCTCAAAGTGTTGTAAACATCTCAAACCTATACTCCTAATTCTGACATTTGTCTCCGAAATTTATTAGCCCGCTTTATGAATATCGTGGGAATCTTAATTATTCATAATTTAGATTATGCGGTGATCATACCTGAGGGAACAATACAAAAGTTATATTATTCTGTATGAATTTTCAGAAGAGGAAGATCAGTTATTGTGAAGCATTACAACCAATTAAAATGGGACAAAAAGGTAGACTTGGATTTGTCGAGTATGTTCATCAACTGTAAAGTAAAACGCAACATCTCGTACGAGACTCATTCCTACATTGCTTACAATCATCAGGGATTAAAGCATTTGAAATTTCATTTAAACTTCTGCTATGACACAGCGGTTTAAATTTAACCATTTCCCTTCATGTGTTTCAAATATTTTATATTATGGTACTAAGTTTGTTCAAAGTAAATTGCCAAATAACATGAATAACAAAAATAATGTCAAGTTCAACAATAAGTCCTCTTAGTATACCATGGTTATTTAAGTTATTTCTTTATTTTATATAATGGCAATATTTATAATAATACAAACTATTATATTTCTTAATTGGAATACATCATGTTATAACTTGCAACAGCTAATATGAAAATGATTTAGGATCATGATAGCATTTAAACCAATGACATATAAACTTTGTTATAAAAATAAAATTTTAATGTCATTTATATCAAAAAGACAAGATACAAAATGACATTTGCGAAAACATTTTCTCTAATTTAATGTTTGATTGACAGAAATAGTTGGCATTGTAAACCGTTTAAACAGATTGTAAAATGTATACTGTATTCTGTTTAACCAGATGTGCTTAGACAGATAATGGCGCAGTAATGAAGGTAATTAGGCTCAACAAATCAAACATGTCTATTACAGCATATAATTTTCTTGGCATTGATATTGGTCCAACTTGTTTACATTTTTTATCAGAAGAGATGTTACCGTTTGTTTAATAAGAGAATTACATAACAATACGAATTTGTTAGACTGTCTATTTCTACAGGAGGACTTTATTTGCAATGGCTTGCTAAATTTTACCTAACCAAATCCCAGGTAGAATGTAAGGTCTAAATAGTAAAGTGTTGCTCCAGCGTTCACTGTCTTGCCTTTTGTCTGAAGTATTCTCAAAGTGCTTGTCAGATTACATTTAGATTTGCTTTTCCTACCTGCAATTTACATATTTATATAAAACCATATTTAGACGCTTACAGAACCTACTTTGCGAACGATTTTCCATTTGCAAAATAAGCAAAACTTTATATTTCATATTTATGTTCGAGTTCTCAGTTTCAATGTGAAAAGGTCACTTGTGTCTTAAATTAAAAATTAAGCCTTAAATAATATTTTGTCTGGTTTCATCAAAACAAAGGGAACTATAATTTGTACTTTTGTCATGCTTTGAGGAAAAGTCTAAACGTAGCAAATGTATTCTATATCAAAATAAGTATATGACATTTGCCTCTATAATATCAAGTGAGATCGTGTTTCGCTATATAGACTGTGTTACTAATTATACATGGTATACAAATCTCGGAAAAATATTTCCAGTCTCGTCATGT
Organism: Ruditapes philippinarum; assembly: GCF_026571515.1. Taxonomy (NCBI): domain Eukaryota; kingdom Metazoa; phylum Mollusca; class Bivalvia; order Venerida; family Veneridae; genus Ruditapes; species Ruditapes philippinarum. The sequence goes on along the minus strand of NW_026866765.1, from coordinate 396,864 downwards.
CAAATAATTGCAATGGAGTTACAAAAATGTTAATGATTATCTTAACAACATTACAATTCAGCCCTAAATCAAATCTGTGTGCAATTCATCGGTAGGTTACTTAGTGTCGGATAGGTTATAATTCTGCTCGGGTACTTCCCTTTACTCGTTTCCAAGAGTTAAATAAAAAAGCCACATATACACTGACGTGGTCTACAATTTGAACAATTTCCATAAGTATTTCAAATATAATAAAAACAAAAGAAATGTATCATTTGGATATTCTCATTACCGTAGAGTTGTGATTTAGTATGAGCATTTGCATGATGAATGATATTTTGTTTTAGTATAACTCATTATATGCTTTAATACATATATGCTTACCGTAGAGTTGTGATTTAGTATGAGCATTTGCATGATGAATGATATTTTGTTTTAGTATAACTCATTATATGCTTTAATACATATATATATTTCAATTCGGATTGCTTATTCCAACGTTCATTGTTTAGGCCACGTACTAACAATATGATTATTTATTAAATTTAACACCTTCATTATGGACCAACTCACTTTAAGAATTTGTATTGAAATGTAATTTTATTCTCTATAGAAATTTTCTTTGCAAAAAGCAATAATACATTGTTTCATAGTTTATTTTGCTGTGTCATGCAATGTTTCATACACAAAGCATCAATGTTGTTATCGAATTAAGTTTTCAAACATTATTTATGTAAAAGACAAAAGAAGATTTATGAATATCGGTCAATTTGTTTTACCGACCTCTTGATTTGATATACCGCAAAACAATTGTAAGATAAATTTAATTCTTTAAGGCAAATGTTCAATCAATATTGCTTTTTGGAAATACATACTTTACAATCAGACATTAACAGTACAATGAATTGACATTAAATTGTAGCTTTCATAAATAAAAGAAGCAGTACAATAGTTTTCAATTCATAGATAAAAATGAAAAACATGATACATTGCAATTCGTTTTATGTAAATATATAATCATTATGATTTTTTGAGCAAGGAAAGGCATTACGAGGGAAACTTAGGCCCTCACAAGTCTCATCCGAGACATGAAGTCTATCTGTCTGCGTTTGTTACAAACAAATCCCCTTTTCTATGTTTCTCACACGTTTAGGTAAATCAGTATATCAAGTGCGTGGAAGACATGTATACTTTACTTATGTATTGATATTGCATCACGCTACAGTACGTTAATTAATTTTATGGTTATCATTTTTGATAACATGTACTAAATTGCATATTATAATGATCAAGATAAACACTGAACAATTTATAAATCATGTTTTAAACCCGTATTATAAAAATATATTCAAACACTCCTGGCAATTTTGTCATTAAAAACTTAATTCAAAGAAGAAGAAAAACAGTGCTAAAACGCCAATAAACACTGGTTACGAACAAAATGTATATGCAGCAATTATATTTTCTTCCAATAAAATGACTTTTGAAGGCAATCTTTTTGACGCATTTGTTCAACATTTTACACTTTATTCATAATTCAGCATTGACGTACATGTGACTGCTTTCCTGGAAAAAACTGAAAAAAATACTATACAATTATTAATTTGCTTTACTTACAAGAAATGAATATCCAAAGAAAGAAAAAAGAAGATTTATTCATTTCGATACTAACGACGTTAATTTAAATTTACAATTAAAGTAAATACGATTTTTTCTTCCAATATCAAGAACAATAATTTTGAAAACTTTGATGGACATTTTGATTTATTAAGGGCAAAAATTGAGAAAAAAACACTTGTGTTTTTCACTATGTAAACGCAGTTTACGTAATTCGTATAAAACCCGAAACAAACAACAGAACAAAGTATACTGAACCAATGTATTTATATACAAATGTTGCGTTATACTTCAATTTGTAGACGATATAATGTAATTAAGTATTCATTTTAGTAATAAATGATTATCGTATTATTTATTATGAAATACCAATTTATTAAATGTTGACATTATTTATGTAACACTATATTATTTGCAAAGTAGTTAAAAATTGTTTATGTGTATTTTGTTTTAAAATGTTGGCACAATGTGTTGTATAACCAGATGCCTTCTCTAAAACAGATTTAGTGCTCGCGCAAGCTATTATTCGGAACACTAATTAAAAGCCAATAAAATATATGCGTGTAAAACTAATTAGTCGTTACAAATTTAACGATTCTGTTTCAATTTCCATACAAATGGAGTTAAAATTTCAACGTTGGTCTTACACTAAACTCGCAAAAGGTACAGTTACTAAACTGGTCTAAATTCGTCTTCCTTTTGTAACAAAATGGATACATGCTCCACTTACATGTTACATAATTCATGTTTAACCATGAACTATCGATGCTTTTGATGATCAAATTCATATGAAAATATGATTTTGGAAAAACTTCACCAATGTTCTTTCTAAATTACGTGTGACCCCGCTTGCAAATGGTCGTGATGAAGCAGGGATATCATGTATATAGCTATTGGAAACAACTGAAGGGCTGTAAAAAGAATTAGATGCACGCAAGAAACTACGAAAAAACACATTGACTTAACAAATTGCAACACCAATATAGATAAATTACAAAAAAAACTCCCCGTGTAGTTGTAGTTGAACCAGAGCAATTAAATTGAAACTTTATAGTCCTGTACTATCAGAACACTATCAGGACATTTATTTGTCTATTTGTACAAGTGAAAAGTATTATTGCAGATTTGTAAAGCTGACTTATTTATTTAACATATTTCTACGTTTCTTGCTTGGTTTACAAAAAGGATATACCGCTACGATAGCACGTCATCACACACTAATATTTGTAGTTAAGCAGGCAGTTAAACTGTAGTTGCCCTTTTCATTATAATAAGTTGCCGAAAAATGCTTTTGCAGTAAAATTATACACAATATTGACTTTTCGTAGCTAGTGTTGTCTTAGGAACAATTGTGTATAAAATATTTAGTTCCGAGAATATGTTTGACGATCATTTCATACTAAGAAAGTGAAAATATGTTTTATACTTCATGTACTTAATGATTAATATAATATTTTGGAATCATATGGGGGAATTTTGCCGACAGCAGCGATATTTGTTCTAATAAAGTATTTACTATTGAAATGCTATACTAGAATTTGGCATATGAATACGAGATACTGAAGATACTGAACATCATTTATGTACAGTTATACATCGATATTAAGGATGTATCATTTTTAAATATATTTTCAATTACTTGTATTCATTATTTCCACCGAGACCACTGAATATATTTCCATTAATAAATAAAGATATAAAATACAGTTTATTGCATCATAAACCGTTAGCGAGTATATTGTGTTATTCTCCGAAAGAACATAAATATTATAAATTGGAATAAAATGTTAACATTTCAGTCCGTAGAAAAGACAACACACTATGGCCAACATGATTATTAATAAGAAACGTATTTATTGTGATGCGAAAACTGTGTTCTCCTTTTCATAAATGCCCGTGATTGTTTTAGAATATAAATACATGCATAATGATTTTAATCATCACACAAAAATCTGAATAATCTGCATAAATATCGTTCTGATTATAACCATCTTATGAATAAACTTTTTTCATTGTAAACCAATCGACACACACACAAAAGGAAATTTGACAGAAGTTGACAACCTCCTATCTCTCTTGTCTATTTCCTGTTTCTGAGAAAACTTTTAACATGATACATATACAAAACTAGTCGTACGTACGATACAAAAGTATGTCGTTAGGTCAAAATTTAACAGAACAGAATCATAATGCTTCAATACTTATAGTCAAACCATGTAGAAACGATGGATTTGATTTATCTCTGTTTCTCTAAATATCAATTACATTTGACATTTTCGCACACATAATAGATTTACTGAACGTTTTCATTCTCAAATTGTTGTAATCAACTCGATCTTATATTCCTAATTCTGACATTTGTCTCCTTTTCATGGAATTCATAAGCCAGCTGTATAAATATCGAGGGAATCTTAATTATTCATAATCTAGATTATGTTTTGATCATACCTGAGGGAACTATAGAAAACAATGATTCAAGTGTAATAGTTTTCTGTATGAACATTCTAAAGAGCAAAGATTAACTGATAAATTGTGCTTCACATTCAACTTGCAACAAGTTAAAAAATATCTCACGTAGGCATACAAAATGATACCTATATTTGTAACACAGCAAGTAGTGAAGCACATATGATACTTGAATATGAATATTATAAAAATGGAAAACCCAACAGGCTGAGTCATAAAAAATGTTATAATTTACTGTTTTCTATTGTGTTAAAAGAAAAGATATTCTAGTGTCCATCTAAGCCATACTACAGGCTAATTTCAATGCACAATTCAAATGCGTATATTTTAAAAAGTATAATCTAATGTAAAACGGGTATGAGTGGCATTTCTTTAAAAAGGGTCTGTAATTATACTAGTATAATATACCTTTAATTGGAATATATCATTATATAACTTGTAACAGCTGATACGAAACTGATTTATGATCATCATTACATGAAAGCCATAATTACTTTCTAATAAATTAGATGTTAATTTAATTGATATGAAAAGACAATAGATACAATGACATTTACGAAAATAGTCTCGCTTGTTTTGCGTTTGATTGAAATAGTTTGCATTGTAAACTGTATAAACAGATTGTAAAACGTATACTGCATTTTGTTTAACCAGATGTGCTTAAACAGATTTTGAAGGGGAATGTCAATTAAAGGCCAATAAAACACACGCTCGTATAGGTAATTAGGCGTAACAAATAAAACGTGTCTGTTGGAACACACACTTTGATTGAAAATAATTATTGGCCCAAATTGTTTATATTTCTTATAACAAGAAACGTAACAGTGAATTACGTAACATTTCGGATTCTGTTTGTGTGTATATTGCTACAACAGGACTGACTCATTTATAAATCTCTAGTGTCTTTTGAAGCTATTAGCATTAGTAATACTGATTTCAAATGTGGTGCATGACATTCTTTACACAATCTAAGCTGCATTTTACATAATTAAATAACACCTATTGGAGCATTTTTAAAACCCCTTTTATTTTACTTATTTTCTTCATGTGGACAAATGAATAGATGAACACCAAAGTTAGCTGCATTCCATTTTTGTCATTTATATGAAACTAAATACTAACAATATGATAAGGTTTGATATTGACTTATTACCTGTGGTCTTAATGAGCCATTATTGTTTATTGTTTACTATAAGTTGCAGTTAATATTTAAGACATGACACACAGTAAGTAATAAACATATCTGGTGGCAACATTTCAAATCCATAGCGATGAACAATATGTCTGACAAAACTTTATTTGATATAATGTTATTAGTCTTCCTTTAATTTCTAACTAAGACCCGGAAATATACATTCATGTTTAATTTTGAATAATTATGTTGATGTTGATGTCAATGTTGATGCTTATTTTATGGGTTATCGTTAACATGCAACATTTTACAGTTTCATTTCACACATTGTGATGTGGTTTAAACACCACATTATCGTGATTCCAACGCAAATAAAGACGTACAGTTATTGAATTGGTCTTTAAAACTTTTAAACAAAAATAGTAGTAGTCCAAATTTGTGATTGTATCTTTATTAAATTGACTAAAAGTATGGCACATTTGCAGATAATAGAAGTTGATTGTCTCTTTTACATAGATTGTATCAATTTAGGGTAATTCTTCATTTTTTATTTGTTTTATTGTTTGAACTTTTGTTTAAATGTAATAAGCTTGATTTATATAAAATGCGAAAAAAACATATTAAATTACGTATTTCATTGTTGATCTTATTTTTGGGGTAAATAATTTGATTAGAGCAGCAAACCTGTATTATGAAAAATCTCTAGATATTTATAAAAATGCTTTAGATATTTGCACTCTGTCTAATAAAAGGAACAAATGTCACTGTTAAGGATATTAAGCTTCACGTTAAAGAACTTTACGACACTAACGGGATTTGCATATCCAGTAAAGATCACATAAAATTTGCATGTCGACAGTTGATCGTATTCGTGAAGAGAAAGAAAAAAATAACAAGTTTTGTCATATTTTGTGTTTTCAAGAAATGCTGTTTTTTGCGTTCTATTAACAATTATATGATATCTTCGAACATTTTCGTTTTAGTATACATTATTACCAAGTCAACACGGTGTGCATATCTATTTGTGTCTGACTAAGACTATCTTCTTAAACAACAACAACAAAATAGCATTTTGTTTTGTTGCAAAATCTTTAAATCGTTTATACAAGCTATGTTTAAAAGATAGATTAAACACCACTTAAGCCTGTGGTAGGGTACGTGAGAGATGTTTGCATTATCTCTCGTGAAAGAATTTATCCAGCCTATACTTCTATGTGGCACTGCCTCCATAACGTAATCATTGATTAAAAGTAACGATTCAAAGCCGTATTTCAATTAATATATAAATGAGGGATGCTTCATATTACTTTCGCAATAGTGTTCGCTGTGTATATTTTTTTAAACTTTCTAGAGTCCCAAGGAGAATTTGTCGGTTACCTACGGTTTATATTCCGTACATACTACATATCTAGATAATCTAGTATGTATGGAATATATACCCATGGGTAAAAAATGTGGTACGTACGGTGTATGGCGGAGAATCAGTTGATAGCTAGCTTATCATTGAAATGATTATAAGAAACAATTGGTGTCGTATTCAGGGGATAGTGTATTACAAACCAAGATGTTACAAATGGACGTTTACATTAAAGCCGAATTAACAAAAATAACTACACGTGACAGCTGATTTAGATATATATGTGGTACATGTATTCAATTTTAACTTTAAAATAGAACAAAGAACTTACTTTACATGACATTTGCCGTGATATCCTTACTAGAAATTTAATGAATATTCCTAGAAAGTATTAAATGTATTTGAGATGAATTCATTTGGTAACTAACTGCTAACTCCTTGCTTACAGTACAACTTACACTTAAAATGCAAGTTTCTTCCAATATCAATAATATAATTCTGATATTTAAGATTAATCGTTATTTTCCTACATAAAATATTTAATTAAAAATCGCTTTTGCCGTATTTTTTCTAATTTGTTTAGACCACGTCACATATCGTCTTGTAATGATTCAGTATTTGTTTTTAAAACACCGATTATCGCATATATTAATTTATCACATAAACCGCGGCGCAGGAGTGTAATAAAGCCATTTAATGAAAACGATATTACACTAGTGTAATAACACTTTGACGTGACGTCATTTGCGCTATATAGAAACATAGCTTTAAAGCGCGCTAATGTTAGCGTTACACTATAGACGCATCATTGAAAAATTACTCATTTTTACAGTTTATTGTTCTTTTTTTTATATTATGTGATAAATATAATATTATATTCGTGTAGATTCAATACTAAATTTATTGAACTCGTTGAATAAAACAATATTATGCTCGCCAGAGGCTCGCATAATATGATTTTATTCAACTCGTTCAATAAATTTAGTATTAAACTACACTCATTCAATATCCTCTATATAAAAGAGAACATAGTCTACTGATACAGCAGGAAAATGAGATGAACCAAAGCCATTCTCCACTATCTACTCGCAAATATACATTTTGTTTTCTAAAAAAAACTGATGAAAACAACAGGATAAAATTTTATTTACAACTTATTGATACAATTGCTGCGATATACTTCTAATTATAACAAATATATACATGTACCACACATTTGTGAATAATTTGCAACAGTTACTATTATTTTATTTATGAATGACCATTTTTATACATGTGAACATTATTTAATATGAAGGATGAAAATATAGTATTTGCAAAGATGTTTAAATCGTTTATTAGTTTTGTTTTTAAAAGTTGGCACAAATAATAATATAACCAGATGTCTTATAAAACCTAGATTTGCGCTCAAACAAATTATGATATGAAATACCAATTAAAAGCCAATACAAATGTATGCTTTAAAACTAATAAGTCGTTACGAAATACACGTTCCTGTTTTATTTTTTTTATAAAATGATATATGAAATTTTAAAATTGGTCTTAAAATTACCTTGCAGGGTGAAATTATATAACGTCGCTGACATTGTTATACCTTTGTAATTATTCATATATTTATACATACTGTATTCCACTGACATGGTTGACCATAATCTAGCAATGTGCTTTATCATCAGTATCTTTTGAATTCTTTACAAAAACTTGGACTTGAAACATTGTTCTTCCTTCCTCAGTTATGTGTGGCCTGGCTTACAGATGGTCGGAAAGAAGCATTGATTCTAAACCCCGTATATATGGGTAAATTACAAAATACCTACAATATATACCTTCTTTTTGTTACGGTCTGTGAAGTTTTAGTCAGAAGTAATGAAACAATAAAATTGCCGGTTTATTGTTCTGAGCTATTACAACACTTATTTGTCTGGATAACTTGAATAGTTGTAAAAGAGGAACAGGAAGAGAAGAGTGTAAACACCATCTGGTGGCATTGGTTTAGGTCTGTGAATGTGTTATTTCTTTAACACATTGTAACGTTTATTTCTTTGTTTACAAGTAGCATTACAAAAGTAGACGAAATAAAATCGAATAACAACAAATGTGAAAACTTCATTAACGCTTAAGAAATTGTATGACTGTCCAGGGACTTTTAGATTGGAAATGATCTATCGTAACTATAAAAAACCTTATAAAGAATTATATTTTCCACACGGAATGGCTTTATGAACTTTCTTTGAGCGGGTTTTCAACTTTTTGCAGTTACAAAAGGCAAATTCGGTATACTGACTTTGACTATTAATTCTTTGCTGCTGAAAGTATGCTCTGTCAAAAATAATAATATAAAAAATAAAAATCATAATAATACTTATTTGTTTTTTAAAGGCACTTATTAGAAATGTTTACGAAAAGACAATAATATGTATGATAGACATATAACGATTGATTATTTAAACCCAATGAATTATGTAATTGCTTAATTCTCAATAATACAATAAAAGTTGCTCACGAGTGATAAACAATTTCAAAACCATTTTAACTTCCCTCTACATACTGTTCCTCATTTAGATGTACCTGATGTTTATATGATAGAAACAATACACGAAGAACAATATATGTCACTATTTGATAGAGATTAAATTTAATATGTATTAAATACCTCGTCGTATTAAAACCTTAAGCTTGTATCGAGCCATACACACCTTAAAACACTTTCAAATATTTTTTGTTCATCTGTTAACAACAGACTTGAGATAACATTCTGTACATATTAATTTAAGATTTTCAATAGTTTACTGTATGCAGCGCATTTACTTGGCAATTTATAAATGTTTACGTCAATTATTAAGAACAATTCATATCATTCTACAATGAAAATATTACTGTAACAACGTGTTATATTTTTGACATAAAAGTTCATCAAACATGACGCTTCTAAGAAAATATTCAATATCCTATTAAGACGATACTGTAATGCAATATCTGACTACCACTTGTTTGTTAAAGTTTCATTTTCGATAAAGACAACACTTTTATAAGTATAGACAGAATGCCATAAAATTGATTGCAATCTTCAGGATTTCCCATAAACATAGAATAGATTTCCTGCTATAAGGCTTATCTTATGTCATTCAATTTCGTAAGAATAAATGAAATTGTCGTCCTTATCTAGATAGAATACAATTGTATAAGTCTAGAAAATAAGATATTAAGTCATTGGGGTTATCACAACTAAGTCAATACGATAATCAATTATTTGTATACATATAGTTTCATTTCTGGCGCAATAAGAAAAGAAGATTTGTTTACGATTAACAAAAGATACTGTATTTACTAATCTAATCAATTTAATAGATAGATCCGAATCTGATATCAATTTAAGTTCATGGTATCCTTTGACCTCAAATTGTAGTGAGTTTAAATTGAAGATAAGTAATGATTTCAATCGATTCATTTTCTCGATAGTTTACCATTTATTGTAATGATCTTCATTATTGAATAGGTTAAGTTAAATCAGGATAAATACTCGAAAAACATAATTTTTCTTTCATTATCAATACCAAGAATACATCTATATCTAAATGGTTTTAAAATTCGGAATTTAATGACGTAAAGAATGTTACATTTATGTGTACTTGTGAGTTCTGTTTTAGCAGGATTAAGAGACTTTGGGCAGGCTCAGTCAAGTCGGAATCAACACTTGTATCTGTTGGCCTACCTTAAAGTTTGTTTGTAACTATAAAGCTTTTTGGCCTTATACTGACTTTATCGCCATATCTACCACATGTAATATGTTTATGAATATGTTATCGCCACATCAGCGTCGTTTGTGCCGTGTGGAGGCTGTAAAAAGTCGCCCCATACATTTAATCAGGGATGTTATATTTCCGATCCTTAAAGATCGTTCAGCACGACATGATTGTTGTTCTTGTGGTATTTTAGTTCTACCTATTCGGCATCTTTCTTGTTGAGTGGTTCCAGTATTCCTCATTTGAATACTGTTGAATCACCCTTAGGATATGAGGTCTACTTTTTAAATTTGTCTTTTGACGTTATATCTGTGATATGCAGGCTTCATAACCTCAGATCCCCTTTCAAAATTCCATTTTATTTAGTTCCGCCCATTGTTTTTTCGTTTAGGGCACACACATTTTTTTACTTGGGGACCATATGCCGCTTTTCATGGAATGGCACTAACGTGTCACATTGAAGGTTCCATGATAACCGCCATATGAACACATCTGGGGATGTTTCAAAATTCTAAATTTTACCAGTTCATGTTAAATGTTGAATTTTGCTTAAGCCGGTGCTAGGGGGCGTGAACGGTAGTTTGCACTTGACAGTACCGTCCATGAACAGGCTCAATCAAACCGAGCCTGCAACATTTTCAATTTTGCCGCGTTGGGCTTTCTTTAGGGATTCATATTTCACTCTATTTTATGTGTTCTAATGTTCTTCGTTGCAAAAGCGATTTTCGAAAACTCATGAAACTTGCTATAATGCTGAATATAGCATGCAATATATTGTAGATTGATGTGTTTAATGTTTTCACAACAACACAAAACCATGGTGCATCATACTAAAACATAAAATACAGGCACTGTTTGATCACAAATGAATGGACGTTTTGCTCATTGTGAATTTGAATTTACATAATTTTGTTTGTTTACACTTTTTTGTCTGATACAAATGTGTCACTGAGAAAAATTAAAAACAAACATATAACATAATGTATTTCGTTTGAGAGTTTTAAAAAAAATTATAGTGTTAACATATCAAAACACAAAGCAATGAAACTCGCATGCCGTCGGAAATGATTATTATTGTTACGAAACACGGGCTTGTTCGAAAATTACGTTATACTCGTATTTAATCTGTATCTCATTAAATATTTAAAATCGAAGTATGCAAGCCGAGACTGCAGTTGTTATGTCATTGTGTTGCTTTCGTTTCTTCCGAGAGATCTTCTATTTTCAAGTTCTTTATACTTCCAAACAGCAGGTTCTTATAAAGTCCGTATTGAGGTTCAGCGAATTTGTCTCCTATTTCACTGTAGTGTTGTAATAGTTTTATAGTCGTTCGAGATCAATCATTCTAGTAACCAACAAATATTGTAATGCTTAATAAAGTTTTAATAGTTCTAAATATCTCTAGAAAAATATAAATTATGGCAGATTGTCAACCTAATTTCATTCACAACTTATTTCAGGACAAAAATGCATACAATTGTGCAAACGCCTGCGCTATGCAAGGAAAGCTTATTTTTATCACTTTTCTATGATTGTGGACAACCTATCGTTTTTATGAATAAAAATGTAAATCAACAACTGTAACAAATTTACATACTCAAATATGTCTTTATTGTTTCAAGAATCAAAATTTCTAATCAAATATAGTATCTGAGCGATTTCTAAATTACTACGAGTGGTATTTCAGAACTGATGCAGTTGACTCTCTTAAACATATTGTATATCTTTAACTTTATTCACATTAAAGTGCAGTAGTTTTACATGTACACAAATTGTCCAATATTTTAATCCATTGTAAAAGTACCTACCTTTTTATCATCCTGATATAATTAACCCTTTCAAGCGGTAAAACGAGCCGCAGCCGACTGCTCTACTCTTTTATTTTTATGGATTCCGATTTCCAATCTACAAGATTTTTGTTTGAAATGAGGTTTCTCCTCAATCATTTGTCGGAAATTGTTGATATTCAGTTACAGTTTTGCATTCTATGCTCGAACTTTCAGTCCTACGCAATCATATTTAATCTAGATCAGGAAATTAATTTCGTTTTTGTTGGTAAATTTAATGATTCCACATAAGTCGGTATTGTTTAGATGATGGTTATATGTAGATAGCAATATTGCGCACTGTCTGTAAACTACATATTAAAAAGATTAGTTGTCTTTCGACTGCGAAAGAAAGCTGAACCAGTTACTGATATAATATAATACAATCATCTTTACAAAGCAATAAACCTTGTAATATTCTATCTATTTAATTTACCATTGTATCTATATAAAAACCATTCGATCAGTTTTAATGAAAGTGAATATATATTAAATATCATAGGATTTACCACGCCTTTTGCCATATGCATGTTATTTGTAAGATTTAAAGGTAAAACAAAGCAATGAAGATCAACAGAACAAAATTATTAAATGTAAGAACAAATGTTAGGATCAGTAGCTATTGTGTCGTCTTGCGACAAGAAATTCTCCACTTTAAAGTGCAAATAAGTGTTAAGAAAGCATATACTCTTAATACATAGCCATGTATTGATGAATTATGATCATTTGAAAATAGGACATAAGAAAATATGTTAGACATCACTCACATACAAAGAATTGATTACCCGAGTGATACTTTTGTATCTTCTTCTTTATTTTATTATATATTATTTGTTATTATAGAATTAATAAGGCTAAAATTAAATCGTTAATTATATTCAATATAGTAATGTTACCTTTGTAGATCTACGGAGAGAGTGAACTATTATTAATTCAGACCATATGGGATGCGAGAGTGAATGTAAAATGAGAGAGATGTATATTGATTTAGAACTCACTCAATGCAGTGGTGAGTTATCAGGGAATGTATAGACACACGTTCAACGATTATAATTCATGAATGGATAATATCTTGTTTGCATTCGAGGGGAGATATGGTTACATGAACTATAGTGTACATCTCATTATTTTTTTTAATTTTATAATTTTCAGTACTCGAGCTTCAAAGTAGTTGTTTTGTGCTAGGGAGTTATGAATGTATTTTGAGAAACGTGACTATGATTAAATTTGTTACTAATTTTGTCACAGACCGCTTTTAGTGTTATATAGATCGACACATAATTGTCGAGTATGTTAACTAATGATGATGATTGGTTCTGCTATGTGTGCACGCTATACGCTCCAGAAGGTTGTGAGTATCTGGGATCAGGCGATTAACCACTTATGTTGAAAATTCATTTAGCTATATAGTACAAAATATTTCAAGAAGAACATATACTGCTTTGAGAAATTTGCATCACAATGAGTTCACCCATGACAATTGAACCCACAACATGGTATGAAGAGGAGGGAGTAGATGAGTCTAATCCATGTCGGCATCAAGCATTTTTGAGAGGAAGGTTACTGCCTTTTCGACCCTTAGAATTTCAGTAATAGTGTTCTGTAAAATACATTGTTCTCCTACGAGGATCTAATTATTTTTATCTTCTTAACAGTACACCATTATGATCAACTAATTTGCTTTGAAATTGCAACCACACTTGTTTAAACCAATACCAATTTGAATCCGGATTACGACACATGGTTAAAACAGTGAGAGCGGTACATGCTATCGAAGACTATATTGTTTTATTTTACTATCAATGCACGGTGGAAAGTAATCGTATAGAGCGAGTTTTTGAGCTGAGTCGCTATGAGACTTCAGAGCTAGTCGTCATTGTATCTATATAGACAGGAAATAATATCATATTATAACAGGTAAACATCTTACCAGAATTTTGACATTTCACATAGTTGATAGTTTTGATGGAGACAGCTTTAATGTGTATAATAATAATGCACGAGACGTGTTAGATTAAATGTATACTATGTTTACGCTTGTTGGGAAAATAATGTACAATTTATTTTAGAACTTTAACGGCGGCTAATTTGTGGCATTCGTGTATTTGCCCCGCGGCCCCGCCAAACGAACCGTCGAGAATTAACAAATTTAAATCGCGGTGGCGCAGAGTAAAAATAAGCTAATTAGCAGGGGCGCCGGGCGAAGTTTAAGAAAATAAAACTTCGCTCCGCGGGGGAGCGAATCGATATTTAAGAAATAATACGGCGGGCGCGGAGCGAAAACATGCTAATTAGCTCTACGCGCCCCCGCTATTTAACTTATTATTCTCGTCTCGACTTTTTGCTTGGCTGATTTGCAGGCACAAGGCGAAGTTGTACTTTAAAATATAAGTATAATAAGTTGGCGGCACACTCACTCATAATACCCTTGCATTAACCACCAATCAACTTACGTATTATTTAATTATTCGATATCTTTAGCTTGTTGGAAAGTATCACTCATAAGACGGATCATGACCGAGATATTTAATTTTTATCACACTATTAGTATTTCGCTCCGCTTTCGCCCGTGGCTGAACGTTTTTTATTTAACATCGGCCCCCCGCTGCATCTGTTATTAAACGTAAATTTTCGCCCCGAACCCCGCCATTTCAACTTGTCAATTGTCGACTTTTTTGCTTGGTCGGGTCCCGGTACGAAAACAAGTTAATAAGAGGGGCGCGGGGCAAAGTTTTATTTATTAAACTTCGCACCGCGCCCCCGCTAATAAGCGTGTTTTCGTCCCGCGTCCCGCCGTTTTGTTTTAATCGCGCTCTGAGCCCCGCGGTGTAAAGTTTCATTTATTTAATTTCGCCCCGCGCACTCGCTAATTAGCGTGTATTTGTTCCGCGCCTCCTCCATGAAAACACGAATGGCACACATCATCCACCATACTGATTAAATTGTTTAGCAAAGGATATAATCGGTCATTTAAAGGGCTCTCCCCGAAATATTTAGTTACCGGCTAGTTTTTTTGTTGCTCTTTTTCTCTTTTTACAATACCACATGCCACCTGTCGACATAACATGTAAATAATTTATAGGTTTAGATCAGCAGTGTTCAGTTTAAATTCGAGTGAATTCCATTTACAAACCGATTCAGTGTGTTTCCATTATGATTACTCGGATTACATTTTAGTCGTATTAATTTCTTTACATTGCTTTATGCTAGAGTATAACAATTTGAAATAATATTATTATTTTTCTATGAGAATGCATTTACCACTCTGCAAAATAACGTGTTTCACAAAAGACCCAGATTGTTTGTAGTCCTACTGCACTGGATAAAACACGAATTGATTATGGTCAATATTCCCCCCCCCCCCCGAAGTTACACATCTGTTTTTTATTATCTTAAAATTGGTGCCCTCGCCATATCATGACTGAAATCTGTTTTAGCTTTACTTCTGTAACCAAGTGTGTCATCAAGAGGAATCGTTGATAACTGAAAGGCACAAAAATGAAAAGCTTTTGCACTATGTGCTTGATTTTGTAGTGTTGTGCAACCGTCTGTGATCTTAAGGGTAAAAATTCCATTATTTCCTACTATATGTATCTTTTCTATAACGGCCTGTGAAAATTTAGTCAGACGTGCTGGAACATTATCATTGACGGTTTACAGTTCTGAACTTTTACAATACTTATTTGTCTGAACAATTTGAATAGTTGTAAAAGAGGAACAGGAAGGTAAGTGAAATATGTAAACACCATCTGGTGACATTGGTTCAGATCTGTGAATGTGTGTATGTGTTTAACACATTGTAACGTTTATTATTTCGTTTGCAACACATTGTAAGTTAACGTTTATTACTTCGTTTGCAAGAAGAGTATCAATAACAACAAATGTGAAAACTTCACTTATGCTTAAGAAACTGAATGACTGTCTGGGGTCTTCTAGATTGAAAATGGACTGCCGTATAATAAACCTTATACAGAAATATATTTTTCACACGGAATGGCCTTATTTACTTTCTTAGAGCGGCTTTTCTTCTACTGTGGTTACAAAAGGCAATATCGGGAAACAGACTTTGACTATGTATTCCTTGATGCTGAAAGTATTAACTGACAAAGATAATTATATAATTGAACATAAAAGTCATAAAAATAATTACAGGTAAATTAAAAAAAGGCACAAGCCTGATTAGAATTTAAAGAAAAAGACAACAATATGTATGACAGACATATAACGATTCATCATTTCAATACCAAGGATTCAATTTATTGCTTACTTCTCATTATAAATATAACCTGCCCTCGAGAGATAAACAATTTTCAAAACCTTTTTAACTTCACTCTACATACTGTTCCTCATAAAGTTATACCTATAAATGATTTAAACAATAAACGCAAAACAGTATAAGTCACTATTTAACAAAGATCAAATTTAATATACATCAAATTTAACTTTAACTAATCGTATTAAAACCTGAAGCGTGTACCGAGTCACACACACATTAAACCATAAAAATATGTTTCAACAGATAACCCTCTGTACATCCTTTTTCAATTTTCAATCATTTACAGTATTTAGCGCATTTGCAATACAATTTATAATTGCTTACGTCAGTTATCGAGAACAATTAATATTTTCAACAATGAAAATATTACAACGCGTTTGGTTTATGACATAAAAGATCATCAAACATGACAATTTCAAGAAAAAAATTCAATATCCTATTTAGACGATAATGTAATGCAATATTAACTCTTATGTATTAAAGTTTCTTTTTCGATGAATACAAACACTTTTATAAGTATAGACAACAATGCCATAATGTTCATTGCAATCTTGAGAGTTAGCTATAAACACAACTCGAGTTTCTCCTAAATTATAAGGCTTATCTCTTGTTATTCAATTGTGTAAGAATAAATGGAATTGTATTCCTTATCTAGATAGAATACAGTTGCATAAGTCTAGAAAATAAGATGTTAAGTCATTGGGGCTATTACAACTTAGTAAATACCATAATCATTTTTTTGTATACTAGATAGTTTTATTATTTGCACAAAGACAAACTATGAATGTACGAATATGAAAAGGTACTTACCTTATTTCATCAATTTGATAAATCAATCCGAATCTGACAAAAAAAGTTGTTTTTAACTGTAGTGATTTTAAATTGAAGATACATATACATTTCAATCCATTTATTTTCTCGACCGCATGCCATTTACTTGAAATATACTTCGAACTACAAATGCCTAGTGTACATTAATGTTGGAAGAATTTAAAAATCTTAATTTAATACCATTGTAGTTTACGTATAATTGTACCTTCTTAAGGGACTTATAGATGATAGCATACCACTGTATGAGTACACTTAGTCAGAGTTGGTTGCTATACTTTCATTTGACCCAATTTAGCCTACCTTAAGGGGTTGTTATAAAGCTTATTGATCTCCTTATCACTACATCTACCACAAACATGTATAATCTGTTTATATATGCTATATATGCCAAAATGTTCTAAGTTGCAAAGCGATTTTCAAAAACTAATTGATCACAAATAAATGGACATTTATGCTCATTGTGAATTTTAATTCACATAATTTTGTTTGTTTACAGCATGCCTGATATATATGTGTCACAGAGGATTATTAAAACAAAATTTCAACAACATGATTTGCATTTCCTTTGTAAATAATTAAATCCGAGCAGCAAACCTACGTCATTTTATACTCTCCTGATAGTTATTAAACCTCTAAAGATGCTCACATTGGCTTTTGAAAAAGCACATGTCAGAGTTAAGAAGATTAAGATTGGCGTTTGAGAGTTTTAAGACGGTTAAAGTGTTAACACATCAAAACACAAATTTTTGTCGCACCTTTGCTACAGACATTATAACTTTTATGCATGTGTGGTCAGAATCGCTTTCTGTTTTAGATTATAAACGTGGTATACAGTAGAAAATCAAACCGAGTCTGCGATTTGCGTATACATTTTTATTGATTCCGATCACCCACTAACCAGATTTTTTTAAATGAGGTTTTTATTTATCAATTGTCGGAAATAGTTGATGTTCA
Source organism: Ruditapes philippinarum (assembly GCF_026571515.1). Lineage (NCBI taxonomy): Eukaryota > Metazoa > Mollusca > Bivalvia > Venerida > Veneridae > Ruditapes > Ruditapes philippinarum. The sequence continues at coordinate 378,683 of NW_026866765.1, read as the reverse complement.
GATACAGTTTTGCACTTTATGCTTGAACTTGCAGTCCTACGCAATCACATTTAATCTAGATCAGGAAATTGGTTTCGTTATTTGTTGGGAAATTGAATGACTCCATATAAGTCAGTATTGTTACGTTGATGGATATATGCAGATACCAATCATGCTTACTGTCTATACTCGAAACAAGATAAAAAGATTGGTTGTCTTTTTGAAAGTACATCCGAAACCGGCAGAAAGATTACTCAGATACTGATATAATGTAAATACAATCATCTATGTTGTTATATTGTATTTAATTTACCCTTAGATGTGTATTAAATTAGTGGTTTATAGAGAAAAAATATAATAGGATTTACCTACACATTTTTCAATATGCATGCTATTTGTCGGATTTTAAGGTAATACAAACCAATAAAGACCATCCGGGCAAAATGTGAAAATAAAAGAACGGATATTAGGATACAAACGTCATATCTGTATTCGGTAGTCATTGTGTTGTCTTACGGCAAACAATTTTCCAATTCAAAGTGCAAATAAAGTTTGTAAAAAAATATAATTAATAGTAGCTGCTCTCTGCTTTCTTTAAAAATTCGACCAATTACGTTAGACACTACTGTAAGATCATATTTATTAACTTTTTCTGCTGTTAATAGGCTAATTACCGTAAATTCTATACTTACTTTCAGTGAAAGCAACATTAAATATTGCGAATCTGAATAAATTTGACAAGTATGGTTATCTCATGTGGTGTATATGAATTATGAACATTTCTAAGAAAAATTTGGATAGTAATTTGTTTGTTGATTTGAAATTTTCTTTACTTTTTACCTATAACCTATAACAGCATAATATTATTTGTGGAAAAAACTTTATTTGACGTTCTTTGAAATATATACAGCAATGGGGACCGTTTTAGCTGTAGCATTTCGAAATCTAACTTTTGATATAAAATGTATTTTGATAACTGAATCAAACAGAACAATGATCAGAAACACAATCATTGTGTTAAAATAACATTTTTTCCTCTCATTCTCTATTTTAAAGTAACGATGGAAGTGTCTACTCAGACTGTTGAAGGAAATGTTTTAATTTCAGATAAGCTTTAGGGTTACGTGCTTGAATTCGTAGTCTTATGCAATTGTCTGTGATCTAGATAAGGGCAATAGTTCCATTATTTCTTGAGAAATTGAATGATCCCTGGTGCGGTTATCTTTATATATGACGTATGCAGGCAATACAACACTGTTGTCTATACTTGAAATTGAAAAAATGACTTTTTTCGACTAAAATAATTAACATGACATTTTGATATAAAATCGTCTTAAACAGAAAAATATAAATCTTAAACATGATTTTTATTTTATTTATAAATATCCTGGTGATACTAAATACTGGTGATGTTATTTTTAGATCGAATTTTCAGATAGCAAACAAAATAATACAAACATTTTATATTTAATGTTTTATCTGTACATACCTTCTTTACGTGTTACAATAGTCAATTGAAGAAAATCCTCACATAATTAGGTCAATGTCCACCTTTTTTTAACACTGGTGGAGGCCGCCATCTTTGTTTTCCAATATACTAATTACCGGTGATGAATTAAAAATCTCTCAATGTCAGTGACGTCATATGTAAACAGTAATTTCCTAGTACTGGGTTAAACGTAGCAGTTAAAATAGTAACAGTTTTACCTCTGTTAGACGTGATAGCTTGTGGAGTAGTTCCTTTCTCTCAGACGACATTAGTTGGGTTGTGCTCCATAACTATACCGGTCTCATCAATGTTCCAGATTTTTTCAGGCTTATCGCAAATTTCATATGTGTCCATTACACCTTCAAGAGCAGAGAAATAGTTGTTAAGGACACTCTCTGATGTACATTTTGCCCTGACCACTGATAATTTCTGAGGCTTGCATAACGATAATTAAGGGTTTCTCTTCTTGAAACTTTTAAACCAAGACTGTGCAAATACTGGGTTTGTGATCTTTTTCTTGAGACTCACTGCAAAGTATGTTGCTTATGTCAGAAACTCTTTCCTTGAATAGCCATAGCCAATACTTGCCATATATGTTACATGGCTGACAAGTTGCTTCTCCTCCTCAGTAGAAAAGGTGGGTGATGGCCCAGGGTTTGAAGGAAACACTTCAGTTGTCGAAACAGGTTGAAGGCCAAGAGTCCTGTCTCTTAAAGTACTCTCAGGTACTCCAACCATCTAGGCAGCCTTACAAACTGAGGTCCCTTTCTCAACTACATCTTTGTAGGCTAGAGACAGCAACTTTGGGTCATATGCTCTCCTCTTCTGCTTACCATGGAATTGGAGCTGAAATGCAAAAAAAGCATATTTTTCATATTTCCAACTTAAAATTATTCTTTTAAAGTTTTTATTGCACTTTTAATACATCAAAAATATTGGCAGGAAGTTTAAACCAGTAGTTTTTTTAGACCGGAAGTCAGTGCCTGCAGTTCATATTTGCAGACGGCAGTGAAATAAATATTGTTTTTCGAGGTAATACAATATATTCCAGAGATATTTTGATGTAAACATGACTTATTTTGATGAATTTTTATGATCAAATATAATTTGTATTCATACTTACCCGCAAAAATGACATTGTAACACAACCTTCACTTTTGACAGATAGCAGGAACCAAAGTAAACAAAACGTAGCGGATATTGACACCGGTTAGCTGCGCATGCGTTCCTAATCGGGATCCTTTTGAAATCACCGGTATTTAGTATTCACCGATAATTGGGTTATAGAGGATAATATTTATCTTTTTTTAAACGTTTCTTTTACCAGGAAAAAAAAGAAAAAAAAGAAAAAAACAAAAGAAAAAACAACCAGCAACAACGAGTAATTATCATACTTTTGCTTAAGCTACTACTTTTTTAAAATCATTAACATTACATTGTTATTTATCTTCATATAATTATTTAAGTCAAAGTACTCTCTTCTTAAATTTTGAATTATTCAATTATAATTATCCAATAGAGTATACACATATTTTTCTTTATTTCATATATATCAGAGTAGTCGTACATATAATTATTTGCATGTATTACACAACCAAAATGAACCCGTCAGAGAATGAACTGATCTTCTATGACCTAACTGAAATATTATTACCTAAACGGTTTTATACTTCTTTGTAATACGAGATGAGTTACAAGAAAAGCATTGATGCAAAGCATCAAAGGGCGTCCAAGCAAGAAATGCAGCAGGTGAAGATGAACTAGTAGGCCAACTAGGCATATGATGACAAAATATTCTTATAATCTTTTCAATGGTTAATTGGTTTTTACCAGAATTGTATATCACTTATGAATGAACGGATGAAAGACATTGTTCATTATGAACTTTGATTGACATGCTAGAGATTAGTATATTACTTGTTATTTCTTTATGATCGTGATTATTAATAGCAACGGATATACATGTATACAATCATTTATAATCCATATGTGTAACGCATCCCTTATTATGTTATCACTATTAGCGAAGAACCCCTCTTAATTTAAGGTATCTGTTCACACTTGGTAAAAATATGTCACTGGTTATATTACCATGTTGAGCATAATTGTTTATTATACAATAATTGTAATATCTATTTTAATAAAAAAATGCAGATTTTATGAATATTGTTTTCTTTTCTTTTTTGTGTTTTATGTGCTATTTTAATACTGAATTTTTACGTTTACTACTCTTTTTTTATTAAAAATGTAAATTTTTTTTTAAGAATTCAATTGTCATATTGACCGACGATAATAAGTCAAAACTTAACTGGAAAAAGTCAGTAAATTGTGGTTATATAATATTGTTTATTCTTAAACCATGTACATGCACATTTGTATTTTTCTTTATCATTTTTTTTTAATTATCAATCAATTGAATAATTCATTAAATCTAATTTGTAACTTTGAATAATTCATCGGCATCTTTACTAAACACGAATAACAAATTACATAAAATGTTTCAAAATAGACCGGGAGAGACCGGGAATTACCGATAGGAGTACATCCCTCTATAAATAGATTTTCGAAATGTTTAGGTCATCAAGTCATCATTATATATGCATGTATTACTATTACATACCATAATAACCAACTGTGTACTACAAAGTGATAAATAAAAAAACCCGAAGAGCGCTATTTATTGACGGAAAAGGTTATTCCATTTGAAAATGTTTGCATTGCGAAATTCTCCAGTTCGCTATTCATTGTACATATCGCGACATTTCATTTTTAATTAATAATCAAGCACCCTCATACCGATCGGAATGATCGGCTTTTATCATGACGAAGGCTCGAGAAGTTGCTGTCGCCCTTTCACAAAATCCGATTTCATTCCATAAAGGGCGCCGTGCTTCGGCGCGGACGCCAATCATAAAATAGCTCTTTATGGTATGGTAGTTGTATTCGGCTATTCCTTTACAAGGATGGCATTTATGAGCAAAATCAACTAAAGACACATACAAATTCTGGGTCACTAATCTTATTATGTCTATCATAAAATTTTAATGATGATAGGTGTAAAATGTCAAAAAATCTATTGCGATTATGTAACGTTTGGTTACATTTATTAAAAAGTAACAATGTGGCGTTAAGGAATACCTCAGAAAGATAGCGAGTGATGCCATAAATATTTTCCCACAAATACATCTATTAATTATTTAACTTTCCGCTAAAAGATTGTTTCTCATCACAACTAAACTGTTTCTATTCCCAGAAAGATTTTGCTTCCATGACTAAATAAAAGTCCTTAAGGTATCAAATGTCAGCTCATCAGTCCTTGTTTACTAACTTATATCTTATATCTTATAACTTCTCCGTGGTGCAGGGGTAACGCGCTCGCTTAGTTAGTGAGAGGTCTGGAGTTCAAATCCCAGACGTGGAAACTTTCTGAGGCCCGTATGGAAGATCGGGAAACTGAATGAAAAAATAAAGTCGTTACTTACTTACTTACTTACTTTACTATAGAATCGTTTAAAACTTGAATTCCTATTTATGCCTTCTGATGTCGACAAATATTCTGAACAATGGGGGTAATGTCTTAGTAAAAAAGTGTTATGTTAATTGAAAAAAAACCGGTGATTATCACTTTCTGTTTTACTACATTTTAAATAAACAAAACTAATATCTTATTATTATAATTGTTCATGACATAATGAAAATACTTTTATTTCAACTTTTCAGCGAAATCGTGCAAAACCCCTGTTCGCGATTCATTGATATCCCGGAATTAAGCGATATACCATGGTCGTGGTGGGGGATTGTTAAATTGTTAACAATGTTAAAGAGTTATACTGCCAACTTTTTTAGAGGTAATAAAAATAAAGTCATACTTATCAGAACAGACCATTGTTTGTAAAAACAACATGCAGATTTGATGTGTTTTCAACTGTAACTGAAGGAATATTCCCCTTGTTTACAATAGTTACAAGTTTAAACATTGCCAATAGTTTTAGATAATAGGACGATTAGTAAATATGATGATGATGATGATGATAGTAAGTATATACGTTTAAACATAGTTTATGTCATTATATAATGACTTTTGTGTGGATGATTCAAATTCTTTGTGTTGATTAAATTCCCGCCTTCATCGTACAAGGGTATGATTATCTACCAAATATATGAAATTTAATTATTTTAAACATGTAACTCTATTATTTGCTTCCTTGAGGAAAATGGATCCACCGATAATAGAAAATAAGTAACACAATTATTTATTGTCTTTGTATTTACATTAATTTGCAAGGAGATAGAGAAAATAAGAATCCCTAAAGGAAGCCTAAAAGGGGAAAATTAATATGTGAAGGCTAGGTTTCACTACATGGATTTTTACCTTAGTTACCAAAAATGGTTTGACATTGACGTATGGAAATGTGAACAAGCTTTGTGACACTTCCGTACATTTAAGAAAGAGTTGTAAAAGGTTTAATGATAACACAATTGTGTGTTATTTCATTGAAACATATTCTAGCACAATTCCAACAAGTAAGTTAGTGTTCAGTGCTAATTCGTAACCTTAACAATGCTTACAAATCAAGCATTATGGCAAATGAAACAAATGACAAAGGGAAAACTACAAAGTTATTAGTAAATATAAATATGACCTCATCTTAACATCCTGCATGACACTAACTAAAACATAATTATTGGTAAATAAATAAGGTACAAGACGGTTTCATCAATATGTAAAATAAATATTATTAAATAAGTGCATGGCTATAAAATGTTTCTTATACTTAATTGTAAAACAATACATTAAAACGATCTTATATATACAATGCTTTAGTTTGCGTCTCAGTTTAGGAATACAATGAATGATTGTGTTAGGAAACAAGGTAACTAAACATGTATATAAACTTTACGCATAAGACATCTTAATATTTATTTTAAAATTCAATGACTTTATTTGATATACACCAATAGAAGTTGTTTAATCATTGGTTTATCGCATTCATTATCATGAAGAAAGGTTTCAAGTCTTCTAAAAAATGTGTAACAAAAGGACAATCAAGTGAGAACTTTATATTTTAAGAAATACAAACTTTTACTTGAAACCATATCTTGATAATAAAATCGATATTCAAAAGATTTGTTAGGTGGATACAGTACTTGTCAATAAATGTCACTGTGTTGTAAAGTTAATTTATTTGTTGCTTAAAGGACATCTGGACTATATGCTTATCTAATTATGATTATCTGATTGTCTTGTTTATCTTATAAAAGAAAATATATATTTTCAATATGGTCATTTGCTTGTTATTGCTTATTCATGTGGTATTGTGTAAATTTAGCACTACTTTGTTCTGATTGATGATGCTATAACAGTGGACTGGATAAAAATACTCATTTTGAACGACAATTAAATCATGTATGATGGTCAATTATCTTATTATTCAGGACTTTTAAATGTTATAGTTTATATTGTCAATGTTTGTCATAAATGTCTTAAAGAACGACTTGATAAAAAATAATGAAAAAAGGTATTGAGTCAAACAAAGAAATGAGATAATTTTTGGCAAAATATTGGTAAAGTAAATGGAATAATCATTATCCGTTTCATTGTGTTTGCCGGGCAGAAATATTCACGTTTAAGTAATATTTATTTTATGCCTAGTCTACCTGAAACTAATAAGGTCGAATTTCTTATAAAATTTTTTCGTTTGTTCAGGATCTGCTAGGAGATTAAAAGTTAATACCTGATGTCAATTATTGAACAAGAAATTCAAGAAGGCTCCAACATACTGTAAGAAACAAACAGTAAACATATTATAAGCAAATGCCAGACACATTTATAACTTTTGCCGAAGTTGTTCTTAAAAAAATATTAAGAAAATGGTCATTTGAGACTTATTTCCTTCTAAATTGATAAAACATAATCTAATCGTCTTATACAAAATTAAATATGCATTTTTGGTTTGTTAGGTGTGTTTTCTAACGAGCTAAGTTATTCACCGATACCTAAGATGGATATGTAGCAAAGTTGATGTAAAGACAGAATATTCGATTTTTATATTTAATTTGTCACGTCCCTACAGGATTGCCCGTCTTATACACACAATTGAGTTCATGTTTACTACCGGCAGAATAGCTTTTAACGAATTACTTTCTAGTCAAAGTCTTCATGGAATTGTCTGTCAAAAGAAACAAGATTTAATTTATCATAACTAGATAAACGTTTCCGTCAATATTAAAGTACACCTCAAAAGAACCAAGTAATCCAAGCAAACCATTTATTTTTTGTATTTACCTCAAAATTTTATTCCAACTTATTTCATAAAAAAACCTGATCTATCAAAGAATTGAACAATTTAAACCCAATATGACATACAACAGCTTAGCATAGGACTCCCTTTTCGTTTAAATGCATAAAAAGACATACATTTACAATAGATAATCATGTTAAAGACAATTTTAGAATTATAAATTTACGAAAACAATGGTATTAATATGGCTTTTTTGCCCTTTGCGACGTAAATCATTTGAAAATAATGTTCGTTAGTTATGTTGTTGTTGTTTTAGGGTTTCACGCAGGATAAAAGCAATTACATTTGAATTTTTTTATTCCTATTTGATTTTATGGTACTTCACTTCTTCTGAATAAAATATTTTAAGGAAATCACCTAACAAGAATGGCTTCCTTCGCAGGTTTTTGTTATCCTTTCTTTTTTTGCTGATTCAAAATTACCTTTTTATGATCAGTTTTACATTAAATTTCTCAAAGGCAGGACTCGCATCTAATCACAATATTATGTTCATGACATTAATTTAATTACAGATGTATTACTGCATGATTACCAACAGATCTAAAACGGAATTCTTATTTAAAAATTATAGTGAACTTTGTCTTTTAAGGAAGAATTCTGAATAAGACTTTGCTTTCGTTCTCATCCGTAATTTCCTGACATGCAATACTGATTGCAATGCAAATCAATGTGCATGTCTGTTTAGGAAATATTTGTTTATAGCAGCATGAAAGCAAATTCATGTTAATAGTCATGAATATTTTGAAAATATTGTTCGTGTATGTTTTTAGGAGGTACAGTATGTTATAATTGTAATAGAAGTAGACAAATAATACAGTATTTCTAATTTCGGACACGATTGACAGAATTGCACGATTGTTTACAAAATGGAAAACGATTGATGTTACCATTTACATAGAAAAACATCATTGCTTACAAGATATGAAGAATAATCACAGATAGCATGTCGGTCTTGTTTGCCAGTTTATGAGGGCTTATTCAATTTTGAATTGGTACGCATGGACTTGAATGTTTCGCATTACTAGTATTATATTTACTCGGGCGAAAATATTACTATTTGATTTAAATGATTTTATATTAAGTATAAGTTGAAGAGAAGAAATAGCAGATATTAGAAATTGTTTGAGTTTTTTTTTTGTGTAAAATTAACAATTTGTCTTGCCATCCCATTTCTGCGAGGTCCATCGCTGTAGGTAACTATCATAAATCTTCATTATTAGAGAGTAGTTTGTGTTTCTTTTTCAGGCTTAAAATTGGAATATAACTATATTCTATGATATACGACCTTACACTAGTTGAATACTGCACTTATATGTTTGCGTTACGGGTAATTATATCGTATCTTAAAAATAGTTTGTAATTCCAATGGCAATTCATTTACATAAAACATTACATTTCTACTCCCATTATGATTCATTAAAACTTACTCTCAGTAAAAAAATCCCAACGAATTGTATTTTATAGAAAAAACTCATATCAAAATTAAATTAGGAAATTTAATTAATATATAACACTTTATCCACAAGACATATCAAAACATATGTCATTCTATGGAATAGTACTGCTTAATCGTTTGAAGAGTTCTATTTCTTAAACTTTTGTATAGTTCTATTTGACAATTTTAATTCTCTTGGCCATAAAATCCAGTAACCTAGATGTAATGCAGAAGGATAAAACAGAGGACAAATATGAAACGTTTAGAATCAAACTTTGCAATGGACATCAACGTCAAAAACGCTAGCTTTTATGTCGGCACAAAAAGGCACAGACTACAAATAATTTTCATCAACCAATTCATATTGGTCCATTCGTTCAGTATAATTACAAATTTGCATTTCAAGTAATGACGTTACATTTCCCTGATAGTTTTTAGAACAGACGTATTTGCACGTGTAGTAAACTGTATGTAAAAATTGTTGTAACGCAAATTATCGGCGAAAAAATCGAGCAAAGACGAAAACAGCGATGCGTTAATTGCATTTGTCTGGAATATGAAAATAGTTAAAAAACGATTTCTGATCAAAATGTGAATCAAACATTGATCTTTACGTTATTTTTTACACCGTCGGTTAGAATATTCGAATATATAATGAAAAGTGTTTAGGGTGCAATTGTTTCATTGCCGAAATCGTGAAACCTAAATCATGTTTCTTCATTTGTATTCAAATAGAAAATAATTCCAATAATTTTGCAAAAATCCAATTTGAAGTGCGTTATTGATGTTAATAAGACAACTTCGCATTAATTGAATCATAATGTTCTGGTCAAATATGGTTTCGGTTACTTAATTAATAAAGCTATTTTTGAGTAAATTAAACATTATTATGAAAAATGAATAGTTTGGTCCAACAGTAACATTAGAGATTCGAGTTAGATATCTAATGAATAAGAGTACTAATTTGTATTTTAATTTAAAGGTCATTGCGTGTTTGCTTTCATTATTTGAAATATTTGTTTGTGCATACCACACGATATTAATCATTTTGTCTCTACAATCCTAATAAAAAATTCTAAATTAAATAGAAAAGATAGATTGTGTTTTGACGGTCCTTCCTTAATTTAGTTACAAAAAATGACAGAGTCTTGAAATCCGCGCCGTTAAAAAACGTGAAAAGACAAAATGAATTTCGACCGTATACATGAAACACATACTGATCTTTGTATATGTGCGCATTGTTCAACTTAATAAACGGAAAATATTACATGTCAGGACGTATTTAAATGCAAAAACTGTCGGTGTGTGACATATATGGCAAGCTAAACAAACAGAAAATTCGATTTTATTCGGACCTATTATGACCGAAAATTAACAAACACATTGTGTTAGATTTTGCCTATATTCTAGGTCCATCAAATAATACATATACTGCAAATACTTCAAAACATTGTTGTGTTCATATCACCCCCTTGGTGGGTAGTTTTCAAATTTCCTTTGTGTTATAAATCACCGCCTTAATCTATCGTTGCATATTTTATGCCACGTATAAAAAATCACTCGCTTCTATTAAACTGATATCTAAACAGTTGCTATGCTTTAAGAAAACCGTGTAAATGTGTCCAGAACATCAGCTTCGAATCAAACGCTAAGGATTTGACATATTTTATCTACAGATCTTTAATAAGTGCAAAGAAAAAACATTCTTGTGGAAGTAAATACAAATCCTTATGGTTAAATTGTACTCAGTTAACACAACATCTCAGAAGTTAAGTTCATTTTTCATCAAAGCAAAGGTACTTGCAGTTACAATCAATGGACATCGAACATAAACTGTCAGAACAGAATAGCGCGCAAACCATTTTACATCTTAATTACGCTGTGATTTTAAAAGTATTTAATGGCGAAATTTAAAATGTACGTAAATCTAATATAATTCCTTGAGCGTTAGTCTGTGAAAATAGACTAGATAAATTATATGACCACGCAAGGGATCGAGATATCACCTAACACAATGAATAGACACTTATTTTTTAATAATAAGTTAACAAAAGAGATTTGTGCAAATCATAGAAGCAATGAAAATGTTAAAATTTTAGGATTGAAAGCTAGAAACAGGTAATGTACCAAAAGAAAAACATAGTCTATCTAGGTTGAATTTGGAAGTCTTCTGATGAAGTAATGGGCAAAATTTTTCATGAACAAAATTGACGAATAAACAAAACTATCCAAATACTGAGACATTTGAATAATTTCTTTTATTGAGATAACTTGTTGTTAATTGATGACTCATATGAGTAAAGCTGAACGCTGTTTACGTTTGAATGAAAATCGATCATACATATATTACAAAAAAGTAATTGCAAATATTACAATTTGAAGATTTCTAAACCAGCAATCACTTCTGCTTAATACTAAATAATTAATAATACACAATGTTATTTCCTTTTGTTGTAAAAGATTGCAAGGTTAAAGAATGTTTTTGTTTTTTTTGTATTGTTAAATAAAAACCGAAAGTAACACAGTAACAAAAAAGTTTTATTTGATGTGTTCAGAATTAGATACTATATATATTTATTTCGCTAATACTATTATCGTCTCATTTGTTTGTAGAGAAATAAACAAAACAAATATATTCATTTAAATATTCAAATCAGCTATTAGCTGTTATACTGAGGGGAAGAAACAAAACAATCAAGTTCTGACTGGTAATCATATAAACGTAATAGTCAAAGATATTTGCAATTTCGATAAACAATGCTCGTGGTTGATGAACGTGCACTTACTTATATAACGTTTTTTTGTCAGGCACAGTCTCAAAATATATTAACTACCGTCGCTGTGTCACTCAAATATAATTACTCAATGCACTTCAGCCGATGCCGGTTGTTACATTCCATTGATATTTCTCAGGACATTTAACACGCACGATATCCATAAAACCTAGAAACATCATTGCAAGTGTGAAAAAGCTTAGAATGAACACTTGCAAAAAAGACAACAACTCAGCAGACATCCAATAAATTACATGCGGTGCAGGAAGAGATTAAGAAGAGATTAATATTTTGAAATTGCGAAGAGGACGCATCATACGGAATATTTGTCATTCTTAATCAAGCAAAAGTAAATAATACTGTCAGTAAAAATTCCCCGAAGTGAACAAAAAACACTTGAGCTGATTACTTTTGGTTTGTTAAATGTAAGAGCGTTTGCGAAAATTAAAGTCTGATATAGGAAAACAAAAGATACCAGATCACCAGAAACGTCTCATTGTTTTCAAACAATGCCATCATCATTTAGTGAAATTCCCATATGGAAAACAAAGTTACCGTTTTTACCGGCTATTTTATTAATGCCTAGTTAATTTAACCAAGCTTCTATTGAATTTTGCGCAATATGAGGTGCGAGCTTCTTTAAGTAAAAATATGTAATGTTTAGGTAGCACAGAGTTTTACAGTCAGAAGGCTATTGCCCATTCCAATGCTTCATGATTATGAAGTTCCTCGTTGCACCAACTTTCAATCTACATAAAAAGCCATAATTTCTTAAAGTATCTATCTGAAAACGATAAGATGAAATCTATGTCCCAAATACTCGATAACTTAAAATGTTTAAGAAAAATAAGCAGAAATCAATAACACCTAAATTAGATTCGTTTCTCTATCAATCCAGTTTTGGGAAAATAACGTTTTCAATAACAATAGGCCCTCCTCCATATATTTTTTAATCATACTTAGGAATATTTCCCATATGAATCCCTTTATTAGGAGTACAGGGCCGAGTGGCTGTACACTAGACTGTACCTTTACTTCGGTGATCTCGATTCCAATAAATGACTTCTCTCGTTTGTTTTGAAATGACACCCGTTCTGTGCTTTACCCTGTGGTCCTGTCATTTTTTGTTTGTTGTTCTGCGCTGGGCTCATAAAATTAGTCATGTGTTGCTGAGTTGTACAGGTGGTGTGCTCATTCAATGCGTACCATTTCTTGTTGATTGTCTGATTTTCAGAATTTTATTCATGTGAGGACGTAATCTTGCTAGCTAACGAAACGTCTGTGGTTCTACTAAGGAGCCTGCCCGTGCCACTAATAATTAAGACTAAGATTGTACTTATGTCTGCCATCTAACAATTAAACTAGAAAATTGCCATATTGCCATAAGTCATAAACTTTTTAAATGATCAATTTCATAGACCTAATTTAAATGATAAGTATACATGAAGATACGTATTTGATATGTTTTCTTCATACAGTGTAAGGCACCGCATGAAGAATGCTATACTGTCAATATCAAACTAACATCCGATATTTAATATTAAGGCAAATATTGATGTTAAGAATTTGATGTACGGAGAAGTGAATAAAAAAATTTCTCTAATTTTACGATGACTTTTATAATTATATTTCTCTGTCCAATATTCGGTCGATAAGGTACCAGAAATTATCGATATCATGGACATAATATATAGTTGATAAACATAGATTACACACTATATATATATAACACACATTCATGTCCATTAATATATTTCAATAAAAAGCATTAATTTTTTGTGGTAAAATAATTTGCTAGTTAATCATTGATATATAGCTGCATTTAAGAGTTTTTTTTGAGAAGAACTAATTAGACTAAAAAGTATTAATAATTGAGTTTGAAAAATTGTTTAAAAGTTATGACTATGAAAATATGTGTAAGCAAAGCATTTACAATGTAGTGTGTGCAATAACACGCGATTGCTCATGGAGTCCCCGAAGATCCCAATTGGGCCCTTGAACATATAGTTGTTACCATAAACGAAAACAATTAAATAGTTTACAATATAAATGATGGAAGTTCTCTCGAAAAGAAAAAAAATATCTACATGTTTTAAATTTTCAATTATTTTTGACATAACTTAAAAGCGTGATGACTGATATGAGTCAGACTAGTTGCAGATTAACTACGAGTTCATAGTTCTTCTTGTAATGTAGGCTTTTACTGAGCTTTGAAATGCCAATATCTGTTAAGTATTTTATTGTCTGTAGGCAAGGAATTAAACATGTACCTAGCGCACTTTTGCACAAGGGGAAATTGGCATTAACCTTTCCTTACCAACTTGTAAGTAAGAAATTGTGTTTTAAGAATATTTTTGTTCATTCTCGGTTTCCGAAAATGAATCTTTATACTCTAGGGTCGTTTTTCTGTGTAAGGTACTGAACACTTTTTTTTAAAAACTCTTTCTTTACATATTACACACTTAAATTTCAGACGGGAAATGACCTTAACACATAAAATTATTGACAAACGGATCGCCTGACTAAGAATCATTAATATTTAGGGAATAGTTATGTTAAACAGATTTGTGTGATAATTAATACTAGGTTAATTTGTTAATGATTTTAAAACTGCTTAACCTGTAAAATTTGTTTGGATTCACAATTTTAAGACATTCAGTTTTTCCGAGATGTAATGACAAACTGTTCATCTAGCAAAGCCATGACGTTTTCATTAAAGGAGCGCATTTTTATGACAACCATGTATTTGTTTAGGCACCGGATTAATTTATATCGAAAGAAAAACAAGCTGTTAATACTGAAGCCTGCAAATTTCGTGAAAATAATCACAATGGCACATGCTTTTTTACATAAAGTTATTATATACAAATATAACAACATATTTTTATTTAACTTGATTTTTACGAATTCAAAATAAAACTAATTAACACAACATGGCATTAACTGCTAATATAACAGCTCCTTCAATAGGCCAAATAAAAGAGCATTCATAAGAGACGACGCCCGCTAACCGGCGTCGCCGAACAAGGCAACGGGCTTAAAGCATACTGCAACTGTTAATCAATCACTTAATTCTTTTGTTTAACACATGCATTTCACTAAAAGCTATCAATTTGTTTATAAGTAATACATAATAAGTCAAAATTCTTCTTAATAAGTTGCCAAATGTCCAAAGCAACTTACGTTAACTATATGCAACTATCGACAAATTTATCCTTTTTGACAAAGTGCGTTTAATTTATCAATTAAATTTACATTAATCAATGATGGTTTATTTTCGATCCTCGAAGATCGCTCAGCACGACATTATTGTTGTGTATACATTTTTAGATGGTATTTTAGTTTCTGTGTAATTTGGCCTTTTCAACTTGGTGGCTCCAGTATTTCTTCTTGAATACTGTATAATCAGCCTCGGGATATGTTTACTGCTCTTTACATTGTCTTTTGACGTCTTGGTCTGTGATATGCAGGCTTCAAATAAGCTCTGATCCCTTTTCAAAATTCCATTTTATTTAGTTCCGCCCATTGTTTATTCGTTTAGAGCACACGCATTCTTTTACTTGGGGACCATACGCCGCTTTTCATGGGATGACTCTAACATGTCACATTGAAGGTTCCATGATTACTGCCGTATGAACACATCTGCGGATGTTTCAAAATTCAAAAATTCACCATTTTTGTGTTGAAATGTTGAATTCTGCTTAAGCCGGTGCTAGGGCGCGTGGACGGTTACTTGCAATTTCCATTACCGTCCATGAACAGACATTCTCAATCAAAACGAGCCTGCAACATTTTACAATTTTGGTCGTGTTGGGCTTTCTTTAGGGATTCTGTTTTTCTCTATTTTAATAGAGAGGAATCGGGATATAAGTATAAAGAAGCGATAGTAGATTTGTTTCCGGTGATTTTCTACCTTTTCATTTCCTTAAAATAGAGACCACGGATCATAATTACAATTGTCATATAGGTCCGTGATCGGGACAAATGAAATAACTATGTCAAAA
Source organism: Ruditapes philippinarum (assembly GCF_026571515.1). NCBI lineage: Eukaryota > Metazoa > Mollusca > Bivalvia > Venerida > Veneridae > Ruditapes > Ruditapes philippinarum. Next base: position 362,700 of record NW_026866765.1, on the reverse strand, counting down.
GCGTAAGCTTAAAGAGGAATTTGTTCTTGCAATTTAGCGTTTGTTGATGCAGAAGTTGACTCTTCGAATCAAAATCTACTGCAAGCATTTTATGCAAATATATGATGGCCAAAGAGGTTAATGACGTTGTCTTTAAGTTATAATATTGATATATCCATGTAAAAGGATTTACCTGCTTATAACTCATAGGATTTACCGTTAATCCGTTGTTAGGTTGAAATGTTAAATGTGGAGCAAATTTCCACATATTGGTATTTAAATATTTATGCTGCAATTCCCTTTCAGAAATAGTCAATCTAAACGTGTATATACAGTGTATATCACAATTACTGTTCTAGATTGTTTGGTATTTAGTTTCTGCATTTGGCACACCCTTAATCCATTAAAACAAATATTTGCAAAAGTCATAATCAGATAATTAATTGCCATGGCATCAATGGTAACACTATAAAGATAAAACAGAAGAGCCAAATAGATTTTCTTTCTTTTTTCAATTCATTTGTATGTATATATATCTCGAATCGAAAACCCTGTGGTTCATTTCTCTTCAACAATGCGCTCCATAATCTTATATTTATATGTACATATTTAAGGAAACCTTAATACTTTCTAAAGAAGCACATTACGTCATCCACAAACGTTGGTTCCACATGTATCATCAGTACACTTACTATTTAGCTGCATCTCAATTTCTCTGTATAAAACAAAACATTGACAAGACTATAAACCTGTCGATGGTTTCATATATTAAATGTATGCAGTACTACTTGCATTTGCAACTATAAACTAGATTTTTTGAATTTTATACCTTTAATATGTATATACAAATTGATAGGATTTTTTAGAAATGCCTGAGTTAAACAGATAATTCGGTGATTGATTAAGAGTTGCAGTGAGCCTCAATCCTACAATCAGACCTTTGCCTTGTTTTTCCTTAATATGACTCAATCCGGTGCCCTAAAAATATAAGATGGTTGTCATAAAAATACGTCATACAAATTCATTACTGGACAAAACATTTTACTTAAACCACTAAATTATCGCGGAATGATTATTTGTATAAAATGAACATAAACTTCCTGAAAAATCAAATTACTTTTTTGGTAATTTAATGCTAATGTGCTCTACTACTTCAGTGACATGTGAAATTTGTCGTCACACTGTATTCTGTTGACTATCATAGGGAAAGTATAATTGTACACTTACAATCAATTAAATGTACGTCAAAATTCAGAACAGTGGAGATCCTTCAAATGATTAAAATGATGGGTAGCGATACAATTGTGATGCCATTACACCTTATTTTAAGTAAATATTACAAACAAATTAATTGATAATTAATATAATTATAAAGAATTGAATCATTAAAATGTTTAACTTTTATGAAGATCAAAGAAGCTTAAAGCATACTTAAAAATGAGATCTTTGAACTTAGAAACTATAATGCTTAGAGCTTTTATATTTCACATAATATATCATCACGATGTGTTTATTTACTGAAATTATATAAATTATGTCCTTTTGATTACAATTGATTTCGCAAGAATTGAATACGCAAATAAACATGTTGCCGGCTTTGTTTGATTCAGCTTGTTCATAGACGTCGGTGGTAGTTTTTTTAACCTATTCTTCTTTTGAATATATTCAACTACAGCATCTTCGCATTATACAGGAATTGTCATGCAATTTTGAAACGAATTTGTTATATTTTGTCTGGACAAGTATCGTGAATTTATTCACTAAAATTTGTTGAGCCATTGATCAAGTAGAATACTGTCTGAAGGGAATATTTTTATTTGACTTGCTAATAAGGTAGGACATTTCAGAGAAAAAGGTCACCAGTTTATAGGGAATAATATCACTGGTAATGAATAAAAGAAAAACTGTTTTAAACAACATTTCGTATATTTGGCGTCTTTTTTCTTTATTATTAAAATAAATTAAGATAATGGATTTCTTGAAATTGTTTAAATCTGCTTTTTTCTGCATTGAAAGAAATAATAAAAAATAGAGAACGATTTAAAGGCTGCACTTATGTCATACCTCATCTTAATTATTATTATGTTTATCTGCAAGTGATAATTAATTGATACTGTGCTAAATATCTGATAAATATAGAATGTTCTATTTATATTTGACACAAATATATTGATATTTTATCAGCTTGTTTTCAAAATAAATCCTGACTGAATAGCAAAATGTGCATACCGTGATAACATCTGTGGATGTTTCTAAATTCAAAAGTTCACCATTTTTATGTTTAAACGTTTATCCTTAAGTCAGCGATAAGTGAGGGGTGGACGGTAGCATACACTTTCCAGTACCATCCATGAACTGCCTGAAACGAGTCTGTCACATTTTCAGTTTTGACGTTATGGTGTTCTTAAGAGATCTGCTGTTTCTTTTTTATTTTATAAGACTGCAATAATGTGTCGGTGGATGTTATTCTGTATTCGTTGCATGTGTAGAATTATGTGAAAGACTCCTAAAATCGCATATATGTATTATATATAATAATAATAAAGATACCAGAGTCTTCTTACACAGCGGGAAAATAAACCAAAGTCATTCTCAGCTATCTAAATATACATGTTTCTGATAAAACTGATAAACAACAGGATAAAATATTATGTTACCATTTATTCATATACAATTGTTGTGAGATACTTCTAATTATTACATACATGTATATATACAAATTGTTGATCTATTTACAACTGTCATTTTTTTACAATGAAAGACAATTTTGAAATATGTGAACATTATTTAATATGTAAGATGAAAATGAAAATCATTTGCAAAGATGTTTTAATTGTTTATTAGTTTGGCTTTTAAACCTTCGCACAATTCAATGTATAACCAGATGCCTTCAAAACCAGATTTGCGCTCAGACAAATTATGATTTGGAATACCAATTAAAAGCCAATAAAATGTATGCGTGAAAAACTAATAAGTCGTTACGAATTAAACGTTCCTGTTTTAAATTTTGTATAAAATTTCAACATTGATCTTAAAATTGATTTGCTAGGTAAAATGATAGAACTATGCTGACTTTGTTATACTTTTGTAAAAATGCATTTATTTGAAACATACTTCACTGGCATGTTTGACCATATTGTTACAATGTGCTTTACCATAAGTATCTTTTGAATTCTTTATTTGAAAATCCTTCATTGCATTTTTCTTCCTTTTTTCAGTTATTTTTGGACTGGCTTACAGTTGACGATAAAGAAGCAGGGATACTCAACCCGTATATATGGGTAAATTACAAATGCCTACAATATGTACCTTTTTTGTTACCGTCTTTGAAGGTTTAGTCAGACGTACTGGAACAATAAAATTGACGGTTTATAGTTCTGAACTTTTAAAATACTTATTTGTCTGAATAATTTGAATAGTTGTAGAAGAGAGACAGGAAGAGAAGTGAAATATATAAACACCATCTTGTGACATTGGTTTAGATGATCTGTGAATATGTTTGTATCTCTTTTACACATAATAACGATATTACTTCGTTTACAAGTAGGGTAATTATACAAAAGACTATCAAATAACAACAAATGTGAAAACTTCATTAGAACTGAAGAAATTGAATGACTGTCTGGGGACTTCTAGATTGAAAATGGACTATCGTATAATAAATCTTACAAAGAAGAACTTATTTGTCTGAACAATTTGAAAAGATGTTAAAGAGAGACGGGAAGAGAAGTGAAATGTGTAAACACCAGCTGGTGACATTGGTTTAGATCTGTGAATGTGTTTGCATTTCCTTAACGCATTGTAACGATTATTACCTTGTTTACAAGTAGGCTTTAAGAAAAACTATCAAATAACAACAAATGTGAAAACTTCATTAACGCCTAAGAACTTGAATGACTGTCTGGGGACTACTAGATAAAAAATGGGCTATTGTATGATCAAACTTATAAAGGAATATATATTTCACACGGAGCGGCTTTTCAACTTGTTGCGGTTACAAAAGGCAATACAAGGAAAAGACTTTGTCTATGATGCTGAAAGTATTCTCTGACAAAAAAAAGTTTTACAAATAATGACCAGTATTTTTTTAAAAAAAAAAAGGCACAAGCTTCATTAAATTTGTTAACAAAAAGAAAATTATATGTTTGATAAACATATATCAATTCATCATTAAAAATACAATACGTTTTGGCCTATCTTAAGAGTTGTTTTGAAGCTTATCGACCTAATCAAGGCCTGGTCACTACATCTACCACATGTTTTTGTTTATAAATATGTTTTATATATCTCAATGGCCTTCCTTCCAACAGCGATTTTCGAAAGCTAATAAAACTAGCAATTATGCTGAATAAAAGATTATCATATTTTAGATGTGTTTAATTTTTTTCCAAACAACACACAATCATGGTGCATTGGACCTAAACCTTCCAAATTGTTCATGAAAATTAGCATCAGTCTTGGGACATGCTGCGTTAAAGGAATTTCTTATCGAATAAATAGTAATATGAGACTATGTAAATAAATGAAGCAATTTAACGCATTGTTTTCAATCTAACATAAATAACCGGCAATACAGTTCTTCTTGCATCCGGTTTATTATATTTATTCCTGTTAAGTTCCCAAATTATCCAGTATCTATTTAAGTTTAATGATTTTCAATTTTTTTCATTGATTGATTTTCAGTTAGAAATATGTGTCTTAATGTAAAAAGGTTATACTTTATTTTCACATGAAATATCATTATAAAAACAATGGTGCAAACAATGGTGCATGCTAATTATATCAACTTTACAGGAAATGAACTCAAATAAGACGAAGTCAATATAATTCTGTAAAATAATAAAACTACTATTGTTCAATGTTCACTTTAAAACACAATTAAACATTGTAGTTATACAGTATCCTGTAATAACGTTTTAATTATCTCTAGACAAAAAATTTTGATCATGGCTAATAGGCTCATCCCTAACTTATTTCAGTTAAAAAAGCATAATCTGATGTAAAAGCCTGCGTAATTCCGCCGGGTAGTCATTTGTATATTGCTGTAGGTATTTTATAACAACTTTACATAATCAAATATGTCTTTATTGTTTCTAGAATAGAAAAATCTAATCAAATGTAATATTTGAACGATTTGAAAATTACTACGAGTGGTATTTCAGAATTGGTGCGGTTTACCCTGTTAAACATATTGTATAACATTTAGACTTTTACTTTATTCTCATCAAAGTGCGATCGTTAAACATGTACACGAATTTTCAAATATTTTAATCCAATATAAAAGTATCTACCTTTTTATCATCCTCATAAAATTAACCCTTTCAGACAGTAAAATGAGCCCACTGCTTTTCGTAATTGTACCAAACAAAAATTAAAATTGCATAGAGGGATGACGAAATTAATCACTTAGGGCTAGAAATGCATAAAACATTCAGTGCAATAGCTTTCGCACAGCAGTAACTTTCGTTAATTCTTAACCAATAACTGATCCTTAATATACTTATAATAGGTTGTCCATATCAATGCACATAGTTTTCGAAACACACCAGTATTAGGTTTAGAGAACATTTTTTTTGTCGCACGTTCGGTACAGACTGTTATGAGCAACATCGCTTTCTGTTGTTTTTTTTCTTAAATGTGGTATACAGTAGAAAATCATACCTGATCTGTAATTGTCATAAATTTTTGTTATTCTCTTTGATTCCGATCCCCCAATTACGATATTTTTGTTTAAAATGAGGTTCTCTTCAATCATTTGTCGGAAAATACAGTTTTGCACTTAATGCTTGAACTTTCAGTCCTACACAAAAGCATTTAATCTAGATCAGGAAATTGATTTCGTTATTTGTTGGAAAATTGAATGATTCCATATTGGCCAGTATTGTTAAGTTGATGGATATATGCAGATAGCAATATTTTACACTCTCTGTACTCGTAACCAGATAATATAAATAGATTTGGTGTATATGAATTATGAGCATTTCTGAGAAACATCTCTGAATGGTAATTTGTTTGTTGAATCGATTGAACTATTCTCTTCACTCTTTACCTATAGCATATCATATTCAAGAGTTCATGTAGAATAACCTTCATTTACCATGCATTGTATTCGTATTTTATTTATCTAATTACCGAAACATATTTTTGAGTTCTTTTATAATGCAGATATTATGTATATGTTTGTGTTCATCCGTGCTGTTCTACAGAAAATAGAAACTTCAACTAGAGTGATATCGACAGCAGAATATTTCTCATTTATGTAGAACAGCTACAAATGAATACTTACATACTTAGTGTCTTTATTTGGCTTCATAATATTCACTTATGAAAGCGGTTCTATGACGTACTATGAACAATGGAAGGCGACTATGATTTAAATTTGATATAGTATCGACTTTTGTTATTCTTCCCATGAACAATTGTAGTTTTACAATGCCATTGATTTACCGGCTTGTTTTCTTTTCTTTTTTTTTGCCTTTTTTAACCTTTTTATTTTTTATTTTTCCAACCGTTGATTTAACATGAAAAATGAGATTTCCGTGACTATTAACCAAAACTTAGCAAACAGAAATTTTAAGAAATACGGCGTTTTCACTAGATAACAAATAAAGCTGAACATATAGTGAAAGACATAAAACAAACCAGTTTAAAGCCGTATTAACAAACGCGTTTTAGTAAAAGAAATATTGCCGGCAAGGGTGCTACGTAATTTGTGAATAAATTAACTAAGTAATATACAGTAATAATCATTATGGAATGCGCTTATAACATTTTATTACTTAGGATTTAATCAGTCATTTAAATACTTCCCATGAACAATTGTAGTTTTACAATTCGATTGTTTTACCGGCTTGTTTTTTTTTTTTTTTTTTTTTTTTTTTTTTTTTTTTTTTGCCTTTTTTAACCTTTTTTTTCCAACCGTCGGTTTAACATGAAAAATGAGATTTCCGTGACTATTAACCAAAACTGTTATGTTTAACTTCAAGTGATTTCAAGATACAAGATTGTCTCGACTGGTTGAAAGTTATTAATAAATAAGTAACATATCTTACTGTATTAATTTCTGTACAATTTTACTGGCGTGCAAATATCATTTCTTATGTAATAGTTAAACTTCACTTTAATCTATACCAACAAAAGATATTACAGATACTTGTTCATGACTTCTTTGATTATTTAAACAATATTTGGATTCTGAAAACTGTAAAGTGTACCACAATAGATCCAGATGGAATTCTAACTTCTTTGCAGTACCATTGTATTGCAAGCATTGGCTGTTATACAAACACAAATTGATTCTTAATTGATAACGTTAACCTCGACATAATATGACTACAAAATCTGTTAAAGCTTTACTTTTGTAACTAAATGTGTCATCAAAAGAAATGTGATAAATGAAAAAGCACAAACCAGAAACACAATGTCAAAACATTTTCTCTAATTATTTTCTTTAAAGTAACCATGGAAGTGTCTACTCAATCTGTTGAAGGAAATGTTTTAATTTTAGAAAAGCTTTGGCGCTGCGTGCTTGATTTTGTAGTCTTATGCAATCGTCTGTTGTCTAGAGAAGGGCAAAACATCCATTATTGTTTGACAAATTGAATGATCCGAGATGAGGTCTCTTTTTTATATGAAGGATGTAGGTAGATAGCAATACAATACTGGTGTCTATACTTGTAATTAAAAAAATAAATTGACTTTTCTTTCTTCCTCGGGGAGTCTGTTCAAAATGTACAAAAACAAGCATGCAATTTTGCCATAACTTACACCAGAATATTTTAAACAAAAACATATATACCTCAAATATGATTTTCATATATTCAAATTGATCTGTTTTGATTGTTTGTTTTATTAGTAAAAATACAACCACAAAAACTAACAAGTAATTCCGCTATGCACACTATCACACATTTGCTAAAGCTACTACTTTTTCAAATCATTAACCTAACTGAATTTTTTCTCTTCCTATTCAGATTTAAGTGTAATATGTAGTACTTTAACTAATTTTGAACGTGAATACGACAGAAAAAGACCTGAAAATTTGTGATATAGGATGAATTTACTGATGTTATATTTTTACGTAAGCGGTTGAAAATAGTTGAAATACGATATGTATGATAAGAAAAAAAACCCCTTTTAAATGCATTATTAATGTATTATAAAAGAATTCGGCTATTCTGACTTAAGTAGTCGTAAAACGGTTCTTGCGAGCTAAATCTACAATTTTGGATCACAATAAAATAACAATATTATAATTGTGTCTATCATAAAACCTTTAAGTTATTTATGCACGTGTATAGTCATTATATGTTCTACATTAAAGTGACGTTAAATTATCTTTAAAAAAGTGATAATGTGATGTTTGAGTATCTTTTGCAAATAAAGTATGTCGTGCCATTTATAGTTTTGCGTATACAAATCTATCAGTTATTTTACTTTCCGCTAAGAGATTATTTCTCATCACAACTAAACTGTTTCTATTCCAATAAAGAGTTTGCTTTCATGCCGAAAAATAGTCTGAAGGAATCAAATGCCAGCTCATTATACTTTGCTAACTGTCATATTAAATCGTTTAAAATTGAATTCCTATTTATGCCTTCTGATGACGACAAATATTCTGAAGAATGGGGGGAAATATCGTATATTACGTAATGAAAGATAATAAAGTCGCTGATTGAGCAAACAAAAATCACTCACACGGTTCCCTCCCTAATTAAATTCCCTTTCATGTGTTCTAAACCGCATTTTAATTGCTTGTTTATTAAAAGAAGTTATGCCGATTCAAATTTAGTCAGACGCGCATCAAACGAAGTGTCATAAATCGGCTGTTCTCTCTCAGACCCCTTCGTGATCCGTTAAATTATTGTATAACACGCAAAAATCACACCAAAGGGGTGACACGATGCTGTTACATACTCTAACAACTTGTTATGACCCAGAGACATCTGGCCAATTAAGCTGCTGATAAATATAATTTTATACCAGATTTCTTCAAATCTTGACGTGATTTACTGTCCGTCTGGTATCTGTCCACATGTCATGTGACTATCGGTAAAATATGAAGCACTCAGTTGGGTAAAATGGAATGCATTTAACGTTCGTATTGCTATCGGGTAATTTGATTGTTTCATTTTCGATGTTGTTGATTGTATTATCCCGAATTTGATCTATGCACGGCATACATAGATTCAGTTTCGTCTTGGACATACAATAAATTGTGCTCGATTTACTGGTGAACAATATAATTATTCAAAGCGTTCACTGAAAATATATTTTCATATCTTTTTCATTGATGCATAAAGAATTAATCATCCGAAGACTATCGTAAAAATATTTTAGAAATTTGTAAGGGACACCTGACCACCTGTCATAAATAGGCGTTCACATAAAAATGTTGTCTGTTTCTTTTGACATTGTAAGAAAACGAGGTTGAATGTAAAGCAAGCTCTAGAATCCGTACTTATGTTCATAAACTCAATATAATGTATACCAGATAAATAATTATTTCACACATTATGGATAAAGGCAGCTACATTGTTTTAACCATTTCCATTGTCGTGCGATTTACCGCTTTGCTAAATCATTCGTAACATCTTGGCCGACAATTTCTTAATTTATAAAATGGCTACTTAAATGGTAGACGATATAATGTTGAAATCTTCATAAAAGATGTACAGCATTTCTATGATACAGGTATTACGAGTAGTATCGACTAATAACAAATAAACCGGTAATTCATGGATATATGGAACTAACGATGTCCCTCATTGATGCCTCAATAGGGGGCGGAGCGTTATCGATAATTGGCAGGTTACGCGCATACCAGCTAAAAATGGTAAAGGTATCCTTTTAAAACGTTTAAAAACATAGTTTCTGGACTAAATGCTTCCAACATTACATCATGAATGTAATCAGAAAAGGTTAATAAATCTACTTAGAAAAAAATCTCATTTAGGTTTTAATTGACTCCATTGTCACTTTAATTTTGTTTGTTATTGTTCATGACATGGCAATCTTTTGATAATATATATGCTTATGTATGTATTTTTTCTTTGGAAAAATTGATTATGATAAAGTGATGATGTACGGCATGTTTAATTATTATTTTGAATTAGATTACTGAGTTTATACATTATCTTTCACATTTTCCATCATTTTAAAATTATAAATTATAAAATAAGTTTTATCATGATGTGCATATTATTGTGTATTTTCCTGAGAACTTAATGAGCTTTTTCTTAAAATAATGAATTTGGAACCAAGATAGCATGATATTATTTGTCCCGATACTATATTAATATATGGTTTTTAAAGTTTTAAGGACATTCTTAATATTTCATGTTTGATGTTGAAATCTGTTTGAATTTCGTGGTAGAGGCCATTTCCATTTCAGTGCATGAACAGGTAAAATGAAACCTAGCCTTAAAAATCAATTTGCCGTTTAAGAAGTTCTTTAGATATTCTTTTTGTCTCTATTTTACTACAATTCGCAATAAGTATTTATAAATGACACACAGTAAGAAATAAGCAAAATATTTAAGCTGTTGTCAACATTTTAAATATATAACAATAAACAATGTTTATGACAAACTTTCTTTGATATATAACCACGACACATAATCGTTCTTACTTTAATTTTAGCTATGATCCGATAATGTACAATAATGTTGTAATTATAATATGAGGATGCTCACGTTAATGTTGAAGTGTATTTTTAAGGTTATCTTTAACATTGCAACTTTTTGCAATTTTATGTTACTTTTTGTAAAATTCAGATGAATTTCTAAACGCATATAATGAAACGCAGTTATTGAAATATTCTTGTAAACTTGATATACAAAAATAATATTATAGTCAAAATTGATGATTGATGATATCTGTATTCAAATTCGGAGTGGTATGACTTGACAAAAGTATGACATATTTGTAGGTGATTAAAGTTGATTATCTTCCTTACATATATTATATAAATTTAGCGTAATAATTTAATCTTTATAAGTTTTATTATCGGAATCTTTCATTAAATAGGCTTAGCTCGATTCACATAAAATGCATATTAAATTACGTATTTAATTAACACAAGTTGGTTTAATTTTTAAAGTAAACAATTTGATTAGAGCAGCAAACCTGTAAACCATGAAAAAACTCCAGATATTTATAAAAAATGCTTCACATATTAGCACTCCGTCTAATAAAAGGAACAAATGTCACTGTTATGGATATTATGCTTAGGTTGAAGAACTTCATGACACTTAAGGGATTTGCATATCAAGTAAAAACAGATAAAATTTGCATGTCGACAGAGATAATTGTAATTTTGAAGAGAAAGAAACACAATAAAGAATTTTCATTATAATATTTTGTGTTTTCCAGAAATGCTGTTTTTTGCGTGCTATTATCAATCAGATGATATCTCGAAATATTCTGTTTTAATAAACATTATTTCCAAAGTCAACACGGTGTGAATATTTATTTATGTCTGACTAAGACTAGCTTCTTAACGACAATAACGAAATAGCATTATCTTTTATTGCAAAATCTTAAGTATGATTAATACAGGAACGGGTGCGATTTCAATTCAATGATATATCTAGAAGCCCCATATAACTAACTACATGCAAATGTTATGTTTTGTACACTTGACATATAATAATAAAACTTTTTTCAAATAATTCTCTTTTTTTTTGCTTCTTATACTTACAAGCATTCATTTAACTTTGAAGTGAAAATGCCTGTTTATAGCTAATAATATCAAAAAAAATGAAACGTTTATATTTTTACTGCTTCTTCAGCACGTTATGATTGAAAGATAGATTCAATACAACTTAAGTCTTTGCTATGGTACGCATTATGTCACATGCAGTCTATATTTTATATGGTACTGTCGTTTTCACTGCTTTCATAACTTGGTCCTTTGTCCAATCCATTTCATTGAACTATTTTCAAAACTTGTTGAAAAAGAACAAAAAACGTTTGAATCGAGAATATATTTGACACTTAACGATCAATAGAAGATCTTTGGAGACCAGTGACTGTTGAAGACCGGAGACTGGAGGAGGGCGAATATTAGGTCACAAGTTTGTATCATTCATTAATGGCGTGTAATATCGATAAAGGTGTTCTTTTTATTTACGTGAAATAAAACAATTATTTCTTCGGAAGAAAATGATTAAATACCATTGCATGAATAATTCCGCGCAAAATATAAACACACAAGTTTACGCAGAAAATATCTATTTTGGCAGATGCCACTACAAATGTTTTAATTTTATAGATTTTCATTATTAAGAATTTATTGTGTGTAAAATATTAGATAAATGTTAAACAATATTCAAACACAAATTCTCCCACCTTAAACGGCAAAATAATTATAAAAAATAGAAATATAACGTTAAAGCGTTATGTACTTAATTAGGCGTATTTCCCCAGAGCTTAATCCGTGACGTACCGCAAACAACATTTAGCTAGGCTTTCTAAAGGGCCAATCAACCAATTATGTAAGGTTTACAGATCACGTGCTCATCCATGTACCTAAAAAATGTCACACGCTCCTCCATGCCACAAAAATTGATCGCGTATCAATACCGGAGTCGACTTTTCGTTTTCGTTGTTCTATAGTAAATCAGTTACATTTGAGGCTTAATTCCCAATTCCACGGTTCCTGATGAATTATATACTGTCTTCAACTTAAAACATCAACACCATCTACGTCAAATGAGGTCCAAAATATAACATGTTAGCCATCTACTTTTTTCAGAAATCTTCATGCTGTTGTAACACTGTTTAAATTCACCACTTTGAAAACTTTTGACTGCTGGTGGGTAGTACATTTTAATGCTTCCGCCAACAAATGAGTTCCTGGAGAATACACAAAAAAAACTTTCAAAGTCATCCTATAACACACAAAAACTACACACATGCAATAAACACACTTCAAATATGACCATTCAAACTAGAGAGAACTTAAACTGGGCCACTTCAAAAATTAAAAGAACTACTTTCTAGACTACAACGGGTTGGGTCTAATTCCGTACCGGGGTGAGACCTACCGTGCAGGCTTCAACACTGAAGTATGTACGGAATATAAATCGTGGGTAAATAATGTAGTATGTACGGAATATATCCCTTGGGTAACCGACGACGACGGAGAATTAGTTGTTCGCAAGCCTAAAAGTGATATGATTATAAAAGACAAATTGTGCCATCTTCAGTAGATAATGTATTGCAACGAATGATGTAACAAAACGACGTTTGCATGAAAGCGGAAATCACTAAAATACTACACGTAACAGCTGATTTAGATAATTGTGGTTCATGTATTCATTTTTAACTTTAAAACAAGAAGCGCCGCAATGCGACGAAAACCAGGTTTTCAACAACCAAGTTTTGATGTGACAACAATCAATAGGTCAAAGTGCACTGAAGTTATTGAGTAGATACTGAAAATTCTATTGTAAGCAAATTACCTTGACCTTGTACCCAGATATCTAAGTGGCAATCCAAAGCTGCCACTCAGCAAGTTCAGTGTCAAAAGGTCAAAGCAAACTCAAGTTATAACATGAAAACTAAATGCATTAACCTTGATCACAGACACCTGGGTAGCAATCCCAACCTGCCTCTTGATATAAGCTCCCCATTCATCAAGTTTGGTGTCAATAGGGCAAAGCAATCTCAAGTTATTGAGCGGAAACTGAATTTCTATTTTTAGTAACAGTGACATTGACCTAGATCACAGACACCTGGGTACCAATCCCAAGCTGCCTCTTGATATAAGCTATCCATACACCAAGTTTGGTGTCAATAGGCCAAAGCAAACTCAAGTTATTGAGCGGAAACTGAATTTCTATTTTTAGTAACAGTGACCTTGACCTAGATCACAGACACCTGGGTAGCAATCCCAAGCTGCCTCTTGATATAAGCTATCCATACACCAAGTTTGGTGTCAATAGGCCAAAGCAAACTCAAGTTATTGAGCGGAAACTGAATTTCTATTTTTAGTAACAGTGACCTTGACCTTGATCACAGACACCTGGGTAGCAATCCCAAGCTGCCTCTTGATATAAGCTACCTACACACCAAGTTTGGTGTCAATAGGCCAAAGCAAACTTAAGTTATTGAGCGGAAACCAAAAGTTGACGCCCGCCCGCCTGCCCGCCCGCCGACTTTGGCATTACAATAACCCGGTTTTCGTTGAAAACCTGGTTAACAAAACAAATAATTTACTTTACTTGCCATTTGTCATAGTGATATCTTTACAGAAATTCTATGAATATTCCTAGAAAGAATTACATGTATTTCAGATATTTTCATTTGGTAACTTATTGCCAACTCCTTAATTACAATGAAACTTACACTTAAAGTGAAAGTGTTTTTCAAGATCAAGAATCTAATTCTAAAATTAAAGATATAAATCGTGATTTGTCTTCATAAAGTATTGAATGAATACTTTTTCTGTTTAAAATTGCCGTAATTTTACTTATTTCTGTTAATGACGTCACATATCTTTGTAAATCAGTATTTTCAAAATTAATTTCCAGACTCAGATATTCAAATAACAGTCTGCTGATAAAGCAGGAAAAATGAGATTAACCAAAATCATTTTCCACTATCTACTCTCAAATATACAGTTTTCTAATACAAATTTTTGTAATACAACAAGATGAAATATAGCAATTTATTCATAAACAGTTGCTTCGATATACTTCCAATTATGACAAACATGTATTATACAACTCAAATGTGTGAATATTTTGCAACTGTTTTTTTTTATTTTTAACGAAGGACCATTATAATACAGGTGAACATTATTTAATATGTAACATGAAAATATATTTTTTGCAAAGATGTTTTAATTGTGTATAAGTTTTGTTTTTAAAACCAGGCACGAATAATTATATAACCAGATGCCTTATAACACCTAGAAATGCTCGCAGACAAATTATCATTTGGAATATCAATTAAAAGCCAATAAAAATGAATGCGTATAAAACTAATTAGTCGTTACGAATTTAACTGTTCCTGTTTCATATTTTTTATAAACAGAGATATTGACTTAAAATTAACTTGCAATGTCAAGTTATAAAACTGTGCTGAAATTATTATACCTTTGTATAAATAATGCATATAGCTGTTACATACTCCATCGGCATGTTTAACCATAATCCAACAATGTGCTTGATCGTCGGTATCTGTTAGATAATTTATAAGAACATGTATTTAAAAATCCTTCATTACACTGTTATGTGTGATCTTGCTTACAGTTGATCGTAAAGAAGCAAGGATACTTAACACCGTATACATGGGTAAATAACAAATACCTACAATATATACCTTCTTTTTGAAGTCTGTGAAGTTGCAGTCAATAAAATTGACGGTTTATACTTCTAAACGTTTACAACACTTATTTGTCTGAACAATTTAAGTTGTCGTTAAAGAGAGACAGGAAAAGAAGTAAACACCATCTGGTGACATCGGTTTAGATTTATGAATGTGTTTGAATTTCTTTTAAACGCATTGTAACGATTATTACTTTGTTTACAAGTAACAAATAACAACAAATGTGAAAACTTCATTAACGCTTAAGAACTTGAATGACTGTCTGGGAACTTTTAGATTGGAAATGAACTATCGTATGATAAAGCTTATAAAGAAGAACTTATTTGTCTGAACAATTTGAAAAGATGTTAAAGAGAGACAGGAAGAGAAGTGAAATGTGTAAACACAATATTTCACACGGAATGGCCTTATTTACTTCTTGGAGCTGCTTTTCAACTTTTACAAAAAAAGCATTACAGGGAAACAGACTATGTCTTTTTATTCCTTTCATGCTTAAAGTACTCCCCGACAAAAATAATAATGTAAAAAATTATACAAATAATTACCAGTTTATTTTGAAGAAAAAAAGCCTCGTTAGAAATGTTTTCAAAAGGAAAACTATATGTGTGATAGACATATATCAGCTCATCATTTAAAAACCAATACTTTATGTGATTGCTTTATTCTCATTATACAATAAACTTGCTATCCAGTGATAAACCATTTTCAAAACCTTTTTAGCTTCACTCTTCAAACTAATCCTTATTTAGAACTTGAATGACTGTCTGCGGCCTTCTAGATTGAAAATGGACTATCGTAATTATAATAAAGGAATATACATTTCATACGGAAAGGCCTTAATTATACTGTCTTGGGGCGGCTTTTCAACTGGTTGCGGTTACAAAAGGCAATACAGGAAACATAATTTGTCTATTTATTTCTTTGATGCTGAAAGTATTCTCTGACAAAAATGATAATCTAAAACATAAAAGTTATGCAAATAATAAGTTTTTTTTAAATAAAAAGGCACAAGCCTTATTAAAAATGTTTACAAAAATAAATCTATATGTATGATAGACATATATCAATTCATCATTTAAAAAATATTTTAAATAATTGCTTAATTCTCATAAAACAAAACAAAAAACAGAAAAAAAGAAAAAAAACTTGCTCTCGAGTGATAAACCATTTTAAAAACAATATGTTTATATGATACAAACGATAAACGCAAATCAATAAAAGTCAATATTTGAATATTTGGCAGAGATTTAATTTAATATACATCAAATTAAACTGTGAAAATACTTTGTAGCATTAAAACCTTAAGCTTGTACCAAATAACACACACCTTGACACACCTTCCAATATATTGTTATCTCTCAACAAAGGAGATAACTCTCTGTACTATATTTTTAATAACTCACCTGAGCACAACGTGCCAATGGTGAGCTATTGTGATCCCCAACAGTCCTTCGTCCGTCATCGTGCGTCGTGCGACGTCAACAATTTCTTTAAACAACATCTCCCCAGAAATCAATAACTGCACAGTAACTTTACAGAAAAGATCCTTTGGCGGTCCCCTGCCAAAGTTGTTCAAATGGTTCCGGTCTGTTGCATAAGTAGGTTATTGGCTCGAAAGGGAATTTAAAAATTGCAAAATTAAAAAAAAATTTTGTCTGAAAGTAGAAGGCCTAGTGCTTTGATATTTGGTATAGGTCCTTTACCAAAGTTGTTCAAATTATATACCTGGGGTCAATATTGGCCCCGCCCCAGGGGGTCATAGGTTTTCCTTATATGTATATAGTAAAAACTTTAAAATATTCTCCTCTGAACTGACAAAGGCTAGAGGTTAGATATTTGGCGTAAGACATTAAGTAGTAGATCTCTACCAAGGTTGTTCAAATAATAGCCCTAGGGTCAAAATTGAATTTAAGACCAGGTTACTTCACTTTGTTTATCAATTGCATTTAGTACATTGGGGCCAATTGTAAAATATATAGTCATTTATAGTATGCAGCGCATTTGCTCGGCGATTTGTAATTGCGTATGTCAGTTATTGAGAACGATTCATATCTTTCCAAAATAAAAACTATTATAAAGCGTTATATTTTGACATAATAAATCATCAAACATGACACTTTGAAGAAAAGATTCAATATTCTATTTAAACGATACTGTTATGCAATATCTGAATAACTCGTTTTTGTTAAAGTTTCATTTTCAATAAAGACAAATACTTTCATAAGTATAGAGGGAATGCCATAAGATTGATTGCAATCTTAAGAATCTAACATTAAGATAGAATAGATGTCTTCCTATAATCAGTTGTATCTTATGTAATTCAATTTCGTCAGACTAAATGGAGTTGTCGTCCTTATCTAGATAGAGTACCATTGTATGAGTCTAGAAAATAAGATATTTAGTCACTGGGGTTATCACAACCTAGTCAATACCATATTCATATTGTTTCCCTTTTTGGCACGATGAGCAACGAAGAATTTATAAATAATTAAAGATTATTATTTCATTTAATCAATTTAATAAAATGATCCCAATCTGATATAATTTTAAGTTAATGTTATCGTTTAACATAAAACTGTAGTGATTTTAAATAAAGAATAAGTATACGTAAATTTCAATCGATTTATCTTCTCGACTGAGTGTCATTTACTTGATATCGATCTTTATCATTACAAATGCCTAAAGTTAATTTATATATGAAAAAATCAAAAATCAAAATGCCATTATTGTGAAATATGTTAATGGACTTAGATGATAGCCGGCCTCTGTTTGAGCACACTAAGTCAGACCGGGTTGGAATACTTTCATATGACACGTTTTGGTCTACTTTAAGGGTGGTTATCTGATTAACCTAATCATGACCTTATCACAACATCTTCCACATAATTATTATCTGTTTTAATATATGTTTTATAGTTCACAATGTTCTCTCTTTCACTAGCGATTTTCGAAAGCTAATAAAACTCCTATTATGCTGAATAAAACATGTTTTACATAATAGATGTGTTTGATTTTTTCACAGCAATTAAAACTCATGGTGCATCAGAAGTAAACTTAAAACACAGGCACTGTTTTTCACAAATAAATGGACGATTACTCTCATTTTGAATTTGCAAAACTTCGCTTCTTTGCAACATCTCTGATCCACATGCCTCACAGAAGATTATTTAAAAGAAAAAAACAAACAAAAACAACCAACAAAAGAAAAAACAACAACAACATGCTTTGTATTCCCGTTGAAAATAATTAATTAAGAGTAGCAAGGCTTTGTCATGTTATACTCTCCTGATAGTTATAAAACCTCTTAATATGCTCACATTGGCTTTTAAACAGACAAACGTCAGAGTTAAGAAGATTAAGATTGGCGTTTGAGAATTTTAAGATACTTAAAGGGTTAACACATCAAAACAGAAGGCTATGAAATTCGGAAATTTCCATCGATAATGATAAATATTATTAGGTCACACGAGGCATAACAGATCTCAAAAACTTTCAATAAAATTTAGTTAATCATACTTCAGAGAAAACGAGTTTTAAAATGCCCCAACAATTTATTTACTTGTTTGTTTATTTGGAACGAAATAGATTAAAACAAAATCTTTAACGTAAAGACAAAAAACAATTTCAATGAATAGCTAGCCTTTCTGTAGTAAATTTTAAACATTCTACCGAAAACTGTTCTGTGAAACATAAAACATTTATTATCGACACAAGTTCTTGTTCGTTTTTCATTAAATATTAATTTATGTCTGCAAGCCGAATAAGCAATGTTTTATACAAATTTGTGGTTTTCATTGCTTCAAAGGGATCTCCCCTTGTCCAGGTTTTATCAATTTAAACAGCAGGTTGTTATGAAGTGCATTGTAGTATGGAAGCGTATATGTACCCCCCTGATGTGGTGTTAATGTAGTTATGACGAGTTGTGTTAACTCGAATTGTTGTGATTATGTAGTATATCACGAGAAAAATTATTTCGACAAACCGACTTAATCCACGTTTAGTCGCAATAAAAACTGTTGAGAATGTCGTAATATCGTAATGAAGATATTGACAAGTTGTGTTATTATGTCGATATGTTGACATGCATCTTTTTGACAAAAAATTTTATATCGTTTTTTGAGTTACATTTTCACGATATAGCACAAAACATAGATATCTCAACAAAAACAATTTCGGTATATTAACAAAATTGCGTAGATACGACATAATCTTTTACGGCATCTGCAAATCTGAAAGCACGTGTCTTTTGTTTTATTTATTTATTTATTTATTTTGCATTTCCACTGCATAAAATGGCGTTTTCGGTAAGTCTTACACTTTTTTTAAAAAAAATTCATTATTACCCCGCCGATGGCGAAGGAATATAGTTTTGTGTTGACCGAAGATCCTTCACGTCCATTTGGGGTCAAGACTTAGTAACAACTAAGTGCATTTTCTGGAAACTCTAACATTTAACTGTTCAGTCTGATGAATGTAAGAGCTTGTTTCGATTTGTCCAGTTATACATGCGTGATATTTCTTTGTATGATACTCGAAATATTGACTTTTACTTATAATAAATAATTGTTTTCATAGATACAAAATGTATTTTATTCGTACATTATACATTCGACCAATTCAAGTTTTTTTATCAAAAGGAAATATGTTACACGCATGACCAAGTTAAATGTTTTAGAGCAAGGTTAGCCCATATTTTTGTGACTTGGTTTTAAATGCCTTGGCAGAACTGAACATCACTATGGATGCCTGTATCATTCCTCTAAGGTCAATGTCCTTATTTTAGGTTGAAACACACCCGGGCCGTACCTTTGTCATTTCTGTTTACCATATAAAATCTTAGAAATTAACGAATTCTATTAAGAAATGTATGGTGTTTTATTTCCTTTTTAGTGTTTGCTGTTCCTGGTGATGGTCCAACCAGTTTCGTCGGTTCTGACAGTGGATGAAAGAAACGCCTGGATAGTCTTTTATTACCAGCAGGGGCTCTCATACACAGATATCTGTGGTTTTTTATTGTTTACACACAACACCGTAGTGACTTTACGTCAACTGAAACGAATTCTTAAACGCTTATGTCTCAGAAGACGAAATATGCCGTCTTCATTGATCGATTGTTTGAGTTGTATATCGAATCTTTATCAACGGGGGTTTGCAGAGTGTGGCTACAGGACAATATGGAGAATGATAAATATTTCGACAAATCTATGTGTTACACAAGATACGGTTCGGCGAATATTAGGCATTATAGATGCAGAAGGTGTGCAATTGAGAGGTCGGCACAGACTGCGCCGTAGGCAATATCAAAACAAGGGGCCAAATTTTTGTATACATGTTGACGGATATGACAAACTTAAACCTTATGGTATCGCAATTCATGGTGCAATTGATGGATTTTCCAGGAAAATTTTGTGGTTAGAAGCTAATTATAGTAATAATGATCCAAAGATAATTGCTGGTTATTATCTTAATTACGTAAAACGTATAGGGGGCGTACCAAGACTTGTAAGAGCGGACGCTGGCACAGAAAACGTATTGTTACGTGATTTGCAGACGACACTACGATTTAATGATGTTGATGTTATATCTGGATTTAATAGTTATCAAACTGGGCGGTCAACATCCAACCAAAGAATTGAACGCTTTTGGGGAAACCTACGAATAGGTTTTACTGTATTCTGGAAAAATTTGTTCAGAGACATGGTAGATAGTGGCATGTTTCGCATTGATGATAATGTGCATGTAGAAATATTACGATTCTGCTTTATGCATCTAATACAGAGGGACTTAGACTCGTTTGCCGAACTTTGGAATCTTCATAGAATTCGCCGCCAGAGAAATGTTGAAATGCCGTGTGGTATTCCATCTGTATTGTATCACCAACCTGAATTGCTTGATACCCATGACTATTCGTATCCAGTTCGTTGCAGTTTCCAGTGTATAGAGCTTTTACAAACAACGTACACAAAACCAAAGGCCAGACTAGGTTGCAGAGATTTGTTTATACCGGTTTTAGAGAACCTGTGTGATATGGAAGCAGACACTCTTCCAAAACCAGACACAGTTGAAACTGCCAGGGAATTATTTGCTGCTCTATGCGAACTTACTGACAATTTGTGATTAATAACTGACTGCTTTTATTTCAAAATCGTGTGAAACCCGTTAATATGACTGTAAACAACTGTTTATAATCTGTATCCATTATTGTATTGTTCAGAAAAGTTTAACCTTTTGGTTTGATTTGATTTGTTTGGTTTAACACCCATTAGACCACAGTTACCCCCTCTCAGGCTATCAAAGTATCGGAAACGTGTTGTCTATATCATATAGACAACTTTCGTCTAAGTCAGATAGACAATTCGTGCCCTGCCCTATGAAATGTGTCCTCTCGCTAAGCTCGACTCCAAATTTCATAGTCCACCGCTATTCATTGTCTATCCTATACCGTTTCTTGATCATATAAAGGGGGTATTGTTTTGGCGTTGTCCGTCCGTCCAAATTCGTTTCTGGGCTATTTCTCAGCAACCACTCACTGTATTTCAATGGACCTTTATAGGAAATATTATAATTATCAACTAGAGATACGCATATTACCAGCAATTTTCGATCTAACCAATTGTTACAGGGTTCTATTTCTCAGCAACGACATGTTTGATTTCAACAAAACTTAATTGAAACAATGAACAGGAGATGTGCATATCTTTAGCATGTTTCCATCTGACAATTAAATACGAAGTTATGGCCAATGGACTAAATTTCGCTTTTTGCTTTTTTGTCTGAATTTTATCAACAAAACTTAATGAATGACATTTGTCAATTATAATGTGATTTGTGCTTATTGCCGATATCTTCTTATTATGCAGATTCATGGCCCTTGACCCAAATTTCATTTTCCGGCTATTTCTCAGCTACAGTTTGCCTGATTTCAACAAAACTTTTTGGAAACTGGCAATGCAAATGCTAGATATGCATATTGCCTGCCAATTAGAACCGACTTACAGCCCTTGGTCTGAATTTTATTTTCAGGCTATTGCTTAGCTATGGCTGGCTGGATTTCAACTATCAATACCGAAGGGAGTTGGGCATGTGTTTAACCATTAAAGACAGAATTACGGCCCTTGGTATGAAATTTGTTTTTGGCTATTTCTCAGAAACAGCTTTCTTAATTTTGACGAAACTTTATTTATAATAAATATCAAAGAGAGATGGGCATATTGTTGGCACACTTTAATCCAACCTCGTCTTTAGTGGTCTAGTGATAGAGCATCAACCTGTTGGCCGGGAGGTCGGTGGTTAAATCCCTGGTCTCGACATACCAAAGTCATTAAAATGGTACTGGTAGCTTCCTGTTTGACTCTCAGCAAAAAGGGTAGTTCCAGGACTGGGGTTAGTATCTCGAAGCTATCGTTATATTTGCGTTAACGAACGTGCTAACGATTGACAGAGGGTTGGTTAACGAGAGACTAGCGCGGGTATCTCGAAAGCAATAGTTAAGCAATCGTTCGTTGCTTATTCGTTAGTTATTAACGATTGTGTTGTGTTATCATTTGAATACATGTTCCGCGAAAATTGTGTACAGCTCTTGTTTATATTCATTATTTTGCGTAGACGAAGGTGAATTGAAGTAGAAGGTTACGATCATGCTAGACCACACAATCACACGACTCATGCAGGATCCGTCTGAGGTCTATCAATATAGACTTGTCTTGCGAGAAAATCCCGATTGCCTTGATAATATTAATTGTGATAGTGGTAAACCTTCGAAAACGGTTCCTTTAAAAAAGAGAACAGTCATTGGAATTACCCATGTTGGAAGTTCCAATGAAACAGGCGTGATTCAATTGAGGGGATAACCATTCCTCATTCTTCAGGCTATAGCAACATGTTGTTTTAGGTTGTAAGTATACTGTAAATTTTCAAATTTGAAAATGATGCTTTCATTGTTGCTCTCCGTTTGAGTGAAATATGGACTATATTTTCACGAAACAATATAAAATGTTACCCTTTAGACAATCATAATTATGTACAGCATCTCTTTCTTAAATCCCACTTGCTACACAGATGCAAAGACGTCGTGCGCCTAACAATGACACCATGAGCAAAACAATGACTTCATAAGCATAAATATATATTAAATATGTAAAAGTCGATTTTCATTGGATAATCATGACGTTTATATTATTAGTTAAAAAGATTTTTGACAGGTAATATTGCCCTATAAAAACCATGTAAAAGACTGCATGTTTGGAAATATAACCTGAGCCGCTAGGCGATGGTTATATTGCCTACAACCGTTTGTATATGATCATTTAACATGTCAGGAATTTTTATAACGAATTTATAAAACCACAAACTTCCCTTTTTGAGAAAAAGGTGAGATTTCTTAGAAAATTGCCAGAAACAGTGTATATAAAACTATAAAAATGTCACGATTATCCAATGAAAAATGACGTGACAAACGTGCAGTATTATAAAATCTTTTATAATACTGCACGTTTGTTACTGCAAGTTTGTAACGTCAATTTTCATTAGATAATTTTGGCGTTTATATAGTTTATATACGCTGCTGCTGTCAATTTATCAAGAAATCTCTCTTTTTCTGCAGTATTGTAAATTCGTTAAGAGATTTTTAACAGGATATATGGCCGATATAATTTTGTTTGCAATATAACTATCACCTGGCGGCTCGGGTTATCGTTTATATACGGCCATATAACCTGTCTAATATCTGTATAACTAAATGATATTATATACATGACTGCTGTTAATTAATATGGATAAATTTCCATTTTGTCTTAAACATAAGATGTTTGCTGAATTATAAATTAAAATTAAATTATAACAATTGGTTTGTTTGTTTGTTTGTTTCATTTTACGCCTTTCCCAACAGTATTTCAGTCATATATGCGGGTAGTTTCCTAACCATCGTTCCTGGAGAATTACACTAGTAATAGACTTCCTTCCTCCGCGCTAAACTACCAAAGCATCTCCCGGGGATCGAACCCACGCCAGAGAGGTACCTGGATTAGAAGTCATCGACTCTAACCCCTCAACCACGGAGGCGGTTACATAATAGCTGGTGTTCGAGAGTGAAATATATGTTAATCTGAAATGATAAACAAACAACATTTCTATATATTACATGCCTTTTTGTGGTACCGATTTTTGCAGCTGACGTAATGCACTTTTCTTCACGATGTCATTAATTTCACAATTTACTTTTCGAAATATAATTCTGTAACAAGTTTGAATTTATATTTTCTTGTGCAAAATTACACATTACAGAGTTTATTCCTTTTGCTGTTTAAGTTTAGATATGATTTTTTTCATCCGCATTCAAATATAAGTCTTTAATTAAACTGTAAAGAACCTTTACATATGTTTGATATGTGAGAAAAAGTTTGTTTGTTTGGATTTTAAGGCACGTCAACACATAACTGGCCATATCTTGAAACTTGAAACTTGAAAACTTGATTTAACGCCTATTTCTACATATAAAATACATATTCAATGGCGTTGTACAGCTATATACCTTATATGTGCTACTCCCAGTGCTACCATACACAATACTCCCAGCAGTGCGACGGTCACAGTGATTGGGTCAATCCCCACCAACATGTAACAATCTACACCCCTGCACCCCTGCACATGATAACACATGGGCTAGACTTTATTATATTATTATACAATGAAAATAATAAAAACACTAGAAATATACAAACATGCACAAAACAATTAGGAACAGACAATGGCTTCAGCGTCACTTAAAAAAGTGCAAAAAAGTCCTTGAAGTAAAATGATTTCAGTTGTCTTTTGAAAATTTCAACAGATTCACATTTTCTCATATTAATAGGTAGTTCATTCCACAATTTTGGTCCTATCGTGCTAAAAGCTCGTGCCGAATGCTATAATAGGCTTTAAATGTTATGTAAAACTTTGTAAATGACAATAAAATTGAGTCAATTAGATCCAAGAATACAAGTTTATCTCTTTTAAATAATCAATGATGTTTTTATAGATTTGTAATAAAGAGTTCTTTGAGTGAATTTACACAATAAAATCTATTACGGGCCTTTGAAAATTCATGAGAAAAAGAAATACAATACTATATTTATGTCGGTTCATCATTTTTTATCAATAAAATGATATAATTCTAACTTTTTATGTACTTTCAAATCGCACCTTTCTTACTTTTGTGTCAAAGTGATAATAACGAGAGACTAAAGATACCCTCTAGGCATCCGTTAATAATTGGGCATATTAACGATTATTCGTTAATAACGGACACGGCCTTGTCCATTTTCGCCCTTCTTTAATCTATAGTAAATCTGTCACATTTAAAGCTTCATTATGGACTTCTATTAAACTCAGCAGAATTCTGTATTTTATAACTTTAAACATCAACACTACACAAGTTAGTCGAAGCCCGAAATGTCCTATGTTAGCCATCTAGATTTCACAATATTTCTTAATTTGTTAAGTCACTGTCAAATTATCAAAGTTTCAAATGTCATGTATGCTGGCGTGTAGTACTTCTCGAATCCTTCCACCAAGAAATGAGATCCTGCAGAATACACAAAAAAACAACTTTTAAAGTCATCAGAAATGACACTAAATGTACACTGTTACAATAAATACACTTAAAATGTAACCAGTCACATTAAAAATGACTTGAAATAGGGCACTTCAAAATTTCAAAGAACTATTTTCTAGCCTACAACGGGCTGGGTCTAATTCCGTACCGGGTTGAGACCTAACGAGAGCGTCGAGATAGCTGTGAAAACCTTAACGAGAGGTATACGATAGTCGTTATGCTTACGATAGCTTCGAGATACTAACCCCAGGTTGACCCGATGTCAGGATAATGTGTTTTTTTAATGTTTTTTTACCTTATGACATAGTGACAGAAAATCAATGATCCCCGGGTTGAGGCCAATTTGACCACAGGGCTATAATTTGAACAATCTTGCTAGAGGTTCACTACACAATGTTTCATGCAAAATATCTAACATCTAGCCTTTGTCAATTTAGAGAAGATGATTTTTTAAAGTTTTTACTATACACATATATACATGTTGTAACTCTCCAGGAACGATGGTTAGGAAACTACTCGACTATATGACTGAAATATTGTTGTGAAAAGGCGTAAAATGAACAAACAAACAAAGTAATTGAAAAGTTATGACCCCCGGGGCGGGGATTATTCTGACACAAGAGGCAAAATTTGAATAACTTTGGTATCTATAGATGATATCATATACCAAATATTAAAGCTCTATACCTTGTAACTTCAGACTATAAGATTTTTTAATTTTTTACTATATGAACATAGTGAAAATCAGCGACACCAGGGTAGGGCAAATTTTGACCCCTGGGCTATTATTTGAACATAAAATGAACAAATATCTAATCTTAAGCCTTTGTCAATTTCAAGATAATTTTTTAAGTTTTAACTATTTACATATTAGAAAAAAATATTATAAAGTTTAAAGTTGCTATCTTGACTGGTTAATTAGTTAATATGTGAAAAAAAGTTGAAAAAAGGGGAAAAAAATCAAAAACCGACAAAAAGCCATAACTCAGATATGCTATACTTTACTATTGTAAGTTATCATTCATTTCCTTTTTTCTATAGATGAATGGTTTTTATTAGGCACAGATGCCAAACAGTGTTACAGTATTCCAAGTCCGTACATAGGTTTTGTCATGATTCTAATTTTGCCTCGAGATTTCTTTTC
Source organism: Ruditapes philippinarum (assembly GCF_026571515.1). Taxonomy (NCBI): domain Eukaryota; kingdom Metazoa; phylum Mollusca; class Bivalvia; order Venerida; family Veneridae; genus Ruditapes; species Ruditapes philippinarum. The sequence goes on along the minus strand of NW_026866765.1, from coordinate 335,650 downwards.
GTAAATTAGAGTATTCATAGATAACGAAGAGAAATTTTCAGTGTGCGTTTTCCATATTCAAAATTATCACTAATGGTTACACTCAAGTATTCCTAATTTTGTGTTCGTTTTAGCTCAAGTTGGTTTGAATCAAACTATTATACCTACTGAATGTGTCTAACGACTATCATGATGTTGATAATGCACGGCATACCACATTAGAATGTCACCGATGCCTAATGCCAATATAATGCCAAGTTTATGAGGTAGCTTTACTTATTACTATATAATAAAGATAAAAGTCAAAATCTGAAATCAGGTAATCTGGTTTTATTTATACATCACAAGGTAAAATAAGGAAAACAGAAGAGGAAAAATAAAAAAAAACCATGTCATGTAAACCTTTCCTAGGTACAATAAAAACAAGTGGTGTAATCCGTTTAAATTATAGACAGCTGTCTCCTTAACAGTACAAATAAATTTCAACTTCTGAAAGCTACAAACTAAAGCAAAAGCACATGTTTTGTGCTGGTGGCTTAATTTGACAGTTATGTCAAAGATAGACTATTTACATAGCAAAAAACACAAATATTGAGTAAAACTTCAACTAAACTGTACCTCTAAATTATGTGTTACATCTTCCTATAAAGTTTCAACTTGTTCTTTCATCATACAGGTCATATGCTTTGAGCCAAAATTAAGTATGAACAATGGGGGCCATAGGTCCCACCCAAAGCACTCACCTGATGACTAGATAAATGCACTTCCTTGTGTTTTAATAAATGTTTTAAATATTTTTCTGGGAATTGAGGACACTCAAGTAGAGGACTAACATTAAATGAGTGCCAAAATTTTAACAATGTTGATTGATCCATTGACACTAGTTTTGTCTAATACCACAGTCGTTTGATAGCTAAAAGATTGAAATTAATTATCTATAATTTAAAAAAGAAAGCCCATTTTAAAAGATAAATAAATATACATTTGTAAAACTTTGGTAGAGGACCTATGGATATCACATACCAAATATATCATTTATTTTTAATTTTGACCCAAGGGCCATTATTTGAACAATCTTGGTAGAGGTCATGCCAACAATCTATAACCTGTAACCTTTACCAATTCAGAGAAGAAATTTTTATTAAGGGTTTATTATATACATTTAAGGAAAAACATATGACCCCCATAGATTTGCGTAAATAAATTTTTATATTCCCTTTTCTAAGAGTTTTCTTAAATTGTATGACATTCAGAGCTGAATTCATAATCAAGTATCAAGAAAAAAGCATTAAATATCGAAAAAGGAAGTGTAAATATAAAATTAGACTAATTTTGACCATAAAGCGTTAGTAACACCTTACAATTTAGAGTTTTAAAGATGTATATCAAATGATAAAGATGTTTCGAAGTCTGTAATTTTGCTGACTGGAAGAATCAAGTCTGATGCAACGATAAACATCCAAATAATACAATATTTTAACAACTGTTTCTTGTGACACAATAACTACACAATAGTCATTTTAACTATTACAAAGCAAACAATTAATAAGACATAGCACAACTACAGAATAACTATAAAATCTGAAACATAAAAAACATTGCACATGTCTTGTGCAGGTGGTTGAGCATGATTGAATTATAAAAGAACACAATATTCAGTAACTTTAAATCTTTAAAAGCTAACAATAAAATCATTTGTTTAGTAAAAATTAAAAACTAAGAAAAATAGCACATTTTTTGTATTTCTAAAATAACTAAACTAATCATGAGGATGCTTCTTGAAACTACAAGTGCTGTTACAAATTGTAACTAATACCATCTGATATCAAATTGGACGTGACAATATGTAATCAAATGAAGAAATTGTTGATGGTTGACTAATGCACATATGCAGGAAAGACGACAGACACAGGCCCACAATATAGCTCACCCTGTCAGTATTTTGTGCTCAGGTGGAAGTAAAAATATAAAAAGAATATAACAATTTTAGACAACTGTCAATGGCACATAGTAATTCTTTAAATGTCATTGTAGATGTTTCTTATGGAGTTTATTGTCTGCCGGCATGTTGGGCACTTCTTTGCAGTGGTATTTTCAAACAAGTGTAAAGCACATGGGAGACAAGAGGTGTGTCCACAGGGAAAATAGTATGATGTTGGTTCTCGATCGAAGCAGACGATGCAAAGTCGGGATCTTAAAGCCACCTGAAACAAATGAACAAAAATATACATAACAATTATTGCAACTCTACTGAAACTAAACAAAACCCAGTATATCTCTTTCCATACAAAGCAGACTGTAAATTATAGCTTTGTATTAACTGAGATTGTGGCACTGACATTGGTTTTGAAATGAACTTGAACAAACACATCGAGAGGTCTAAATATTTGACCTTGCAAATATGTGGTCTGCTTTGAAGTGTCATCATTTGATTCTTGTTAAAACTATGACAAACATTCTTTTTCTTTAATCTGAAAAGAGTTGTATGCAATATCAAACTGTACAACTGTGTTTAGTAGAAGTAAAAATACATTCACAAACATTTTATACACAAAATTTCTTAGTTCAATTATCTCCCCTTTCTGAAAATTTGATTTTAGATTTGTCTCCGTATATATACACATCTTCATGTCATGGTTTACCATTATGTGAAAGTTGAACCAAAGATGTCCAGTGCAGTAGGATTTTGTATTTATGGTTTTGAAATAGAGTTAAGTGACCCCAAAACTGAACGCCACCATATGGATAAGAACAATTATACTTCTATCTCCTCGGACCACTTTATTCCTCCAGGAAGTTGAGCTTCCATAAAATATACTTACAGTAGGGGTTCCTGCTTGTTCGAATGTAGACAGCACATCAGACTGAGAACCAACCTGCAACTGGCGCTGTAAACAAAATGACATTTTTTTATATATGCTATAATTAGAATCTGTCATAAGACACTTCAGATATCCTTTGAGTTATCTTCTGGAAATATAATATAAGCATGTGTATTTTCCATCATGACAGTGTTATACATGTATCTTTAAACAGTTCAAAATGAATTTTGACTGAAATGTTTTCACCATTTAGGCCTCGACACTAACTTTTTTAGCAGGTGGTAAGCCGAACCACTAGAATTGAAATTAAGGTGGTCCTTGCAGCAGTCAGGTGGTCATTTTTTTATCATATCATTTTACTGCAAATTTGGAAAAATATATGCTTTAATTGATGACAAAAATGTATTATTAACCTTCAATAAAACAGAAATTTTAGATATATACTTTTATCTTATCAGAAATTAAGTAGAGCAAGTTAGTAGGTATTCTATCGTGAAGTTATTTGTTTGTTTCTTTATCTCATAAAAAATAAACAACAGGACTCTTATTTATGTTAACTTTAATATTGAAATGACTTCTGCCTCAATTCAAGGGAATAATGAAACCATTTGTGTATGTTATTTTCTGACTGTTATTCAAATATACATTGCTGATACGGGGTACGTCTTAATAATCATGATAATTGCATGTATCTTTTATAGATAAACATTTTTAATAAAACTAATAAATTATCTTATTCTTTTCTTTGAAAACAAAGAAATATCTAAAGAATAAAAAATAATAACAATGTTATATATAACTATAGTTAAGCTTATTTTTCTCACTGATTTATTATGAATACAGAAGTTGATATTTACTTTTGACATTGAATACTTAACCTTTTCAAGTAATTTTAACTCTGGATGAAATGGATCTCTTATCGTTAAACAGTTAAAATAAAATAAAGAAAAGTAGCACAGAATTACCAGATGTATTTTTTAACAGTTCCTTTCGTTTCCTGCCATTATTCAAGTCAAGTGTATGAAATTTTAAGTTTATCCGATACACCATATACTAAATACCATCGCCATCACCCACGGTTGATTAAAATGTAACAGAACATGAATATAAATGGTTCTGTGAGTATCCGACGATGCATAATTACTAGCATCATTTGAATGAACTTTGTACCAAAAATAATATCACAAATTCTTCACTTGTTTAACTTGCATAAACAAAATATATGCGTCTGAAAATGAAAGTTATTGATGACTTAAGAACTTCTTTAACTAATCAGAGATTAATGTATTTTGTATTTTTTATGAACCATATACATGTACATGAAACAAATGATTTTAAACAAAATGTATATGACATGTTTTTGGCCAACAAATGAGCCTTGCACCAACCAGAAAGTTCAAGTGGTCCGACGGACCAGTGGCTTTTAAAATTAGGTGGTCCTTGAGAAAATCAGGTGGTCTCGGACCAACGGACCACCGCTTATGTCGAGGCCTGCCATAACATCAATCATTTAGCATTAAAACCATTTTTATAAATACAGACTACTTGTTTTGTTTTCATACAGATAAGCAAAAACAGTTGAAATTGCAAGAAGTTCAGGGGCCCTGGATGATGACTAACCCTGCTGTTGTGGTAGCACCTATCAGTCTATCCCTTAGACTGTTTAGTTACCTAGGTGTATTAAGGATTAGTGAGGGCATAAATTAGAGCAAACACAGTACATGAATAAAAGAACTGCGAGCCATCTTTCCAGGAGAAAATAAGCTTTCTGCAAATTTTTAAAATGATATTACTAAATCCAATTTTCAAGAATATATGCTTGTCAAACCAATTATACCAAAAGACATCTTGCCATTTAAATTTCTGCATGTTGTTATAAATCCACATCATGTCAAACATTTTTGCAATAATGTCAATTGACATATGAAGTTGAATACATTACACTGATGATGTGTTGGTCTTTTTTAGGTTGAGGGTTGAACAAAGCAGCCTTTTTAATCAATAACCTCTCCATTATTGTAGCATCAGTACATAATTGAGTATGAATAAATTCTACTTAATTACTTACAGAAGGTGTTTCATCAACATATTGGATCGGACTTGGTGCCTGCACTTCCTGTGTGACTTGGATCAACTACAAAGACATCAGGACAAAAATGTTCAATTTTTCGTAATTAACTAGATAATTACTGATGTCATAATTTACAATCTCTTTGAGATGGCAGGTTATCCCAGAATAATTTAATGTGATCATTTTCATGCATGTTACTTATTTGTACTTAAAATAAATACCTCTAGATTTGACTGGAACAAATGATAAGACTTTTCTAAATTATTGGAGTTTTAATTTCTGCTTTAGTTTAGCATACTGTCATAGGAGAAGGAAAATACTTACCGAAGGTGTTTCAGCAACATACTGAACTTGGTTGTGACTTGGTTGTGATGCCTGAACTTCTTGTGTGACTTCCTTTAAATAAAAAAAAAAACATGTTGTTATTCACAAGCTAATGGTGGCTTATCTCCAATTCAAATACTGCGGAATCACTTACGTTTAATTTTCATGCTTTTTGCACTACGATGTGTGTGCAAATATTCAGACACATCGTATTTACAACCATAAATACGTTTTCATACATGTTTGACGTTTTAATTGAATATTATACTATAATTAATGAATATAACCACTTGTGTACACCTTGTTTTTGTAACTGGTATGAAGATGTTTAAGGTAGGCACATGGTATAAAAACCAGATTGTTTCGTTTTCCAAAATTTGAAAGGATGTTAGGATTTGTTTAATAGGCCCTAGTTTTTAACCTTTTCTATAAATAAGAATAAATATCAAAAGGGCAGACAGTTTTGAAGATTTTGGTGGAAATATTGGAGAATAATTATATTGCTTTCACAGCATTTGCTTAAACTTTAAACCGCATGAAATGGTATTTAAGCGTGTTTGTGTGAAATTTAGGCTCACGAAAATAAATGATTTCCCAGGTTTCCCAGTAAGTTGTTATTTGTGTTAATAGGTTGTCAACCAAGGATCATTATTGTAATGTCAGGTCAAATTCCACAGTTTGAAGAACTACTTGACGATTGACAAACATGCAAGTAAGAATGAAAACAGCTGGCTATCCCAATACATGTACTTTTAAACATGCAAAACATGCTCAGGTGAGCAAAACAAGAGGACCCTGTCTCATTTGTCTCAGACAAATTATCAAGACGTTAGGCCTTATGGTTGTTGACAAAAGGATTTTTGGGATAATTTCACTGGAGAAATCTATGTAAAACTTGTGACCCCAGAAGCGGGGCCATTTTAGACCCCAGGGGCAAAATGTAAATAATATTCATAGAATACCACTCCTACATACCAAATATCAAAGCTCTAGGCCTTATGGATTACTCTTCATAGAAGACCACTAGATGATGCTACACATCAAATGTTAAAGCTCTAGGCCTTATAGTTGTTAACAAGAAGATTTTTTTAAGATTTCACTATACAACTCTTTGTGACAGGTGAGCTAAAAAGCAATCAAAATCAAAGTATATTCGCACTAAAGTACTAGTAGTGACTGACATTTTCTGCCAATATACAACAGTCATTCATTGAAATGGTTATATTCTGCAATAGTCACATTACTCAACTTAAGCTAATATATCTTCACACCTTTCCAGTGAGCAGACAGTGGGTTACAAGGTATAAGGCAACTGCATACCAACATCTTTATGTTAAAATTTAAAATGAGGAAATGTTGTGTTTTATTTCAATCAATTCTTTGTCCTTTTTGCTATTAAAATAAAAATAGCATGGCATGCCTAAACCAACCTTAGTATTGTAATTATATGGAAATACCTCATTTAACGTTGATATTGTGCTTCCAGCTTCACCATCTCCATCTAAAGCATCCTAAAAACGTATAATTTATAATTATTCAAAGCTATGACACATTGGTCACTTACTAACCTACTCGAGAAATGAATTTTGTTTATGTCCCTACCTTTTTAAGACAAAATACAAATTTTCAATAATTTAAGGCAAAGACATACATATATTTTCACTTCAAACTGCTCTAGTCACTACTGTCTTCGAATCAACATGTCTTGTTTTTCCATTTGTTATATGCTCGTCTAGGTCTTAATGACTTGTATGGCTTAATCACATTTACAGTGCTTTTTAATTATTTATTTGTATAGTTATCAATATATACCAAATATACCATAAAATCAAGGGTCTCTAAAGACTGAAGATGACACACAGTTGACATGACAAGTGTTGACCACAAAACTCTACGCTAAGGTGAACTGCAATAAGCTGGTCAACCATGACAAAGTAAACTTTTTGAAGAGAAATGTCATATAGAAAATTTTACCGCTGAAGTAACAGTAGATGTGGCAGTGGTTGTTCTCTTCTTGAAGGAAATGCTTGGTAAATCAAAATCATCTGAGTCTGAGCTGCTATGTAAATCCTGTACAGTCAGTGGAGACTTCTGCAGAAAATGAGAAACAAATTTTTATAATTAAAAGCCTAAAGCACTTTCATAGTAACATTTTTATTGAAAAAATAAAACCTATTGTTCTAATATAGCCACCAAAATTTGACTTCACAGCTAGAGGACTGCAATGTCAAATGAGATTGATTCAAATGAAGTCAATACATATAGTAGGTTTATATCTAGGTATATTGTTACCTGACAGAATTTGTGACAATTAATAAATAACAGGAGCTGGAACCCTAATTTATAAAAGTAAGCATAATAGAAGAACAAGCTGTTTTAATAAAATTGAGAACTTTATGTTTATTTTTATTCCATTCATAAAAGTGACTAGTGAATAACACAAGGAATATTTAAGCATATTTACCAGTCTAGAGAAGAGGTATAGTCTTTTTTGGCCCGTTCTTCTTTCTTTGAAGTATTCCCCAACTGTTATAAAGGGCTCAATTTTTTCCCCATTGTAGTTTGCCACAAAAAACCTAAATTTACTTTCATGGCCATACACACTTCTTCTACATGGGAAATAAATTCCTTTTAGTTGCTCCTCCACATTTTCGAGGGTTGCAGTGGTTTCAAATTTTTTGGTCTGAGGACCTGAATTCGGTCTCTGCTTTGATGTCTTTACTAGCTTAAATCTCGACTCCTTGAAAGAGTAGTCCATCCAACCAACATGAACCAGTATGTGTCTGTCTTTTTGTGACTGAAACATATGATATAACTTTTCTTTGTAGAACAGGAGATCTAAATAGCAATAATAAACTAGAAATGTGTCCATAGGACACGGGTGCCCCCACACTCCACCGATTTGTCAATCTTATGTCTGTATTTTTTTGCTACATGTGCCCAAGTTGAAAACTTAAAATCTTTTATAAGTAAAGGGCAAATATTACAAATACTGAATAAATCCACAAACAAGAGGGCCATGATGGCCCTGAGGTCGCTCACCTGTATATAGGCCCCCAACATTGCAAGGCCAATTTAACCCAAGGGCTTTTATTTGCACAAACTTGGTAGACACCCATAAGAAGATGTTTCATGCTAAACATCTAAGCTCTAGCTCATTGGGCTTTTTAAAAGAAGATTTTTTTTAAGTTTTTACTATACACATATAGTTTAAAACAATGACACCCCTGGGGCAGGGCCAGGGCTTTTATTTGAACAAACTTTGTAGACACTTACTAGAAGATGTTTCATGCTTATATCTAAACTCTAGCTATTTGGGTTTTTTCAAAGAAGATTTTAAGTTTTTGCTATACACATATAAAGAAAAAAATGACCCCCGGGGCGGGCCAATTTTCACCCCAGGTCTTTTATTTGAACAAACTTTGTAGACACTCACTAAAAGATGTTTCATGCTTAATATCTTACTCTAGCTATTTGGGTTTTTTCAAAGAAGATTTTTCAAGTTTTTGCTATAACACATATAAGGAAAATCAATGACCCCCGGGCGGTGCCAATTTTGACTTTTTAATTTGAACAAACTTGTAGACACCTATTAGAACATGTTTTGATGCAAATAATCTAGCATAGCTTCTTTGAGTTCTAAAAGAAGATTTTTTTAAGTTTTACAATATGGCATTAGGAAGACATGAGCCCCCGGGGCGGGGCCAATTTTTGACGGCCAGGGCTTTTATTTGAACAAACTTGGTGACACTTATTAGAACATGTTTCATGCTAAATTATCTTAGCTCTAACTCTTTTGTTCTTTAAAAAGAAGAATTTTTTTAAGTTTTTACTATATGCGAATAGGGAAAATCAATGACCCCCTGGGGCGGGGCCAATTTTGACCCCAGGGCTTTTATTTGAACAAACTTGGTAGACACCTATTAGAACATGTTTGATGCTAAATATCTTAGCCATAGCTCTTTGAGTTCTTTAAAAGAAGATTTTTTAAGTTTTTACAATATGCATATAGGGAAAACCAATGACCCCCCGGGGCGGGGCCAATTTTGACCCCAGGGCTTTTATTTGAACAAACTTGGTAGACACTTATTAGAACATCTTTCATGCTAAATATCTTAGCTCTAACTCTTTTAGTTCTTTAAAAGAAGATTTTTTTAAGTTTTTACTATATGCAATAGGGAAAATCAATGACCCCCTGGGGCGGGGCCAATTTTGACCCCAGGGCTTTTATTTGAACAAACTTGGTAGACACCTATTAGAACATGTTTGATGCTCAATATATATCTTAGCCATAGCTCTTTGAGTTCTTTAAAAGAAGATTTTTTAAGTTTTTACAATATGCATATAGGGAAAACCAATGACCCCCCGGGGCGGGGCCAATTTTGACCCCAGGGCTTTTATTTGAACAAACTTGGTAGACACTTATTAGAACATGTTTCATGCTAAATATCTTAGCTCTAACTCTTTTAGTTCTTTAAAAGAAGATTTTTTAAGTTTTTACTATATGCATATAGGGAAAATCAATGACCCCCTGGGGCGGGGCCAATTTTGACCCCAGGGCTTTTATTTGAACAAACTTGGTAGACACCTATTAGAACATGTTTGATGCTCAATATCTTAGCCATAGCTCTTTGAGTTCTTTAAAAGAAGATTTTTTAAGTTTTTACAATATGCATATAGGGAAAACCAATGACCCCCCGGGCGGGGCCAATTTTGACCCCAGGGCTTTTTATTTGAACAAACTTGGTAGACACTTATTAGAACATGTTTCATGCTAAATATCTTAGCTCTAACTCTTTTAGTTCTTTAAAAGAAGATTTTTTTAAGTTTTTACTATATGCATATAGAGAAAATCAATGACCCCCCGGGGGCGGGGCCAATTTTGACCCCAGGGCTTTTATTTGAACAAACTTGGTAGACACTCACTAGAAAATGTTTCATGCCAAATATCTAAGCTCTAGCTCTTATGGTTCTTTAAAAGAAGATATTTAAAGTTTTTTTCTTTTGGTTGCCATGGCAACCAGAGTTCTACATGGAATTAAATTCTTTGAACAATTTTTAAAGATGACCACCAAAGATACATTCCTGTGAAGTTTGGATGAAATTGGCTTAGTGGTTTATGAGGAGATGTCATTTAAAGTAAAAGTTTACGGACGGACGACGGACGGACGGACGCCGGACGAAAAGCGATCACAAAAGCTCACCCTGTCACTTTGTGACAGATGAGCTAAAAACCGAAGGCGCATATGTACACAAGCTGACCAACATTCTTATAACTTTTCAGGCCTACAGGTTTTAAACTTTGTGAGTTACATGCAACACAAGTTGAATATTGTAATATTTTACTAAGTCAAGGGCAATTACTCTAAAAATACTAAAAATAACCACATGAAAATACCCAGGTGCACAACTACGCATGCTGAGCAACATTCCTGTAAGGTTTCATGATTCTAGGTCAAATACTTTTTTAGTTACGTGCGACACAAGTTGAAAACTGGAAAATGTTACTTAGTCAAGGGCAATAACTCTAAAAATGGTTCTTAAAAAAGACACACAAAAAAGACACACAAGTAAAAACGGAATGAATAGGATCAAAGAGAATTTACTGTTACCCATTGAGAATGATTGTTCTCCAAGTCACATAATTACCTCTGGGTTTGTACGGACTTACAGATGGACGGATGGACAAGGGTAAATCTAAATGATCCCCGCCCTCTAAAGTGGGGGCACAAAAAGAGGGCTAAGATATGGCCCTGGTTAACTCACCCGAGACCAAAAATCAGTTTCAGTTTGGAGACAAAAGGTCAATGTAACCTTGAACTTTGATCTACAAACCTTGTTGAGGTATGTATGCATACCATTTAGTTTTAAGTCATTCTGACTTCAGGTGACAAAATTATGCCCCATCCAAAAAAAAATGCATCCATAACTAAAAATGGTATTAGCTGAAATAATTATTCTTGGGCTCTGCACTCCCTCTTATTGTGATAAGCATGTATACCAAGTATCAAGTCATTCCCACTTTAGCTGTCAAGTTATGAATCGGACTTACCTACTGGATGCTGATCAGCCCACCAGCCTGCCGTGGGTGATCATATGATACATTCCATTGTGTATAAAAACTCAATGTGAAGGGAATTCAAACAAATCTATTTTTACAATATTATCTATAACTTTAAAGAAAAATTGAAATTGAAATAATAAAATGTCAAACTAAATCAAACAAATCACTCAAATCATTCCCTTACATATGCTTAAAGTTTAATACATACATGAGAAGCTACCGAGGGCTTGTCCGATTTATTTCTTCTTAAGTCTTGAATCAACTTCATAACCCGAGCATCTGAAAGGTTGAATATGAAGCAAATGAACAATTAAGAATCTATAGAAAACTGGGGGTCATAAGGCCTTTCTACTTACATGTAAATAGCTTGTTGCTTTTCCTCAACATTTAACTTGAACCATGTCTCTATCAATGTCATTCATTAATGCTGTTGTTTTGTGCTGATTTATTTTTTGACATAGCCATTTAACTGGTCACAAACAACAGTATTATAGACAGTTGATGCAATTACATTTAAGTACTTGAAACTAAATGATGCACTAATGGCTAGCGTTAATTTTGTAATTTATAATTCTACAATTGTTGAATAAGAGACAGTTAACGTAGTGACAATAAATATTTGAAACAATAAATTTGTATTCATGTGTTTGTTCATGTATAAACAGGACGCCAATGTAAGCTCCCTGAACCGAATGTTTGTGGAAGTGAAGAATGTAATTGTAAAGACGCATGTTTTACTTGGACGAGAATTTTGTTACTGTAATTAACATCATTATAACCAAAAGTAAAATTCAAAGAATAGAAAGAAAAAACAATAAAGCATAACTCCAAAATAATAAAGTGAAGAGTTAATGTTCTTATGCACTGCAGCTCTCTTCCACCAGATCTATCCTCCTATGATGCTTCAAGTCAATATTCCTTGTTGAGTTTATGAGATTTGCCTTGGACAGAAATTGCAATGGACCATCAGACGGACAATGTGGAGATTATTATAGTCTATATATGCTCTCCAATGTTATTTAAAGGGTAGTGTTTGTCCTAAAACTCAATCATGTTTGTGAATTAATGTGATATATTGTTTATGTAAAATAATAAACACACTAATAACAAAATTGGTCCATTATCTAAATGTGCAGAGTCAGGTGAAATCCTGCATTGACGGCATAAAATAAGAATTTTAGATTTTCAATGCATTTTGTTAAGTGAATTTTCCTGAACAAATGCTGAAAATTTCTTAAATATAGCTTTTTAAATTGAACAAGATATGAATGTTTGAACATTAAAGCAAAATTCTTACATGACATTAAAACAACAGGAAAAGAAAATGAAGTCAAAGATATAAGCACTATGTTTAAATGATTTTGTGAACAAAATTACAATCAAACTTTTATTTCATATTTTGAAATATATTTTAAGTATTTCTGAAGGCAAAATTTACAGATTCTTTAATAATTGCAAAATATGAAAATCTTTATAGGTAACAACCTCCTGTTTTCCTTATATGCACCATGGTTCAAACGTCTTGTTACCATAGCAACTAAGGAGAGTATTAAAGCGACATTATGCCCATCCAAGGGTATATAGTTACTGAAGAGGTCAAAGTCAAAATACGTTTAAATTTTCCAGTAATTATTTTCAATTTTATAATTCACTGTGCATGAACTATAGATAACGCACATGACCAAAAAACATTTCCATAAATATCCATCAGAAATTACCTGTAACGTTCAATTTACAAAAAGAGTGGGGCAGTCTTTTCATATTCAGGTCATGTCTAAATTTTATCCTACAGACTTTCAAATATCAACTGTTGGTCAATCACCATTATAACAATCAAACTTTTGAAATATATAGAAAATTCAGCTCAACTTGACAATTAAAAATTGAGCAAAATGTCACTTTAATTGAAGTGTATAACTATAATAATGCGAATTGAAACCCCTATGCTATGAAGGTGTTGCTTGAATAAGATCAAGTGCATAAGAAGACATGGAAAAATTAGTCATTTTTGCCTCAAAACACTTCATCATTACTTACATATAGTAGATGTCATTAATGCAGGTTTTGTCATGATGCGACACAAATGTTTTTTTATAGGAGAATTTTGATTAATTGGATTTACACATTAGCATAGTGATGACTCACTTTTCAAAAATTTTATCTGATGTTTTGTCAAAGCTACAAATAAATGACTTTTTTACCTTCATTGGCGACACCTGTTGACTCTGCTTTCCTTGGGGAAGTATCTTTAGATTTCTCTGAAATAATTCATTGACATAATTTGTCATTATAATAAACAAAAGCTGTCAATAGAAAGTAATGAAAACTAAGGCATTAAAACATCTGAGGTGTGCTGTTGAACTTAAGGGCATACTAACTGTCCTAGAATGGAATAGGACTAAATCACAATAATCTATGCCTTTCGTCACTCAAATTCATAGTCAAACTAAATAATTCTTGCTAGACCCATTGCGGAAATAATGTTACATTTACATTGAAAGAAGTATCATCAAATATGATCCTTCCTGCACTAAAATCAACAAGTGTCAATTTCCATCAAAGAATTAACCATCTGCGGCATGACAATTGAATAACACCTTTTAAAGATCCATAGAATCTCAGTTAATAACCGGCATTTGCTATCAAAATAGCACCTCAATTTAGTACAACAAACATAATTTGAAGCATTCCGTAAATTGACGCCAAATAATGAAGAAATAATGAAGATTCAACTTGATACAAAAGCCACTCTCTAATTTTTTGTGCACCCATAAATCCCATTCCAAAATTGTCGGATGACCTTGTATTTGATCAGGATGTGTCAGTAAAGTCACTCTTTTGTTCTGCCATTGTTAGGACACAAGCATATGCATTACCACATGATTTTACAGACGCATTTGACCATGGTTGTTGACCAAAACCATGAGTTAATAAGTGGCAGCATGGCATTCACACGTCACCTTCATAATTCTTTTTCACCCAACCTAATTAAGTAAAAAGCCAAGTTATTAATTTTGAACTTTGGTAATGACCTTGGCCTTTTACAGAAATGGTTGGTGCTTAGGTTCTGTATTAATAGGATGTAAGCTGGTGACCTTCACCTTGAAAACTTAGGGCAAGGAGGTTATGGTTCTTAAAGGGATTCCAGTAGTTTGATTTTATGCTGAGATATTGGTAATTATAGCAGATTAATTTTTTTGCTAAAACAGATTAAAACTAGAACTGTGTCCAAAGGACACGGATGCCCCCACTGACAGCATATATATATTATATAGTTAAAAAATCAACAAAGGGCCATACTTCTGTTAAATTTGGTAACAGTAAAAAATTCCTTCCTTTACTTCAATCGACATATTAAGGTTGTTTATCCCTTGAAGTTTAAGCAAAATCTGCCATCCGGTTTAAGAGGAGTTGCGTTCACAAAATTTCTATATGGTATATACAACGTAGTGAAAAAATCAACAAAGGGCCATTATTCTGTTACATTTGGTCGCAGCAAAAATTCCTTCCTTTACTACCATCTACACATTAAGGTTGTTCATCCCTGGAAGTTTAAGCAAAATCTGCAATCTGGTTTAAGAGAAGATGCATTCACAAAATTTCTACATAGTATATAGTAAAAAAATCAACAAAGGGCCATAATTCTGTTAAATTTGGTCGCAGCAAAAATTCTTTCCTTTACTACCATCTACTCATTAAGGTTGTTCATCCCTGGAAGTTTAAGCAAAATCTGCCATCCGGTTTAAGAGGAGTTGCGTTCACAAGCTTTCGGGACATACGGACAGACGGAAAGACGGACGAACAAGTGCAAAACAATATGCACCCATTTTGTGGGGGCATGAATACTATGGTACCTTCAAGAGTATCCCCTGGCATTGCACAATATATCAACGTCCCACCTTCCAGTGTGTCTAAGAATTCATTGTCTGCAATCTCTGTGTTGTCCTCCAATAAGAAGCGTATATTGGTATCTAGTTCTTCCAGGTTAAACAGCTTCTTACCTAAAAATCAAAATCACTAAGCACTACTAGTATAATTTTCACTCATATTTACAGCACATACACAGCTTTAAGCCTCACAGGTGACCATTTGTTTTAATTTTGCAATTTACTTTATATATGTTAGTACCAATTGAAGTTAGAAGAATGTAATCAAATGGGATCAAATTTTACCTTATGTTTGATATTTTACAATGACATACCAAATATGATCTCAGGTCAGTTATATTTGAGAGGATACTGCAACTTTAATGTATAATTGTCAGAATCCATCCACATTTCTTTAGATGGGAGAGTAAAATTAGTTTAAAGTAATAATAAACTGGCCTTCTAAATTGTGCTGAAAATTGTACAAAATATTATTTCATTCTCAAATCAAGCCAGAGGAACAATTTAATTACTTACATTTTGATGACAATTCCTGTAAGTTATAAACCATCACGGCAAACTTTCTCGTTTTCCCCATGTCACTGACTTTCAAAGCAAACTTCTGAAGTAAAAACATCTTGTAAAGCAGGGCAAAATCAGAGCAACTCTGGAGTCTCCCGTTATTATGGATTACACAGCTTTATTTACTGATTTTTTTTTCGTTTTAACAAATTATAAACATTTCTGTTTGTATCAGAAAGTACTATATTCTGCAATTTCTAACTTTTCAGTTATCTTGTCATTCTGTTTTGATTAATAATTAATTAAAAAGAACAGCTAGTATAAAAGTAATATTCAAATTGTTATTACTTTTTAAGTTTTTACTTCTACGCAGCTATGCCTTGTTGTTTTTTGTACAATGCTTAACTAACCCTAACAGCGTTAAAATCTTGGTCCATGCTTCCAGACATAATTTTTTCTTTTACTGCCAGACTGTTGTGATTTAAGTGGAATATTGTATTGTACTGTAATTTGCTTCTTTGTTTTACCTTCTCTTTTAAATGTACCTTGTTACATAATTTAAATGCTCGACAGAGCTTGTGGTTGATCATTTTCAATGAATGTCAATCACTATGATCCTAATCTTAAATACAATGCCTGCTTAATTTGTTTCAAATGCGCTTGAATTGTTTGGATTAAGGAACGGGTGTTGAGTTAATTAGTGAAAATACTTTTGAAAATCTTCCAAGCAACTGATGTCCAAAAACGTGTAGTTAGATACAAATACACTTGCCAAGTGATTTGGAAATTTTCCACACAGCAGTTACTTCCCCTCAAGGCTCAATATACTTTTTATATAGTAATCACTGCCACAGTGTAGAAAACTCAGTGATATTTGGCCGGATTTTTTTTTTACTTTTTTCCGTATTTGTCTGGCCATTTATTACTCAAAACCCAATCAGTGATTCTTGATAATATTTGGTATGTGGCTTGCATTAACGTACGAGCAACAATAGGTACGAAAACGAATCCGGGTCAGCTTGGCCCTGTTCTAACTCGGCACGGGTCAACTCTGCCCACTTTTCAATTATCAATATTTAGGTTTGTGTTATCACTATTTATTTTAATTATTGTAATTATTTATAATACACTGATTGACAGTTTCCAAACTAGCAGCAGACAGGCTTTTCTTATCAGTAGAATTCCAAGTAAAGATAACCGATTGCATATCTCACTGTATTTCTGACTCGCGGTAGGTTTAACCGTAAATTTAAATACTTTGAGTGTCAAACAATGTGTTGAAATATATACTGAGAGGAAACTAAGATCACCAGCTTTTAACTGATGTAATAAATTTTAAAATCGGGCATTTAATTGCCCCAAACTAGAGATTTAAACAAGGCTAAATTTGCATTCTTTTGCAAATAAAGGGAAACTAAGGGAAACTACTCTTATTCCAGAAACAAGCCATATACAATAAAGGGACTCCTATTGTCACAGGCTATTATTATCAATCAGTGTGTATGTTAAGGATACCGATTAATTAGGTGATAATTATGATTGATGCATTTATTCAAAATTGATTAGTGACCACCTGCAATTAACAAGTCTAGGATTTCATGAACTGTCCGTAAATTTATAGACAGTCTAGAAATTTAAAGATTTTTCAATCCATAAATTTACAGATATTCAATGTGAAATTTGCTGTTTTTAGTTTTACAATAAAATGTGCAGCTTAAAACAAGTTGTTTTATTGATTGTTTATATTTACAAAGGTAATGGGGTGAGTTTCATCTTTGTATGATGATTTTGAAATTTTTGCTAAAAGTGAAAATTGAAAGTCATCAAACTGTTCTGAATCTTAGCATACTGTTACATTTAATCATATAATACCTAACCTTATTCATTTTAACCTGCAGTTTTTAAATTTCAATGCAACTTCTACTACTGTATTTTCTTACTTAATGTCTGTAAATTTACAGATAAGAAAATCTGTAAAATTATGGATCGTCCAAAAATTTACAGACTGTCCGTAAATATCATGAAATCCTCGACCTGATTAATTAGAAGCTTATGTTATTAAGTAGGGACGTTTTTGTTTCATATTTTTTTAATAATACTTTACAAACAAAATGCATCTAATGCATCTATTGAAACACATTTTTATTAGATCTATATTAATTTTATCGAATCTTCAAGACAAATAAATAACATTTTTTTTTTCTAAATATACTTTATTTCTGCAGACAATGTATGATTATATAACAATAAGATATTTCTTATTATTCATTTACCTTAACAACATGCAAAGCAAAGTTAATACGTTATATATATTTTTGTAAAGTGGGCCGAGTTGACCCGTGCCGAGTTGGTATAGGGCCGAGTTGACTCTTTTCCTACGAAAACATCACAAGCCCTGCTGTGTGGAGTTTGGCAGGAAACAGCGGGTGAATGCATATTTTCAGAAAGACCTACCATAGAGCATGATCACTTTGCGGTTTTCAAAAGAAACATTAAATGCATATAATTCTACCTTTTTCTTTTCTTTCATAGGAGTCTCCATTGCGTCTGTTCTACACTCTGAAATAAAATGGCGGTGATAAATAAGGGAGGTAACTTTATGATGATACAGTCTGTAGTTTATACTGCGGACCTATGCGGGTCTTTACGGAGCCGGGGGCCTGTGTGTACCAACACGAACATTACACCTTTATAATGAAACAAATTAGGATATGTAACTGATCAGTTAGTATTTCATTTTATTTAGTTATTTTCAATGCAGATTTAAAAGACGGTAGATTGTTCCAGGGCCCACATGTACATCAAATATGATAAAGGCCCTGTACACAGTGCGCTTAAAAAAGTCACAGTCTCAATTTTATGCAATAAATCTACATATAACACTTATTACAAGTATAAATGATCACATTTGTTTATATTATTGCGGAAAAAAACTTGAAACCCGGTATATATGGCACAGACTCTGGTTTCCGTTTACAAGGCGTATTGTAAGGGATTATCAACTGGTATAGATACTCGATAACACAAAACTGTAATTAGTTGAAACGTATCTTATTGCCAAATATAAAAAGAAAATACATAATACTATACATGTTCCTGCAACTTAGTTACGGCTCTGTCCAAGAGCCCATTAAGCAGGGAACTCACATAAGCTTATAGTTGTCCCTGACAAAAGGCAAAACAGTACTTGAATACATATACTGCAGTACAACTGGTCTGCCGACTTGAATAAAATCAAATAATGTACAATAAAAAAAGTATTAGTGTATAGATCTTCTACTAAAAAGAATTAATATCTATTTAAAATGAATGCTTATTATCCTTACCTATTTGGAATTCATCCATCATGGCGGCTTTTTTTCCAGGTCTAAACTTAATACATATTGCGTAAACATTTATATCAACATCCCGCGATTTTTACGTTTTTCGTAAAATGTCGAAAAGATGCATGTTAACATATCGACAAAATAACACAACTTGCCGATATCTTTATTACGATATTTTGACATTCTCAAGCGTTGTAAACAATTTTTATTGCGACTAAACGTGGATTAAGTCGGTTTGTCGAAATAATTTTTCTCGTGATATACGACATAATCACAACAATTCGAGTTAACACAACTCGTCATAACTACATTAACACCACATCAGGGGGGGTACATATACGCTTCCATAATTGTAGAGACTTTAAAAAAAGTCACCTACTTCACTTTTATGTATACGGTTATACTGTTTGATTTGGAAAATATATTGCACGTTTACATAACCTCTTACGAACCGACCTAGTCAAGCCAAGTCTGAATTATTTTTATGTTTTAATCATATCATGCAACGCGTATGCAGAAATTGTGGCTACACGGTATGGAAACGTTAATTGGGCACCTGAAAGTTGATACTTACCTATGTTATTGTATGTATTTTGTCCACTTTATCACCATATCTCGTGAAAATATAACACTACTTGATGCATTGATGTTTCAGTTTTATACCAGAAGTTTTTTCTCTTCAATACTATTTTTAAAACATGTCGATATATCGGAACTGGTTTTGACGAGAAAAATGTAATTGGGTACCTGAAAGTTGACATATATCTGTGTTATTGTATGTAGTTTTGTCCACTTTATCACGGCATCTCGTGAAAATATAAGACTACTTGATGCATTTATACCAGTTACTTTTCCTGTTATATCGATATTTCATAAAGAATATTATTGTTACTTACATTATAACGGCATTCCTCAAAAACATATGTTGCCAAAGCCTAAACATGTCGCGAGGAGGCGATTCTTTTTCTACTCTTGACCGGTTCCGTTATATCGACAAACCATAAAGAATAATATTGCGGGAGAAAAAAACTTCTAGTATAAAACTGAAACACTAATGCATCAAGTAGTCATATATTTTTACGAGATACCGTGATAAAACGGACAATACCACATACAATAACACAGGTAGGCATCAACTTTCAGGTGCCCAATTAACGTTTCCATAACACGGTCTTAAATGAAGTAATACCACCGATGATGATTCACATTCAAATGAACAGTTACTAAAACTCTTTTTTTTGAGATTTGGCTCTACATCTGGGTTCATTATGTGCTGAAGAGATCCATATATTCAAGACATAAATTTAAAATATTATGTTGATAATTGGTATATGATAAACGTATCGTGACCACCACAGTAAGAGCTATGTTTTACATATTTTAAGCCCTCTTTGGTAATTTACGTGGTGCTGTTTTCAAGGAATTACTTATCGAATCAAGAGTAATATGCGACTATGTAAATAAATGAAACAAGTTAACACATTGTTTACAATTTAACATAAATAACCGGCAATACATTTCTTCTTGCATCAAGTTTATTATTCTTATTCCTGTTAAGTTCACAAATTATCCATTATCTACTTAAGTTTAAAGATAAACACTTTTATTCATTTATGATTTTCAGTTAGAAAGACATGTATTAAATTTTGTCTAAATGTAAAAAGGTTATACTTTATTTCCACATGAAATCATTATAAAAACAATGGTGCATGCTTATTATATCAACTTTACAAGAAATGAACTCAAATAAGACGAAGTCAATTTGATTCTGTAAAAAAAATACTATTGTTAAATGTTCTTCTAAAACACAGTAAATGTTTAAAACAATTCCTTTTTTAAACATAATTAAACATTGTAGTTATACAGTATAATAATATTGAAACATTTAAATTGTCTCTAAGAAAAATTTTTGATCATGGATTATTGTCTGTAAATTCTCATACATTTCAGTTACAAGAAGCAGAAACTGATGCAAATAGCCTGCTTAATTCCGCATGGTAGCCGTTTATTTTATATATTGCTTGAAGTGTTTTCTTATTATTTAGAATGGCCTGTCGTTTCTATTAATAAGAATGTATAACAAATATAAATATCAAATATTTCTTTATTGTTTCAAGAATTGAAATTTCTAATCAAATGTAGTATTTGAACGATTTCTAAATTACTACAAGTGGTATTTCAGAATTGATGCAGTTTATCCTGATAAACATACTGTATATCGTTACTTTATTTAAACCACAATGCAATGATCGTTTTACATGTACACGAATTGTCCAATATTTTGATCCATTGTAAAAGTGCCTACATTTTGAACATTCTCATGTTAAAACCCTTTCAGATGGTTAAACGAGCAGACTGCGTTAGGTAATTGCACCAAAAAAATCAAAAATTTCATTCAGGGCTAGGTCTTAGGATTCAGTCGTAGCTGATGCTGTTCACTGTTTTGTTAAATAAAAAAGAGTTTTCGCACAGCAGTAAATGTCAATAACTGATCTTTAAGATAGTTTAATTGTCCATCTAATATAACTTGTCTATAGTAATGCACACAGTTTTCGACACACATCAGCATTAGGCTTAGAGAACCATTTTCCGTCGCACGCTAGGTAAAGACTGTTATGCATGTATGAGCAACATTTTAAATGTGGTATACAGTAGAAAATCAGAACGAGTCTGTAATTTTCATATAGTGTTTTTTTATTGATTCCGATCTCCGACTTCCGAGATTTTTGTTTGAAATGAATTTTCTCCTCTGTCAATTGTCAAAAATTGTTGACGTTAAGTTACAGTTTTGCATTTTATGCTTGAACTTTCAGTCCTACGCAATCATATTTAATCTAGATCAGAAAATTAATTTCGTTTTTGTTGGTAAGTTTAATTATTCCATATTAGTCGTTATTGTTAAGTTGATGGATGTATGCAGATAACAATATTGTGCTGTCTGTACTCGAAGCCACATTTTAAAAATATCAGTTGTCTTTTTGAAAGAACATTCGACTGCGACAGAAAGCTGAATTAGTTACTGATATAATATAAAACAATCATCCTTAAAATGCAATAAAGGTTGTTATATTGTACCCATTTTATTAACCTTTTGTTTGTTGTTCAAGATAATTCGTGAAAATGACGAGCTGTCTAGTGTATTGATGGCAATTTTTAGTTTCGTTGATATCGCTAAATACAAAAACATACATATGACTTTATGATTTTTTTTATATTCGGTGTGCCTAAGACATTTCCAAATCTACTCGTGTCATATTACACTTAATTTAGCAGCTTAAACGTAATTGAGACCATTTTTACGAGGTAACGCCGAATTCGTAAATGAAGCACTGAAGCAACGCCAGTTATCTCATTTAAAGTATTGTTTTACGACATAATACTTAGACATTCTTTAATAAAGGCAATAGTATCATGCTATCAACATTAAGATTAATGAGTCATCATCAAAGGAGAATTTTTTTATTTAACTCTATTAACCCATTACTAATGTTTCAAATATCACACAATTTAACGGAAATATATTTTGATAGTAGCTGCACTCTGTTTTTGTTTTTTTTTTTGAAAATCAACCAAGTACTTTAGACACTACTGTTAGAACATTTTTATCCTGTTAATAGGCTAATTATCGTTATTTTTACACTAACCTTCAGTAAAAGGAACATTATGTATTCTGTATCTGTATGAAATTGACAGTTATGGTTCTCTTATATGGTGTAAATGAATAATGAGCAATTCTGAGAAACATCTGAATGGTTATTTGTTTGTTGAATTGAACTATTTTCTCGACTCTTTACATATAACATATCCTGTTCAAGAGTTCGTGTTGAAGAATCTTCATTTAACCATGCATCATATTCGTATACAATAACCGTTGCATAATGTTGAATTTGATATTTATAATGTAGATATTATGCAGGTAATGAAAGAGATAAAATGAAGCAGTTTATTGGCGTATTAACAAAGCGTTTTAGTAAACGAAATTTCAATGCATGACATGACATAACACCCGTCGACTTAACAAGAAAATTGAGATTTTTGTTAATATTAACCAGAAGTGTTAATTCGGGTGAATTCCAGATGAATAAATTATTGTATATTCAAATAGGTTGTGTTAAAACGATAAACCAGTTATATTTTCATAAGAATTATTTTTCATTCTTGATTTTTTCCTAAAAACTCATAAGTATTCAATTGAATTCAGAACATTGATAAAATGTAACACATTAAAAAAAGAAAAAAAACACATACATTTATGGAAAAGTACTGCTTAACTTTTAGTAGAGTACAATGGTAAAATAATATGAAATTAAAATTCCCTTGCGCCATAATATTGAGGAAACTAGAATTAATGGAAAAGCAATTTGAAAAAATGAGGACAAATATAAAACGTAAATTCTTAGCCGATAACTTATCTTTAACATACGATCTTTCTTTTTTTTAAATTTGTGTATTTATTTTGATTTTTTTAGGTTACTCCTCAATCAATTGTCGGAAATTGTTGATGTTCAGATACAGTTTTGCAATTATGCTTGAACTTGCAATCTTACACAATCACATTTACTCTAGATCAGGATATTGATTCCGTTATTTGTTGGAAAATTGAATGATGCCATATTAAACGGTAATGTTAAGTTTATAGATATATACAGGCAGCAATATATTACAATGTCTGCACTGGAAACATATATTAAAAAGATTGTAAGAACATCCGACTGTAACGGAAAGTTGACTCAGATACTGATATAATACAATACAATCATCTTTATAACGTTATAAAGGTTGTAACATTGTTTCTATTTAATTTACCTTTTGTTATGTTTTTAAGAAGTGATGCATACATTAAAATATCATAGGATTTACTAACATTCAACGCATTTTGCAATATGCATGTGCATGCATTTGACAGATTTCACGGTACTACAAAAAGTGCCGCCGACCAGGGTAAAATGTAAGAATATAAGAACGAATGTTGGGACACACACGTCATATTAATAGCTATTTTGTCGTCTGTCGACACACACTTTTTCACTTAAAGCGTTAATAAAGTTTGTAAGAAGAACTTTAATCTCCTCTTATAATTTGTCGTTTTCATAGTAATAAATTTACAACGCCTGAAAAAAGTTATTAATGGCGTCAAAACAGTATTGATCGAGTTGCATAGTTTTGAAGGAAATATTTTGCTTCTTTGAACTAAGTAGATTCAAGGGTTTCACATTTGTACAGACTTAGACATTCTTTAATTAAGGCAATAGTTTCATGTTATGAATGTTATGTATCAAAATCTATTAACCATAATAATATCTGTCATATGTTGCGGTTCGGATCGGAATATCCGTCCCGAGGTGACCCGTCTATTGGGCGGTTACGAGGCTTGCCGAGTTACCGCCCATGGGCGGGTGACCGAGGGGCGGATATTCCGATCCGAACCGAAAACATATGTCAGATATTTTTTCTTGCATTTTTTATCATATTCCATTATATTTTAAATTCTTTATCTTTATTTTCATTGGAAATTTTTATCATGACAACCGTAACTACTTTCTCACAACAGCGTATGAAATTGCAACTTCATTCATAACGGTAAAATGACGTCATCCTAAGCGTGCCATTGTACAGCACGCGACTCATCTGGCACCCCCATGCCAGATGAAATTTTCGGCATGGGTAAAACTAACGGAAACGCCAGTCCGCTATGCAAGAAATGATATTTCTTGCATATCAGACTGGCGTTTCCGTTAGTTTTACCCATGCCGGAAATTTCATCTGGCATGGGGGGGTTCCAGATGAGTCGCGTGCTGTACAATGGCACGATAAAGATGACGTCATTTTACCGTTATGAATGATTTTGTAATTCATACGCTGTTAAATGAAAGTAGTTACGGTTGTAATGATATAAATTTTCATTGAAAATAAAGATAAAGAATTTAAAATATAATGGAATATGGTAGAATATGCAAGAAAAAATATCTGACATATGTTTGCTGTTCGGATCGGAATATCCGCCCCTCGGTCACCCGCCCATGGGCGGTAACTCGGCAAGCCTCGTAACCGCCCAATAGACGGGTCACCTCGGGACGGATATTCCGATCCGAACCGCAAAATATGACAGATATTATTAACCTTTCAATTAACACACATTTTAACGAAAATATATGTTGATAGTAGCAGCGCACTGGTTTCTTTGAAAATCAACCAAGTACATTAGACCATACTGTTAAACCATTTTAATTATGTTAATAGGCTAATTATTGTTACGTTTATACTTACCTTCAGTGAAAGGAACATAAAATATTATTTTATAAAATTGACAAGTATGGTTATCTCATGTGGTGTATATGAATAACGTATAGCATTTCTGAGAAACATCTGAATGGTAATTTGTTTGGTGTATTGAACTATTATCTCCAATCTCTACCTATAATATTTCTTGCATATCAGACTGGCGTTTCCGTTAGTTTTACCCATGCCGGAAATTTCATCTGGCATGGGGGGTTCCAGATGAGTCGCGTGCTGTACAATGGCACGATAAAGATGACGTCATTTTACCGTTATAAATAATTTTGTAATTCATACGCTGCTGTAAGAAAGTAGTTACGGTTGTAATCATATAAATTTTCATTGAAAATAAAGATAAAGAATTTGAAATATAATGAAATATGGTAGAATATGCAAGAACAAAATATCTGACATATGTTTGCGGTTCGGATCGGAATATCCGTCCCGAGGTGACCCGCCCATTGGGCGGTAACGAGGCTTGCCGAGAAAAGATAATTAAAATATGACAGATATTATTAATCATATTTAAGAGTTCACGTTGAAGAACCTTCAATTAACCATGCATCATATCGGCCATTCTCAGTTAGAATTTACACCCCAATCAAAATTTGATAAAAAATACAGATTAGCAAAAACGCAAAACTGTTAGTCTTTTTACAAACTTAAACCATCTGTGAAGTTCTACTGAAATTATTTTCAACATCATATAAGTAGTTTTTGTAAATCGGCGGTTTGAAAAGTGAATCCATTTTACCTTTTTAAAATGCCGGAAATGTTCGTGACAAAGTACCTTTTACTTTAAAAAGGGCTGCTTATAATTGCATTGATGATATCTTATTGGAATTGATTTTTAAATATCACATGATACATAGATTTCTAATTGTACAATTGATATCACGAATTACTTGCCTAATTAAGCTTCTATACTTTTTTAAAAACTCATATGCAAAAAGTGCAAATCAAGATATACTGCTTAACTGTGATTACGATTTGTCTCATTATTATAAGAGCTACGACCCAGTGTAATTAGTATAGTTCTTGGCATAAATAAAAACCGTAGTATCCCTGCTAGCAATTGTATGCAATGTATATGCTTTATTATTAGGTAAATGATCACCTTGCTAAAATTTAAGTACTATGTAAAGCTAACGAACCTTTTTTACCATAAACGCAAACAAAAAAGAAGCCCACTTAATACCCCAAAGCATACATATAGACATCATACAATGATATTTAGTATAAAACCCATTATCTTTCTTGACTTTATATTATACTGGTTCACAATTTGTAGTAAAATAAAGCATCGAATAGTATCTAATGTAAAATGGTAGTAACTAAAGACATAGCAATACAGCATATCAGTCTAAAACAATTGAAACAACAACACCTTAATTAAAAGATAAACATGTATCAAGAAGTAGAACAGTTTACCAGATCAAATACATTGCTGGTGCTAAGATTTTAATCATAAATTCACTAACTTTTTCAATTCAGATATGGTATATAAAATAACGAACCTTTCATTGTCAAATCAAAATTTTGATGCTAATATAGATACATTTATATTCAGATATAAAGTTAGGATATAGACATTCGAATACAATTATATTCATTACCTAATGATAGCTATAGTAATCTTTTCATTTCTCAAAAATGATATTAAATACGAATGGCGTCTGTAGTAAAACAATTTATAAATGTTTTCTGAAATCTATAACAACTAATTCAATCCAATGAAAACGTATCCATATGGTAATAATACTAGATTCTACTTTTAAAACAAATAAACATAAGCTTTTTACGAAGAGAAACATTCGTATTTAATAACCGATTCATAATGTTGAATTTATTTATAATGTAGATATTATGTAGATAGTAAAAGACATAAAATAAATCAGTGTATAGGCGTATTAACAAAGCGTTTTAGTAAACGAAATGTTGCCGGCAACGGTGCTAAGTAATTAGTGACTAAATAAACAAAGTAATGCAAAATCTGTACTGTAATAATTATGGAATGCGGTTATAAATTGTTATATGATATTGAAATAAATGCCGTCTTTACAAATGTAAGGAAAACATTTATTATTTTAAAACTTGAAATGTACTTTGTTTGCTTGCAAAGGATTTTGTTAACAGTCGCTTAAAGATCTCCCCTAAATAGTTGTAATTGTGATTGTTTTACCGGCTTGTTTGAAAATTGAGATTTTGTGAATATTAACCAGAAGTTTTAATTCGGGTGAATTCCAGATGAATAAATTATTGTATATTCAAATAGGTTGTGTTTAAACGATTAACAAGTTATATTTATATAAGAATTATTTTTTTTATTCCTAATTTTTTACTTAAAACTCATAAGTATTCAATTGAATTCAGAACATTGATAAAATGTAACACATAAAAACAAACGAAAAAAACAAAACAAAAAAAAACAAAAAAAAAACATACATTTATTGAAAAGAACTGCTTAACTTTTAGTAGAGTACAATGGTAATTAATATTCCCTTTCGCCGTAATATCGAGGAAGCTAGAATTAATGGAAAGGCAATTTGAAAAAATGAGGACAAATGTAAAACGTAATTTCTTAGCCGATAACTGATCTTTAAGTTAAGAACTTTCTTTCTTTATTTTTTTTCTTGTAAAATGAGGTTACTCCTCAATCAATTGTCGAAATTTTTGATGTTCAGATACAGTTTTGCAATTAATGCTTGAAATTGCAATCTTACACAATCACATTTATTCTAGATCAGGAAATTG
Source organism: Ruditapes philippinarum (assembly GCF_026571515.1). NCBI lineage: Eukaryota > Metazoa > Mollusca > Bivalvia > Venerida > Veneridae > Ruditapes > Ruditapes philippinarum. The sequence continues at coordinate 307,646 of NW_026866765.1, read as the reverse complement.
ATTCCGTTATTTACGGAAGCGTCCTGGTGCCAATCTAACACGTTCTATAAAAAAAGATAACTCCTACGTAGGACTTTGTAACTTCTACGTAGGACTTTATAACTCCTACGTAGGAGAAAAAAACCCTAATTAGGAGTTCATAACTTCTACGAGGACTTTATAACTCCTACGTAGGAGATTAAGAACCTAATTAGGAGTTTAATAGTCCTACGTAGGAGTTTATAACTCCTACGTAGGACTTTATATGTGTAGGAGTAGGAGTTATAAAGTCCTACACAGGAGTTACAAACTCCTAATTAGGCTTTTTTTAACTCCTACGTAGGAGATATAAAGTCCTACGTATCAGTTATAAACTCCTAATTAGGCTTTTTTATCTCCTACGTAGGACTTACAAAGTCCTACGTAGGAGTTAAAAAGTCCTACGTAGGAGTTTAAAAGCCCTACGTAGGAGTTATAAAGTCCTACGTAGGAGTTATAAAGTCCTAATTAGGCTTTTTTTACTCCTACGTAGGAGATATAAAGTCCTACGAAGGAGTTTGTAAGTCCTACGTAGGACTTCAAAACTCCTAATTAGGTTTTTATATCTCCAACGTAGGAGTTATAAAGTCGTACGTAGGACTTCAAAAGTCCTACGTGGAAGTTATAAAGTCCTACGTAGGACTTACAAAGACCTACGTAGGAGTTATAAACTCCTAATTAGGCTTTTTTATCTCCTACGTAGGAGTTATAAAGTTCTACGTAGGAGTTACAAAGTCGTACGTAGGAGTTATCTTTTTTCATAGAACATGTTAAATTGGCACCAGGACGCTTCCGTAGTTATTCGTTGGAAAATTGAATTAAATTAAGGCAATAGTTTCATGTTATGAATATCATTTCTCGAAATCTATTAACCAATCATATATTGTTTCAATTATCACACAATTTAACGGAAATATATTTTGATAGTTGCTGCACTCTTGTTTCTTTGAAAATTAACCAAGTACTTTAAACACTACGGTTAGAACATTTTTATTCTGTTAATAGGCTTATTATCGTTACTTTTATACTAACTTTCAGTAAAAAGAACATTATGTATTATGTATCTGTATGAAATTGACAGGTGTGGTTATCTCATGTGGTGTATATGAATAATGAGCATTTCTGAGAAACATCTGAATGGTTATTTGTTTGTTGAATTGAACTATTTTCTCAACTCTCTACCTATACAATATAATATTTAAGAGTTCAAATAGAAGAACCCTCATTTAACAATGTATCATATTCGTATTTAATAAGCGATGCATAATGTTGAATTTATTTATAATATAGATATTATACAGATAGTGAAATGCATAAAATCAAAACAGTTATTAGCCGTATTAACAAACGCGTTTTAGTAAACGAAATGTTGGCGGCAATGGTGCTAAGTAATTTGTGACTGAATGCAAAATCTGTACTGAAATAATTAGGAAATACGGTTAAAAATATGATAGTGAAATACATACTGTCTTTATTATGGAATGCGGTAATAAATGGTTATATGATATTGAAATGAATGCCGTCTTTACAAATGTAAAAAAAACATTGTACCTTATATTTTAGCACTTGCAATGTACTTTGTCTGCTTGCCATAGGATTTAATCAACAGTCGCATACAGATCTCCCCTAAATAGTTGTAATTTTACAATGCGATCGTTTTACAGGCTTGTCTGTTTTTGTTTTTGTTCTTTTTTTTTTGCAATACCACATGACACTCGTCGACTTAACATGAAAATTGAGATTTTTTGTTAATATTAACCAGACGTGTTAATTCGGATGAATTCCAGATACACATGGTAGGTAATGATTAAATGAATCAAAGCACAGAAGGCGCTGAATTTATTTGGGTCTCAGAATGTCAGAAAGGTGAAGGTTGTGAGGTTATAAACCAATTTGTTTGTATAGTGTCACAAATGTTGTTTCCAGTGTTATAACTATAGTAATTGGCTATAACATGTATAAGACTAATAACAACACTAATATTCAATTCAATGTGTATTTGGCTTAAACAATTAAAAAAAGCATGAGATGCCCGAACTGGGGTTTGAACTCCAGACGTCTCGCTTCTAAAGCCTCGACCATGGGGAGTTATAACTTAATAGCCTGAAAAATATCACATTATTCTAAATTAGAGTTTTTAACCCTTATCAATTTCGATATATTTTGATCACGGTAAACCCGTTGTTTAACATTGAAGTAAATAATCATGGAGCTGAATATAATGTATATCTATAAGAATAACACAATATTAAAAATCTTCGACCAATCGGGAGCAATTTTAAGTACGAAAATTAATGCGCCTATCATTTGACAATCTTGACGCAATGATGTCCCCTTACTTTTTCAGCGTTAATGAACATATGAAGGGAAGTAATCGCTTCGAGGAGTTTGGACTACTTTCGGCATTTGAAAATAAGAACATCAGGGTCTGAAATTTCGCTACCATTATTTGTTTGATCTGACGACCCAAACTAAAAAAAACGTATTAATTTATTTATATTTGCAAATTCATGACAAGGCGTTTAATATCAGTTCTAATGTAAAATTTCTATTTTACTTGAATATATACAAGCACAAGGTATTCAAATACTTGTTAATGATTTCTTTAATTATTAAAACAATACTTAGATTCAAGTGTATAACAGTTTTAACTAACTGTATTGTTCTACAGGCATGCATTAATTAACCACTTTGCAAATTATAAAGTGTAACACAATAGACCCAGATATAAGTAGTCCCAATGCATTGGCTTGAAATCAAAAACAAATTGTTTCTAGTCACAGTTCTTCTTTATGGTTGCGTATCTGTATTTGATACTATTTATTTAAAAAGAATGATTATGACTTACAATCTGTTTAAGTTTTACTTTTGTAACCAAATGTGTTATCATCAATAGAAAGTTGATAACAGAAAAGCACAAAACAGAAGCACAATATTAAATCAGTTTCGATCGTTCTTTACTTTGAAATAGCCATGGAAGTGTCTACTCAATTTGTTGACAGAAATGTTTTAATTTCAGAGAAGCTTTTGTGCTACGTGCTTGATTTTGTAGTCTTATGCAATCGTCTGTGATCTAGATAAGGGCAATAGTTCCATTATTTCTTGCGAAATTGAATGATCCGAGATAAGGTCTCCTTTTCATATGATTGGTTTAGGTAGATAGCAATACAAAACTTATGTCTATACTTGAAATTGAAAAATATATTGACTTATTTTTTCTTCCTTGGCGATACTGAAATCTACAACAATCAATATAAGATTTTGCCATAACTTATACCAGATTTTCGGCTACAAAAACATATAAATCTTTAATATGCTTTTCATATAATATTATCAAAACTTCTTTTTTAAATGTTTATTTAATTAGAATGAAAACAGCAAACAAAATTCCGCTAATCACAGTATCCTAAGTAAAGTAGCTTAAGTTTCTTCATTTTTCAAGTAATCAATATTGAGTTGTTTCCCTTCATATTCAGGCTTAAGTCAAAGTATTATTTCCTTAACCTAGTTAGATAGACTTATATATATATATATTAGTGTATTCGTATATCTTATTTTCTGCATGTATTACATAACCAATTTGAATTCGACAGACAACAAGTCATCTAGAATGACTTAACTGATGTAATATCATTACGTAAATGGTTAAATAAATAATTTAAAATACAAGGTGTGTTAGGAAATAGCCCTTTAAACGACATTGTACCAGAAGTCGGATATCCTTTTACCAGAATACTTCTTACGAGCTAATGGAACTAGAGGCAATTACAAATTATGGGTCCCGAAACTCCTAAAATAATCATATCATGTCTATCATAACTCTTTACTGATTTATCGTGTGTAGTCCTAATATTTACTACGATAACATGACGTACTGACTTTCTAGCAGTTTTCCGGCCCTTTATCAGTTTCGTCCAGTAGAGCCTATCTTTACAAGTAGGGCATTTATATCACTTCATCAAATCAGAGAGAAATTTGTGTTCAGTGCAACATAGCAGTAACAATAACATAGCGATTTATATGTTTTGAGGTTTTGCCTGTTGTTTAAACTTACCTCAGAGAACTTATATATAAAAGTAAGCAAACCTGGGGATTTTAGTTTGAATGCCCATGCGCAATAACTAAGACCTTATTCGAGATAAATCAAAACTTGCAGACAATATATTTGCAAACGACATGGAAAAGGTTGTGAAGGTTGTGGACGGTAATTTGCACTTTCCAGTACCGTCCATGAACAGGCTCAATCAAACCGAGCCTGCAACATTTTCAATTTTTCCGTGTTGGGCTTTCTTTAGGGATTCTGTATTTTATCTATTCTATTTCTTTGATAAATCATTTTAATTTTTTTCCTGGCACAAGAGTATATTTAAAATGGAATAAGGTCCAAAAACTGTTATGGAAATTTTAAATAAAATTGAGAAAAGGTGTTAAATTCAAGCCTATATTCCAATTAAAAAGTAAACTAAAAGATCATCATTGAAAACATAGTAACGCTGGACAGGTTCTTAACTTTGTTCTGTCAAAGATTTGTTCTTGTCTGTACACAAATTTTTATTTTATTTGTTTAAATGTGCATTTTGGGGCCGGAAACTGCTTGAAAACCAGTTTATTTCTTATTTATATTTTTATTTATGGACTATTGATAAAAAATGATATATATGATGTGTTTTCATGTTCAGTATTTTCACGGTAAATATTTTTTTCACTGCAGTCAAACATATTTTTCGTATTTTCAATGGTGTCTTGCTGGACTACTTTCTTCTTATTTCTGCCATTGCACAAAATTTAAGTGGAAGTCTTTTAAATCGTCACGTCTGAAAAGAGAAAAATGTAAATCTATTATATAATAAACAGAAATTTCGACCACTCATGACATATTTTTAATACTCACACCACTCGATGGATACAAATCCTGTATTTATAGAAAAAAATCCTTATTTTCCTCAGTCTATTTGATAAGGTGGTAATGTGACGTTTCATTTTATTCTTAAAAATAAAAAAAAAGTTTGGGTAGCCGTTTATATTTTCGCACATGCATTTCTCTTTCCTCTAAAAGATCATTTCTTATCACAACTAAACTGTTTCTATTTCCAGAAATACTTTGCTTTAATGCCTTAAATATTCCATTAGGAATCAAATGCCAGCTCATTAGTCTAAGTTAACTTCCATAAACAAAACATAAACATAATTAAAAGATAAGCATTATGTTATGAACAATGATAAAATCAGGATATTAATTTATATTTTTAAAATGTGGTAAAGAGAAAGATTGTTAATCACAATTTGTTTTCAATTAACACTTATTCACTACGAAATTATCCCCATTGTTCAGAATATCTGTCGACATCAGAAAGCAGAAAATAGGAATAATTCAAGTTCTAAACAATTTAATATGGAAGTTAATCGCACGAGCATTTCGAAGGCACGACAAAATGTACCCTTTACGTATACGAAAGTAAAAAAACAACAACAAAAAAACAAAGAAAAACAAGGAAATACTTCATTAGACGTATACTGTTAAGACAGAATGGCTTTTATGCACGTTATTGTCAATGAACATCTGCAGAAGTCTTTGGACACGGACTATAAATAAGTTTCCGTCTTTCTACAGATGTTAGTGCACAATGATAAGTCTACTAACCCTCTATGATTTGTAAATGTGTTAAGACAGCTAATAACAATATTCGTATAGTGTATCTACCGTGTTTGACACTTGAAGACATTGAACAACTTGAAGTCAATCTACGTATAATATATTTATTATTTACTTTCATTGCTTAACGGTAATGTTATGATAATTCATTGTATTTATCGTGTCTTCCAGAAGTACGAATATTCGCCTCATGTAGACATACATCAACAACCTCCAGACAATATATGAACAGTTTTTTCCCACCAATACTTTTGCGAAATCGTGCAGACTTATTAGTAAAAAATAAATTGCGCTTCATTACAAACGGAAAATAAAGCACAGGTCTAGATGATGGTCGAATGGTTTTGGTATATATAATGACTTAAACACAATATAGTAGCAGTTTTAATAGATAAGAAACAAGGTTTCAGACCTATGTTGCCAATTTCTTAAAAGGATTTCATACAAATCATACTTATCCAAACAGGTCATTGTTTATAGATACAACGTAAACTGTTTATTTTTGAAGACATGAAGAAATTTTACTTATATACAATGATAACGAGTGTTATCAAATGTCAATATTTTTAGATAATGGTAAGAAAAGCAAAGATGATGACTAAGTATATACTTCTCGACATAGTTAATGTTATTATGACTCTTTTGTTGATGATACAACTTCTTTGCGTTGATTAAATTCCCGCCTTCATCGTGCAAGGGTATGATTATCTGCCAAATTTATGACACGTAAGTATTTTAATATGTAGCTATATCCTTTGCCTCCTAGAGAAAAATGGATTCACTGATAATAGAAAATAAGTTACACAGTTATATATCGCTTTCGTCTCCACATTAATGTGTCAAAAAGGACAACATGGATTTTGACCTTAAGATAGTTACCAGAAAAATAGTTGTCATTGACTATGCTTTGTTCTGTTGGAATTGTCAACAAGCCTTGTGACATTTCTGTATTTTTCAGAAAGAGTTGTTACTTTGTGTCAGAGGATAAATAATAACACAATTGTAAGTTATTTCATTAAAACATTATCCATACGAAGTAAGCTTGAGTTAAGTACAAAAGTTCACCATGTTAAAGTTTAACAAAAGGACAATATCTTGACAAAAGGTTTAGTACGTGGATACGATACATGTCAATAAATATCACGGTATTGTACAATTAATATGTGTGTTGTTGTCATTGCCTAAAGGACTATTGGACTACAGAATTATGTCTTATTTACCTAATACAATGTAAAAGAACATGTAGCATAGTGTATTGTTTTCAATATGGTCATTTGCTTGTTATTGTTTTTGTGTGGTATTGTGTAAATTTAATACTGCTTTGGTCTTATTTATGATGCTATAACACTGATCTGGAAAATATAACTCATTTTTAACGACAATTATACCCTATATAGTGGTAAATTATCTTTTTAATGACAACTTTTAAATGATATATTTTATAATGACAAGGTAAGTCATGAATGTAAGTAAGATAAAGTAAGATTTGATGGAAATAATAAAAAGTCTTGAGTTAAACAGAGAAACTAGAATATTTGCGGCAAAAAATTGGTAATGTAAACGAAATAATCATTATCCGTTTAAATGTGTCTGCTGAGCAGAATTATTTACTGGTGTTTAGGGTTTTGAATATCTATGAGTTATGCCTCGTTTATGCCTCGTTTACATTCAACTAATTAAAATCCTTTCTGCAGTCGAATTCCTTATAAACGGTTTTGTCAGATTTGTAATAAATGTAAACTGTTTAACATTTGTTAGGAGATTAAAGCTTATTACCTGACGTATTGAAGAAACACTACAAGAAGGCTTCAACATACTGTATGAAACAAACAGTATAAATATGATAAACAAATGACAGACACAATTAAAACTTTTCGCCGAAGTTGTTCTTTCTAAAATATTAAGAAAAATGGCCATTTGAGAGTTTTTTTCCTTCTAAACTGATAGAGACAAATACGAGTAATCATATATAAATATTTAAATATGCATTTAGTTTTTTTTTTTGTTTTTGTTTTTATTTTTTTATTTTTTTTTTTTGTTTTTGTTTTTTTTTGTATGCTTTTTAACGAGCTAAGATACTTACCGATACTTAAGATGGATATCTAGCAAAGCTGGTGTAGAAAGAAAATATGTATTGTATATTCTATTTGTCACGTCCCGACGGGATTGCCAGCATTACACACATACTTGTAACTAGTAACTGTGTTCTTGTTTGAAACTGACATGAAAACTTTTAAAGAATTGCTTTCTATTCAAGATCTTCACAGAATTGTCTGTCAATAGAAACAAGATATAATTTATCATAACTAGATAAGCGTTTTTGACGTTTTATTATAGTCCGTGTCCAAAGACTTCTGCAAATGCTCATTAACAATAACTGTATAAAAGCCAGTATGTCTTAATAGTAAACGTCTAATGAAGTATTTCCTTGTTTTTGTTTTGTTTTTTTTTGTGTTTTTTTTTTTTACTTTCGTATACTTAAAGGATACATTTCGTCGTGCCTTCGAAATGCTCGTGCGATTAGCTTCCATATTAAATTGTTTAGAACTTGAATTATTTCTATTTATTGGACGGTCACGAGGTACAAATGCAGATTGTCAATTGGTTAGATTTATTAGATATATAATAAAATAAAGTAGTGTGTGTTAATCTTAAGTTTTTAGTATTTTCAGGTAAAATAAAATAGAAAACGATGTATATATATTGCATACCTTTTTATTTGTGCAAGATATTTCCAACGCATTAAGGTATAATGAAGAAGCTTGTAGAAGGCCTCTTTGCACGGCTAACCAGGACAATGTGTGAAAATAATATACTTTTATAGATATAAGAGTAAAAAGACAAAACGGAATATTTCATTATTGTATTTCTTTTCCTTTCAATCATGATTTTATTTTCTCTTACTTATTGATTTATTCATTACAACTCATTGCTAATAATTTCAATTAGCATCTTATTACAAATGCTGTGTCTTATTTATTCAGGATATGTTTGTTAATGTTTTTTCATTATTTGTATTTTGGATTCAATGTGATGATGCCACATTATTATTTTGCATCATTTTGTTGATTTTTTAACGAACATTTTGGTGGGCTGAGTAACATGCCATTGTTGTTACTACATTCTTACGTGTTAAGTTTGCTACAACTTCATTGGCGTATGCGTGCCTGTGTGTCTCAAAAGTAAACGCTTAGGCTATTTCATATTAATTTATTAGACAAGAAGTTGCGGCGTTTAGAAAATATTTCACCGACGTTTGCATTCAGTATGAAATGACTTATACGTGTTTTGTCTCGTATTGTTTAATAAAGGAAATATTCCTTATGTTGTCTTCTTTAACAGCATGGCTCCAATTATCTACCGACATCCAATATATCATTAATGACTCTCTAGTGGGCTATTTGATTTCTTTTGCGTGTATACAATTTCCTGCTACATTTTAAGCAAATTGCCGTAAAACATTCTACTGCACACAGTTATGATGTATAAAATTAAATGGTTCAAAATCACCTTTATTAAAAACGTCATGTTGGTATCCATTTGCTAAATAAATTCTTCTTTCCAGCAATGAGCATCACTGATATAATCCCTGACCGAACACAATCAGAAACGAAGAAGAAGAAAAATAAATGTAATTAAAAACAGTTTTAAAACAAAATTATGTGTGTGTCAGAACATTAAAAAAAATGCAGGTCACTATAGAACATTTTGTTTTCCCTAACAAAATGCGAAAATTAAAAAGTTAAATTAGCAGCAACCTTGATGCCAATAGTTTTGATGGTAGACAAGACTCTGTATCAGTTCAGTTGTTGGTAATAAGACTTGTCAGTAAATTTGGTTAAAGGCGTCTGTTATAAAGTTTGTGTTTACCGTTTATTTAAATAGCTATAATTCTAGCAAAAGTGTAACATTTCATACAAAAGAAATACATTCATAGTCAGTTTCGCCACTGATTAATGATTTTTAAATTCGACGAAAAATACCGTGGACATAAGTATCATTTAAACTTATAATATATCTGATTTGCATATAAAAATCTGTTGTAAAGGAAACAGTTAAGTAATTATTTAAATATGATCTCATCGAGCTTCTCCTCAATATCTTGAATCACATTTAACAAATTTAATCACGGGTAGACACATACAATACCTGAAGTTTTCATCAATATGTAAAATAAATATTATTTAATAAGTGCATGCCTATATTAATTTGTTCCCATATTTATTTGGTAAAGCAATACAATAAAACGATCTTGTATTTACAAGGTTTTAGTTTGCGTCTCAGTTTAGTATTAAAATGAATGTGTACTTAACTCCAGGAGCCAGGGCTTTTATGGCTGCCTTCATACACCAACAGGTCTTGTTTTGATAGAATACAAGCTTACAAAATGAACTCTAACTCGACAGGTACCTAATTTATTTTGAAATTCAAAGACAATATTTAAGATACTGCAATAGAAATTCTTTTATCAACTGTGCCGATGCCTTTATTGTCAGTAAGAAAGGTTTCAAGTTTTCTGTAAATGTTTAACAAAAGGACAATATCTTGACAAAATCGAAATTAAAATGGTTGAGTGCGTGGATACGATACATATCAATAAACATCACGGTATTGTAAAGTTAATATATGTGTTACTGTCATTGCCTAAATGACTATTGGACTACAGAATTATGTCTTATTTACCTAATACAATGTAAAAGAACATGTATCATAGTGTATTGTTTTCAATATAATCATTTGCTTGTTATTGTTTTTGTTTGGTATGTTATTGTGTAAATTTAATACTGCTTTGTTCTTTTTATGATGCTATAACACTGATCTTGAAAATAAAACTTATTTTTAACGACAATTATACCTTATATAGTGGTAAATTATCTTTTTAATGACGGCTTACAAATGATATATTTTATAATGACAAGGTAAGTCATGAATGTAAGTAAGATAAAGAAAGATTTGGTAGAAATAATAAAAAGTCTTGAGGTAAACAAAGAAACTAGAATATTTTCAGAAGTTAAATGTGCCAGCATTACACACATACTAGTAACCAGTAACTGTGTTCTTGTTTGACATAAAAGCTTGTAAAGAATTGCTTTCTACTCAAAATATTCATAAAATTGTCTGTCAATAGAAACAAGATATAATTTATCATAACTAGATGAGCGTTTTTGACAAAACTAAAGTACATCTCAAAAGTAACAAGTAAACCAAGCAAGCCATTATTTATTCATTTTTATATACAGAGTACATTACAACTTAACTAATAACAAAACCTTATCTATAAAAGATTTGACCATTCCTAACGTATAATAAAAATGGGACAGCTTCAAGGTTTCCTTCTTCATGGAAATGTATGGAATCGTATCACTTTATTATGTGTATCTTGTAATTTTTATTTGTATAATAAATACATGATAGGCATCTTAAATCTCTTAATTGATGCATCATTGCCAAATATGTTAACATTATTATAACATATTAATACGTGTATTATAAATTATTACTATTTAAATGCAACCATCTTCGACAAAATAGTAAGCAGTTAGTCAGGGGAAACAAAATGTGCTCTACAGACCTGCATTTCGTTAATGATCTGAGAAAGACACACATAGTTTTGTTGTAAAACTGGTTTACATTAATTTTACTTTTTTCTTCTTCTTCGTTTCTGATTGTGTTCGGTCAGGGGTTTATATCGGGAAGCTCTTTGGGAAAAAAATTTTTTTAGCAAAATGGATCCAAAACATGACTTTTTTAATAAAGGGTGATTTTTGAACCTTTTAAATTTTTTAAAATCATAAATTTTTTTTAGGGGCAATTTCTTAAAATGTAGCCGGGAAAATTGTATACAGCAAAAGAAATCAAAAAAGCCCACTAGAGATCATTAAATAATTGGTGTGGGAAAAATTTGGACCATGCTGTTAAAGAAGACAACAAAAGGAATATCTCCTCTAATAAACAATACGAGACAAAACAGGTATAAGTCATTTCATACTGAATGCAAACATATCTTGAACAAATTAATTTAGACACAGCATTTGTAATGAAATGTTAATTGAAATTATTATTAATGATTAGTAATTAATAAGTCAATAAGTAAGAGAAAATTAAATCATGATTGAACGGAAAGGAAAATAAATAATAGAATATTCCGTTTTGTCTTTTTACTCTCATATCTATAAAAGTATATAGATTTCACACATTATCCTGGTTAGCCGTCCAATATATTCGCATACGGATCCAAAAAATATATTTTATTTTCAGATAGGGCGTTTCAGTACATGTGCACTTAACGACCGTTCAAATATGTTTGACATGACGTCATTTGCATTATATAAACATAGCGTTAAGACGCGATAAACGTTATAATTTTGTCGATGTGATAATTGAGATAAGGGGTGTCATTGTGATATTTTTCGGAAACATATATTAAATATTAATAAGTAAGTTGTTACAATGTATAATTTGTTTAGTCAATTTCAAATGTCATTTTTGTGAACTCACAGTAAATGATCAATCAATAAATACTTTAACATCTAAAAAGTATTCATTGTATCAGTCAAATCTTAAATACAACAAAACCATTCATGAATAATTACCTTTTCTTCTAAAAAAAAACTGACAGGGGTCACAGGGCTATTATTAATATTGGTGGTAGTGGTAATGATTTTGGTGGTTATATTGATGGTTTAGCTAGGGTGATGATGGTGATGATGATGATGATGATGATTATATTTCAAATTTAACGACCGATATGCAAAAAAACGTTATTATACATTTTACTGTACAATACAGTTATACATTTTACTGTACAATACAGTAAAATGTAAATTAACCTATAAATACAGTGAGTAAGCCAATAGCGGATCATAGCCAATAACGGATCAGTCAGTAATTTAACGAAATATTCTTCTAACAGTTTTGAGCTTAAAAACGTTTTTACCTAACAGGCATGTGCATTAGGATGTTAGCTACTTGACAGCGGAATAAAAAATGTAAACATCCGTGTAATTCATATCAGATTCACTCAGATGCTTAACCAAGCGTTTCCGTTTCTCGTGAAATTTAGCGCCGTTGACAACGCATATTTGAAATTGTTGCCTTATTTATCACAAAAACTCGAAAGATATTGGATCAAAGCTGGTAGATATTTGATGCCCAATATGTTAACTACCTGCAACAATAACCGTTTAAAAATACTTGAGGAATTATTTTGATAGCGCTATTCAAATGAATTGCACCGAGTTGTCCAAAAGCGGATCATGCAATTTTATAGGAAGGGACCGCCTCAAAGTTATACAACCTGTTATAGAAAATATTTTTTTTTTAATTTTAGTTTGTAGACCAAATAAATAAATGAATAATATAAAGTTTAAATGATTTATGTTAATATTACAACTGAATTATGCAGTCCATGCCAAAAAAAGTATGTTATGCAGTATAAACAGCTGCAACAGTTAAATACTTTTCCAGGCTACATGTACGTAGGTATCCAGATATTTCCAGACTATATATAACATCATAAATCATAGTTATTAAATAAATCAGATACAAAGAACATATTTTTTTCATATTCAGCTATTTATATGACATATATATTGCGACTTGTCCTCACCAAGCGTCTGTGTCCTGATTTCAGTTTAAGATTTGTGTTCAGTAATTTTACAGTAAAATATTTTTTACATATACATTTTTTTTCTTAAAGCATCAACTTCAAACTTCAAATCATATTGTTCCTTATCATCAAACACATCTTATGTGACAAGGTTGATAACCCTGGCAAAACTATTTCCATAATTATCTCCCCTTGGATTAAGATTTTTCATTAAAAATATTATTTTTTTACTGCAACTTCTTTATTTCTTAATGTATCCACTTCAAACTTCAAATATATGTTCCTTTACATCATCGCCGACATGATTTGTGAAAGACTTTTTACAGAATTATTCCTACAGAATATGTGACTTCAAATGTATGTAGTATATTTTAAGACTAGGCTTTAACTTAATTTTTTTTTAAAATTTAATAAAACTAAATTATTTTATTACTTCTCCATTTTCTTCATTTCTCAAGGCATCTACGTTACTTATTATCACCAACATCACATGTGATAAATGTGTTACTCTAAAATGAATATTTCTGTAATGTTAAATATTAAACTTATAAAAATACGTGGATTCTTGATGTTGATACAGAAATATATTTATATGATATTTTGTCCATAGTCTTGTCTTCATTTCGGTATTTTTCAGAAGGAGTTGTTACTTTGTGTCAGAGGATAAAGAATAACACAATTGTAAGTTATTTCATTAAAACATTATCCATACGAAGTAAGCTTGAGTTAAGTACAAAAGTTCACCATGTTAAAGTTTAACAAAAGGACAATATCTTGACAAAAGGTTTAGTACGTGGATACGATACATGTCAATAAATATCACGGTATTGTACAATTAATATGTGTGTTGTTGTCATTGCCTAAAGGACTATTGGACTACAGAATTATGTCTCATTTACCTAATACAATGTAAAAGAACATATATCATAGTGTATTGTTTTCAATATGGTCATTTGCTTGTTATTGTTTTTTTTTTGGTATGTTATTGTGTAAATTTAATACTGCTTTGTTCTTTTTTATGATGCTATAACACTGATCTGGAAAATATAACTCATTTGTAACGACAATTATACCCTATATAGTGGTAAAATTATCTTTTTAATGACGGCTTACAAATGATATATTTTATAATGACAAGGTAAGTCATGACTGTAAGTAAGATAAAGTAAGATTTGATGGAAATAATAAAAAGTCTTGAGGTAAACAAAGAAACTAGAATATTTTCGGCAAAATATTGGTAATGTAAACGAAATAATCATTATCCGTTTAAATGTGTCTGCTGAGCAGAATTATTTACTGGTGTTTAGGGTTTTGAATATCTATGAGTTATGCCTCGTTTATGCCTCGTTTACATTCAACTAATTAAAATCCTTTCTGCAATAAAACATTCAGTCGAATTCCTTATAAACGGTTTTGTCAGATTTGTATTAAATGTAAACTGTTTAACATTTGTTAGGAGATTAAAGCTTATTACCTGACGTATTGTAGAAACAACTACAAAAAGGCTCCAACATACTGTACGAAACAAACAGTATAAATATGATAAGCAAATGACAGGCACAATTAAAACTTTTCGCAGAAGCTGTTCTTTCTAAAATATTAAGAAAAATGGCCATTTGAAAGTTTTTTCCTTCTAAACTGATAGAGACAAATACGAGTAATCATATTTAAATATTTAAATATGCAATTAGTTTGTTTTTTTCTTTTCTTTTTGTATGCTTTTTAACGAGCTAAGATATTTACCGATACTTAAGATGGATATCCAGCAAAGCTGATGTAGAAAGAAAATATGTATTGTATATTTTATTTGTCACGTCCCGACGGGATTGCCAGCATTACACACATACTAGTAACTAGTAACTGTGTTCTTGTTTGAAACTGACATGAAAACTTTTAAAGAATTGCTTTCTATTCAAGATCTTCACAGAATTGTCTGTCAATAGAAACAAGATATAATTTATCATAACTAGATAAGCGTTTTTGACGTTTTATTATAGTCCGTGTCCAAAGACTTCTGCAAATGCTCATTAACAATAACTGTATAAAAGCCAGTATGTCTTAATAGTAAACGTCTAATGAAGTATTTCCTTGTTTTTGTTTTGTTTTTTTGTGTTTTTTTTTTACTTTCGTATACTTAAAGGATACATTTCGTCGTGCCTTCGAAATGCTCGTGCGATTAGCTTCCATATTAAATTGTTTAGAACTTGAATTATTTCTATTTATTGGACGGTCACGAGGTAGACTTATCATTGTGCACTTACATCTGTAGAAAGACGGAAACTTATTTATAGTCCGTGTCCAAAGACTTCTGCAAATGCTCATTAACAATAACGTGTATAAAAGCCATTCTGTCTTAAAAGTAAACGTCTAATGAAGTATTTGCTTGTTTTTTGTTTTGGTTTTTTTTTTTTTTTTTTTTTTTTTTTTTTTTTACTTTTGTATACGTAAAGGATACATTTTGTCGTGCCTTCGAAATGCTCGTGCGATTAGCTTCCATATTAAATTGTTTAGAACTTGAATTATTTCTATTTATTGGACGGTCACGAGGTACAAATGCAGATTGTCAATTGGTTAGATTTATTAGATATATAATAAAATAAAGTAGTGTGTGTTAATCTTAAGTTTTTAGTATTTTCAGGTAAAATAAAATAGAAAACGATGTATATATATTGCATACCTTTTTATTTGTGCAAGATATTTCCAACGCATTAAGGTATAATGAAGAAGCTTGTAGAAGGCCCCTTTGCACGGCTAACCAGGACAATGTGTGAAAATAATATACTTTTATAGATATAAGAGTAAGAAGACAAAACGGAATATTTCATTATTTTATTTATTTTCCTTTCAATCATGATTTTATTTTCTCTTACTTGTTGATTTATTCATTACGAATCATTACTAATAATTTCAACTAGCATCTTATTACAAATGCTGTGTCTTATTTATTCAGGATATGTTTGTTAATGTTTTTTCATTATTTGTATTTTGGATTCAATGTGATGATGCCACATTATTATTTTGCATCATTTTGTTGATTTTTTAACGAACATTTTGGTGGGCTGAGTAACATGACATTGTTTTTACTACATTCTTACGTGTTAAGTTTGCTTCAACTTTATGTGTGTATGCGTGCCTGTGTGTCTCAAAAAGTAAACGCTTAGGCTATTTCATATTAATTTATTAGACAAGAAGTTGCGGCGTTTAGAAAATATTTCACCGACGTTTTGCAATTCAGTATGAAAATGACTTATACGTTTTTTGTCTCGTATTGTTTAATAAAGGAAATATTCCTTTTGTTTGTCTTCTTTAACAGCATGGCTCCAATTATTCTACCGACATCCAATATATCATTTATGACTCTTCTAGTGGGTTATTTGATTTCTGTTGCGTATATACAATTTCCTGCTGCATGTTAAGCGAATTGCCGTAAAACATTCTTCTGCACACAGTTATGATGTATAAAATTAAATGGTTCAAAATCACCTTTAATAAAAACGGAAGGTTGGTATCCAATTGCTAAAATAATTCTTCTTTCCAGCAATGAGTGTCACCGATAGAATCACTGACCGAACACTAACAGAAACGAAGAAGAAGAAAAATAAATGTAATTAAAAACAGTTTTAAAACAAAATTATGTGTGTGTCAGAACATTAAAAAAAATGCAGGTCACTATAGAACATTTTGTTTTCCCTAACAAAATGCGAAAATTAAAAAGTTAAATTAGCAGCAACCTTGATGCCAATAGTTTTGATGGTAGACAAGACTCTGTATCAGTTCAGTTGTTGGTAATAAGACTTGTCAGTAAATTTGGTTAAAGGCGTCTGTTATAAAGTTTGTGTTTACCGTTTATCTAAATAGCTATAATTCTAGCAAAAGTGTAACATTTCATACAAAAGAAATACATTCATAGTCAGTTTCGCCACTGATTAATGATTTTTAAATTCGACGAAAAATACCGTGGACATAAGTATCATTTAAACTTATAATATATCTGATTTGGATATAAAAATCTGTTGTAAAGGAAACAGTTAAGTAATTATATAAATATGATCTCATCGAGCTTTCTTCCTCAATATCTTGAATCACATTTAACAAATTTAATCACGGGTAGACACATACAATACCTGAAGTTTTCATCAATATGTAAAATAAATATAATTTAATAAGTGCATGCCTATATTAATTTGTTCCCATATTTATTTGGTAAAGCAATACAAACGATCTTGTATTTACAAGGTTTTAGTTTGCGTCTCAGTTTAGTATTCATTTCCCAAATGAATGTGTACTTAACTCCAGGAGCCAGGGCTTTTATGGCTACCTTCATACACCAACAGGTCGTTTTGTTTTTTTTTGAATTTTCCCAAAACTTACAAAAAATGGGAAACTTTAACTCGGAAGGTACTTATTTTTTTTTAAAATTTTTAAAAAACCCAATATTTTAAAATACAGCAAAAACACCAAATTTTTTTATTAACTGTTTTCGATCCTTCATTTTTTAAATTTTAAGGGAAAAATTTTAGGTTTTTCTGTAAATGTTTTTACAAAAAAAGGGAAAAATATTTTGACAAAATTTTGAAATTTAAAAAAGTTATTTTCGTGGTTTTTCGATTACATATTCCCAAAAAATAATCCGAAAAGTTTTTAAAATTAAATTTTATGTGTTGTTGTCATTGCCCCAAAGGGCTTTTGGGCTAAAATAATTATTTTCATTTACCCCAATACAATGTAAAAGAAAATTTTATCATAAATGTATTGTTTTTTAAAAAATTTTAAACATTTTCTTGTTAGTGTTTTTTGTGTGGTATTGTGTAAATTTAATACTGCGTTGGTCTTATTTATGATGTTATGCGTTGGTCTTATTTATGATGTTATAACACTGATCTGGAAAATATAACTCATTTTTAACGACAATTATACCTTATATAGTGGTAAATTATCTTTTTAATGGCGGCTTTTAAATGATATATTTTATAATGACAAGGAACGTCATGAATGTAAGTGAGATAAAGTAAGATTTGATGGAAATAATAAAAAGTCTTGAGGTAAACAAAGAAACTAGAATATTTTCGGCAAAATAGTGGTTATGTAAACGAAATAATTATTATCCGTTTAAATGTGTTTGCCAAGCAGAATTATTTACTGGTGTCCAGGTTTTAAGATATCTATGATTTATGCCTCGTTTACATTCAACTAATTAAAACCCTTTCTGCAATAAAACATTCAGTCGAATTCCTTATAAAAGGTTTCGTCAGATTTGTATTAAATGTAAACTGTTTAACATGTGTTAGGAGATTAAAGCTTATTACCTGACGTACTGTAGAAACACTATAAGAAGGCTCAAACACAGTGTACGAAAGAAACAGTATAAATATGATAAGCAAATGACAGACACAATTAAAACTTTTCGCAGAAGTTGTTCTTTCTAAAATATTAAGAAAAAGGTCTTTTGAGAGTTTTTTCCTTCTAAACTGATAGAGACAAATACGAGTAATCATTGATAAATATTTAAATGTGCGTTGAGTTGTTTTGTGTATGTTTTTTAACGAGCTAAGATATTCACCGATACTTAAGATGGATATCTAGTAAACGTGATGTAGCAAGAAAATATGTATTGTATATTTTATTTGCAGGATTGCCAGCATTACACACATACTAGTAATTAGTAACTGTGTTCTTGTTTGAAACTGACATAAAAGCTTTTAAAGAATTGCTTTCTACTCAAAATCTTCATAGAATTGTCTGTCAATAGAAACAAGATATAATTTATCATAACTAGATACACGTTTTTGACAAAACTAAAGTACATCTCAAAAGTAACAAGTAAACCAAGCAAACCATTATTTATTCATTTTTATATTTAAAGTACATTACAACTTAACTAATAACAAAACCTTATCTATAAAAGATTTGACCATTCCCAACGTATTATAAAATAAAATAGCTTGACATCGGTTTTCTTCTTCATAGAAATGCATAGAATGGTATCACTTTATTATGTGTATCTTGTAAATTAGATTTGTGTAATAAATACAATGATAGGCATCTTAAATCTCTCAATTGATGCATCATTGCCAAATATGTTAACACTTTTATAACATTTCAGGTAATGTGACATGTAGCATATGAAAAGTATGAATTGCTGTTGTATCATTTCAATCCAACCATAGCCGTTTTATTTTACAAACACTACGGCACTTAAAAATAACCTGGAATGTTGTACCACGTTTCATTTACAGATAAGAAAAAATATCGGTATGGCATCTAATCTTGTCTTACCTTAAAGCTTAGTCGACCAGGGGCACCTGATGTATTGCTCCACCATAAGAGCCGGAAAGTCGCTGTGTTGTATCGACATAAATGCTTGTTTTACTTTTTTTCTTGATAATTACCATTACTGTGTTTTATTATATTTGTAAGGATTTTTTATGAAAAGGGACATATTAATTCTGTATATGAGGCATTTACCAATTATGGTTAAAGGGATAAAATGCCAGAAATGTATGTAACAGCTAGGTGTTTGGTCGATACTACTAAAACGAAGCTTTCGTAAAAGTCGCATTGTTCGTCAAATTTATAAATCATTAGACGCCTTTAACCGAATTTACTCACAAGTCTTATTACCAACAACTGAACTGATACTGTCTACCAACAAAACTATTGCTATTAAGGTTCCTGTTAATTTAACTTTTTAATTTTCGCATTTTGTTAGGGAAAACAAAATGTTCTATAGTGACCTGCATTTTTTTAATGTTCTGACACACACATAATTTGGTTTTAAAACTGTTTTTAATTACATTTATTTTTCTTCTTCTTCGTTTCTGTTAGTGTTCGGTCAGTGATTCTATCGATGACACTCATTGCTGGAAAGAAGAATTATTTTAGCAATTGGATACCAACCTTCCGTTTTTATTAAAGGTGATTTGAAGCATTTAATTTATACATCATAACTGTGTGCAGTAGAATGATAGCCAACTAGAGAGTCATAAATGATATATTGGATGTCGGTAAAAATTGGAGCCATGCTGTTAAAGAAGACAACAAAAGGAATATCTCCTTAAGTTTATTAAACAATACGAGACAAAACACGTATAAGTTATTTCATACTGAATGCAAACGTCGGTGAAATATTTTCTAAACGCCGTATCTTCCTATATGAAATAGCCTTACCGTTTACTTTTGGGACACACTGACACGCATACATACATGAAGTTTTAGCAAACGTTACATGTAAGAATGTAGTAGCAACACTGTAATGTTACTCAGCCCATCAAAATGTTCGTTAAAAAATCAATAAAATGATGCAAAATAATAATGTGTCATTTTCACATTGCATCCAAAATACAAATAATGAAACAACACTAACAAGCACATCTTGAACACATTAGACACAGCATTTGTAATGAAATGCTAATTGAAATTATTAGTATTGATTAGTAATTAATAAGTGAATAAGTAAGAGAAAATTAAATCATGATTGAACGGAAAGGAAAAGAAATAATAAAATATTCCGTTTTGTCTTTTTACTCTCATATCTATAAAGGTATATAATTTTCACACATTATCCTGGTTAGCCGTCCAATATATTCTCATATGGATCCAAAATATATACTATTTTCATATTGGACGTTTGGGTGCATATGTGCACTACACGACCTTTCATATAATTTGACATGACGTCATTTGTATTAATTTATATAAACATAGCGTTAAGACGCGCTAAATGTTATACCATTGTCGATGTGATAATTGTGATAAGGGATGTCAATGTGATATTTTTCGGATTTACTATTATATAATTATGATGTTTATTAAAACAGATATTAATGACAAATTATGTAAGTTGTTGCAATGTATAACTTGTTTAGTCAATTTTAACTGCATGTATACAACAAAACCATTCATGAATTATTATATTTTATTTTAAAAAGAATTGACAGGAGTCACAGGGCTATTATTAAAGATGGTGGTAGTGGTTATCATTTTGGTGGTTATATTGGTGGTTTTGTTGGGATGATGATCATGATGATATTTCAAATTAAATGAACGATACACAATATTAAGGTTAATATTATACATTTAACTGTACAATACATTTACATATTTTTATTCTGTCGATTACACCATACAACTGTCGGTAACACCAACCATTTAGTGACTTGAAACCTGAGTGGTTCTCACAAGTTGTGAATAATATGACCACCTTTTAAATATAAATAAAACATTCAGCTACCAACTTTTTTTATCGTTAGTGCAATATTCTCACACAGTTTAACCGATACGAATTAAGGTTGTATTCATTTATGTTGTCGATAATACCATACCTTGCTCTGCTTGACAAAGTACTAAAAATACTGTTTTTGAGCTATATTTCAGAATTACAATAAGCTGATTGTTATTGTTTTTTTTTTATTTTTTTATTTTCCAATTAAGTTTTGATTTGTTTCCCATAAGTTATTTTATCGGTTTCATTTAAATGTGAATAGAAAATTCTCATCTACAGTATATAAAGCTATTTTTGCTTTGATCAGCCAAATATGAGTGAAAAGCATTGCAATGATTTTTTTTCATTTTTGCGTCATTTTGTTCAATAAAAATGATTATTCTGGAAAAACGGGGCGACAGATTTATCAAAAAAATTGCACAAAAGTTATTGTTCCAAACTTTCACCAAATACTTAAAAAAAAACGAAACAGATTTCCAGTTCCGTTATATTAAAAATATAAAAAGACCTCAGTGGATACCTTTTAATATATATTCTGTCACACCATTCTTATAGAATAATGTCTGAGAAATAAAGTTTAAAACAAATCTAGATATGATTTTCTATACACAAAGCCAAAATGTATATAGTTAGATGAGTTAGATTAGAAAAGCTATCGTTCATTCAAATTAACCGCAAGGGACATTTTATCATTTGACTTGCTAATAAGAAGTACAGTTTTCAAAAAAAAAGGGTCCCCAATTTTTATAGTTTTAATGTCGTTTTTTAAAAAAATAAACAACAAAAAAAATTTTTTTCCTATTTTTTTTTTTGTTTTTCGGGAAAGGGGAAAAACAAAGGTAAACTATTTAAATTAAAAACTTTTATTTTTTCTTTTAATTTTATTTTTTCCCCTTTGGGAAAAATGCCCTTAAACAAAAAAGAAAAGGCCTATTGGGTAAAAAGGTTTTAAATGTTTTTTAGGAGCGGGGAATAACCACTTTTTTAAAACCACCCCGCTTAGATAGTTTTTTTTAAATCATTTAAAAATTTTCATTGAAAATTTTTTTAATTTTTCTAAACAAATTTAAGGGTTGGTCAAATAAACTTTTTTCCCAACAAAGTTTTTTAATTTTATTTTTTTTTTTTAAATGTGATATTGGCGGGGGAAAAATTTAATGTTTTTGGAAGTGGGGAAAAATTAAATCCCGGAAAAAAAAACCAAATAAAACATAATCCGGAGATGAAAAGGGTTTACGGGAAAAACCCGAAATTTTAACTTTTAGCTTTTAAGATAAAGATGATGTTTTAAACAAAAGGGGTTTAAATGATTTAAATTTAAATTTTATGATCTTATTTCCTGGGTTAATTTTCCATAAATTTTTCTCCAAATTTCCCTTTCCCTTTTTTCTTTTATACCCTTTTTTTCTTTAAATATTCAGAAATATATCTTTTTTTGGTGTATTACTAAAAATTTCCCAACAGTTTCCCTAAAACCAATCAAATAACTTTATTTTTTTGCTTTTTTTTTTTGTTTTTTGTTAAATTCTGAAAAAAAAAAATTTTCAAAAATTTAAACGTCTGTTTTTTTTCCCACAGGGTTTGTTTTTCATTTTTTAAAATAAATTTTTTTCTCTTTTTTTCCTTTTTAATTTGTTTCCCTTTCCCAAAAATTTTGCATTGTAACTTTCTTGACAAAATTTTTTGTAATGTCTTTGAATACTTCAACTAACCGTTGTGATGTTAATTCATAAACCCTGTTTTTTAATGTAAATTATTAAACGGGGGAGGGGGCCCCCTTCAAAAAGCTTTACAGCTTTTTTGCCCCAATCCGAAAGGGTTAACTTTTAAAATATTGTTCTTTGTTAAATTTTTTTTTGGAAAAAAAATACGTTTTAAACCAACACATTTTAATCATTTGCTTATTTCAAATTCTGTCGTTAGGGCATGTGTATGTCGTAAGGGCATACAATATTTTTCATTGTTATAGAAGTAGAAAGATAATGCACTTAATTTGTTGTTATTTTTGGACCAAAATTAAACTTGAATCTAGACTGACCTAATGTTTTACTAAGAATGGGAAACGAATGATACTTCCATTCACATGGAATTACAGAATTACATCACTCACTGCTAATATAATAGAAAGAAAAAAATGCCTTTCCTTTTGCCAGTTTGTTTTTGTTTTGTACTTCTATCAGCGATTAAGTATTTGCGTAATATTATATAGTATGAGTTTCCTCAAAATTAAATTTGTGCGAATTATGCCTTATTTGGAAAAAATGATTATATATTCACATAGGTTGAATGAGATGTTAAAGAAGAAAAAGCAGATATGAAATTAAACGAAGAAAGATAATAATTGTTTAACACTGCTATACACAAACACACATCATTGTATGGAAAAGTACCGATTAACCTTCTATAGAGTTCATTGGTACTATTATTTGAAAATTAAATTTCTTTGCACCATAAAATCGGGGAACCTAGTTAAAATGGAAATGCAATTTATAGATAAAAAATAGAACAAATGAGGAACGTTTAGAATAAATTTTACAATGAACATTTACATCAAAACGCTAGCTTTTATATCGATATGCAATTAAACTGAATTTAATGCATTCGCATGAGACATGCACTTTTATATCCAATTACTTGTCTTATTTTTTATTATTTCTGAAATTTAGGTAGCTAAATTAGCAACCTACTACAGAACCATTATGCCGCAGATTGTTTTCCTATTTCTAAAAAGCTTTTTATGGTGTACTTTGAATGTTTCAAAAAGGTTCTCAATGTTTTATACTTTTATACTTTTATTTGCGATATATGACCACCAGCAAATACACATATACATAATATACATTCAAATTATACAATGTGTTTTCATGTAATTTGTCGTCGGTGAAAATGTTGTCCTTTCTACAGAATTTCCAATTGTAATACTTCAAAATCCAGTGTTACATCAATAGTTTCCAATTGAACACTTACGATTCATATTGGACTTTTCGAGTGGTTTCATTGTCATGTTGGTAGCTGCTATCCTTTATAAATACGCAATTCCATTCCCTGTTCCTTTACCAAAACAAGAACAGATAAGAAGACGATATTAAAATAATCTTATAAGAACAGGTTATCATTTTATAAAACATGTATTATCATGTTATGTTTTTTGTACCTTTAAAGCAGCGGTTTGTAATCATTTTATAGTTTAAAACAGGATTGTTGAGCTCCTTATTTATGATATTCGCAAATCACTAATAGTGTATTACTTGCCTGACTTTAGTTGATTCCTAACTTATTGTTATTGTAGAAATATTTTTAGTTTAGTTTTAACAATTGATTCCTTAAATAAAAAGCACGTTTTACGGATTGAGTAGGACGCATAAAATTATAAAATGTATTATTGTTTAAATTCAGAAAAATACCATTTTTATTACCAATAACCTTATTATTAATTGTCGATAACAATTGGCAGTAACGACGAGATTACATCATTGCAGTGTTTTTTTGTTTCTTTGTTTGTTTCTTTCTTCTTTCTTCTTTCTTTCTTTCTTTCATTATTTTCCTTCTTTCTTTCTTTCTTTGTTCCATTGTTTGTTTGCTTCTTTGTTTCTTTCTTTTTTACTTTCTTTCTTTTCTTGATTGTCTTGCCTTTGCTTTTGTTAATGGTTTAAAAAAGTCCTAAAATAAAACAGATAATGACAGTAGGTCTAGAAACAAGTTTGGGAAAATTAATGAGAATGTTGTTTTCATTTTTCTCTTACGATATTCTAACATACCATTACTTGAAATGTATTTGACGCTTTCAATACAAAGCCCCGTAAAAGTGTGTGTATTTGTAATCAGTTACACGAAATGCAAAAATGATTGAAATTGATAACTTTAAGATTTGTTTTTATTTTTGTAGGTTTAACTCATGTCCGTTTATTTAATGTGTTTTGCTTTAATATATCATTATTAGAAACTTAATTATACCAATATCACAATCCGTTGTAACGAAATAAAATGGTATACGATAAACATCTTAAGATAATAAAAATAAACCATCTATTAACGGTAATATTTAACAAAATATTAAGTTAGACGTACAACACTTTGTAATAACTGAGATCTTATAAATGTAAGACCCAAAGAAATCTGAAGTTGGTGTAATTGTGTTCATGTTCAATGAGCGTGCACGCTCTAGATTTCGTCGTTTGTCAGGCACAGTCTGTGAATATTTCATCAACAAAGCATATTGTCTTACTTTCAAGTACAATTACAACTGAACTTCAGTTATGCTTTGTTACATTTCCCTCGATATTTGTTAGGAAGGATGTTTTTTGCACGTTTAGTAACTGTTGTAAAATTTTGCGAACTCACATTATTCGGAAAAATCCTGAGCGAACGTAAAACAGTGATACTTCATTGCATTTGTCTAGTAAATATTGAATATTTCAAAAAACGAACTCTGAAAACAAAATATAATCATCTTAATCTAATATATTTTTACGCATCGTAAGAAAATTCAAATATTTGAAAAATGTTTATAGCATGAACTGTTTTATTGCAAAATGTGAAACCTAATCATGTATTTTCTGGTGTATCACTGGCAAATAATTTTGCAAAACCCATTAAGTGCTTATGGATGTAAAGGACAATCGCATTAATTATATAATGTCGTGGTCAAATATGTTTCCGTGTACTTATGTAATTATTAAACTCTGTTTGAGTAGTTAATATAATTATGAAAAATAAAAGGTTTAGTCACAGTAGGTAACAGAGATCGATTTAGATTGTATGTGTATCTTAAATAAGATACTATTTTGTACTTTATTTCGGTCAGTTACGTATTTGCTTCCATTAAATTTAATAGTGTTGTCAAACCACATGATAGCTATAATTTGTCTCTTCCTCATATCAAAAAAATCTCAAAAATAATAAGTTAAGATAGGTTTTAATTTGACAGCCTTCTGTTATGAGTTACAAAAATGATAGGAGTCTTGAAATCACTGACAGCATGTAAAGAAACCTACATATTTCTGATTGAAAAATAACACTCTTATAAATGATGCATCGTTCACTTTAATTAATTGAATAATACATGCCAGGGACGTATTTAAATGCAACACTTTTGTTCGTCGTCATGTGATGACATACTTAACAAAAGGAGACCACTTCCGATTTTATTCTGGTCTATTACGGACACAGAAACAACAAAAACATTTGCTAATTTTGTTCTATATTTTCTAGGTCCAACAAATAAACATATACTCACACACTTCAAAACATTGTTGTGGTCATTATCACTCCCTTGTGGGTAATTCAACTTCTTTGTGTTAATTAAATCCCCGCCTTTATCTTACTGTTTCATTATTTTGTGCCAAGTGTATGTTAAAACTGTCCATACATCTGTTTATTAGCTTCTATTAAACTGATTATCTAACAGTATCCATGCTTCAAGGAAGGCAGTGCTAATTGTTCACATCAGTTTTGAAATAAAACGAATTTGCCATTTGACCTAGTTTGTCTATGTCCGAAGTAAAATGAATAAGTGTGAAGTAAATAAATCATTCGGTAAATCGAGTCATTTAAGCCACCACGCAACTGAAGTCCGTCCTTTATCCAAAGGTACGGCAGTGACATCAATTACTTAAATTATAACTATGACTGGCAGAACGAAATGCGACATAATTATGTTATATCACTACTTAAGGTGTGATTTTAAAAGTATCTTAATTTTAACATATGTTCACAAAGTGATGTGTGCAAATTAATGAAGCAATGGTACCTATTTAAATGTTTGAAAGAGAGGAAAGCTTCCAACTTAAATAAAAGATAGAGATACAAGAATAAACGGGCTCTGGAAAAAGTGTTACATTAATGGGTAACATTTGGGTAACATATCTTATCTAAGTGAATGTTGGATTCTTCTGATGAAGTAATGGGCAAAAGTTTCATAAACAAAGTTTCATGAATATACTAAAACTAGTCCAATTCTAAGATATCTAATGAATTAATGTAAATATTGAGATTAACTTGTCGTTTCCATTGAAAATAATTGCAATTTATACGAGTACTTTGAGCCTCGTTTATGTTTGAACTTTAGTCCTGCGTATATTAAAAAAAAATATCAAAAATGTTACAGTTTGAAGACTTCTAAAACAGCAACACTTGTCTCAAAACTTAATAGTAATTAATATTTACTTTTGTTGAAAAATAATGTAAGATTTTTTTTTATTTTATGGTTTTCAGTAGGTTACTGATTTATCCGTGTAAATTATATTTGATAAATTCACAGTGAAAATTATCAAAATATAATTTCACACTTTGCAATGACGAAACTACTTTCCCCATGTGGTACCTCAATTTTATTTTTGCTGACAATTCTGACAATGTCGGGCTGTTTAAAGAAAAAGCAAAGCTGAAATTGATAAATAACTTAAATGTCAAAAGTAATAAAAAGAAGAAATCTTACTTCTTTTCATTCAAATTCCAATCACCAAATTTCGTCTATAAATTTTTTTGTTTCATTTTTACAGTCTGAAAAATACATTCCTTCCACATGTAAAACTGCTCTTGATGAGCATACTAAAGTATCCTTCGAGCAATAACTGCCTCATGCTTTATGAAAAATTGAAAAGCAATGACAGCCATCAAGCCTGTAGAATAAGTAAACTACCCAGCGTTCCTGAGCCGGCTTCCAAGTTTTCCATTTTCCTAACAAATCCAAATGATATCCCTCTGAATCAAATACAATTATTGTCCTCCCGTGAAATACACAACTTCAAAAAATGGCTGCCGCTTACATTTAACAAAGCCAGATCTAATATAAATTCGCAGTAAGTAACAGAAATATGGATGGATAGTTGGACTTTTTCTCATACAACAATTGTTTGTTTTTATTATTAAAACAAGCGATCATTCATATTTTTTAAATAAAATAATATTAAATGAATAATATCACCGTCATTTAACGTTGATTGTCGAACTTTTTTTTGCCTCAAGACATCTTGTAATTTATGAAAAAATCCGACTAAATGGGGCTCTCAATGGGGAAAACAGATTTTGACAAGAACGTTAATATTGTGGAAATTTCGTTTTAACTTCTTTTTAAGCATAAAATAAAAAGACATTTTGTTTGTTTGTTGTGGAAGATGTAACTTTATTTCATCTCGTGAACTTTAAAAAACAGTATTCTCACGAGTGGCGTAGCCACTCGTGAGAATAGTGTTTTTAAAGCCCACTCGATGAAATAAAATTTCATCTTACACACAAACAAACAAATATCCTCTATATAATGCTGTGTATTGCTGAATAAACAACAAAAAGGACTCGAATATACACAGTTGTGAAAATAGTTTAACTGATGGTTTAAATGAAAAACTATTAAGAATTTTATTTGTTTGGTAGAAATGAATAAAACAAATATATTCATTTACATATTCATTTATATATCCTATACCGCTATGAGATATTGATTAAAAATTATATAACTGGTGTCATATATAAACGTTATAGGCAAAAAGATTTGAAATTTTGATAAATTGTGTTTATGTTTGATGAACATGCACGCACTAGATGGATGAGTTGTTTGTCAGTCACACTCTCAAAATATTTCAACTCTCCTGCACTTTTTCATACTTTCAAATATAATTCAAGTATAATTACAAATGCACTTCAGTCATTGTTACATTTCCCTTGATATTTCTTAGGATTTGAAACGCACATAAAACACGACACACATTGAAAGAGAGAGAAAAAATGAAATTAAAAAAGAAAACAAAATAGACAACAACTCAGGAAGAATGCCAATAATTGTACATGCTGTCAGAAGAGATTCATTGTTGTAAAATTGCGAAGGCAAATTATTCGAAACTTGTCATTCTTTAGAAACAAACATTAATCCATTTACTTGTCACGAAAAAAAAAATCCTGAGTAAATAAAAATATATTATGCTTGACAAAATATGTCTGGTAAATGTAAAATATTTGCTAAAAAAGTCCGATATAAAGAAAACTATCTCAGATGTATTTTTACACTTTGCTAGAAAATTCATTGTTTGTATTTGCAATAATAATTTATTGTTGATGTTGCAATTGTAATTTTGCGAAATCCCAAAAAATCATTTGTATGAATTGAAAATATATTTCATAATTTTGCATAAACCTTCAAGGGTTATTATTATTAATTAGATAATTTATGTTAGGGACGTATTTGAATACACAAGTTCGCCGTCGTGAATTGATATACGCAACATTGCCTGTAAACCGTATATAATCGGACAAATTTCGATTTTATTCAGTTAAAATAACGGACATACAAAACAAAAGGAAATATTTGCTTAGTATATTTTGTAGACTAATCACATTAACATAAACTCATATCCTTCAAAACAATATTATGATCATTATGACTCTCTTGTGGGTAATTCAATTTCTTTGTGTTAATTAAATTCCCGCCTTGTATTCTACTGTTGCATTACTTCGTGCCAAAGATTTGTTGATATCCCCATATATACTTGCATTCGCTTTTACTAAGTGAATTAAGTCACTAACGTCCATTTAATTATTGAAAGTTATAAAAAAACAGTTGAACCACCATAAGGACTGTTAAGAATTAAAACGGTTAAGAAATTGTTTCACGTAGAAAGATCTACGATATTGTTTATATCGATGATAGCTCAATAAATAATTCACAAACTGCAAACGAGAAAACAACAACATTATGTTCACATTGTTTAATTAGTACTATTTTTATCCAAACGTGTTTGAAATAAAACAGACGTTCTCAAACAAAAAATATGCTTTTAAAGCCAAGAACATATTTTTATAAATTAACTAAATATGCTGCTAATTAGGCGTATACGATCTATTGTTCCTGCTTAGACGTAATAATTGATGTACATACAGTAATAGTTTATAGCTTTTTTATGCAGATAAATGTTTAAAAGCGTTGACGGGAAGGAGTCCCCTCTGATTTTAATACATACTGTATATGTACAAGCTTAGTTACTTAATGCACACAAAATATCACAAACGAGCGATCTTAGTAAACCATTCGACCGATGTGCAGGAGAGTACCCAACTGATAGAGCGTTGGTCTATAAATAAGGTGACACGGTTCAAGACGTTGAAGGTCACTTTCGTTGAGATTGTTCAAGAAGTCATTCACACTGTGCATTCACACTGTGCATCTGCTCTTGCATTTGCAAGAAGCATTATCAGTTCCTTGCAAAAGTCAAGCTACTTGTACTGGTAAATCTGCTTGAATGTCCACGAACGATGCCGTCAGTCGCTGAATTGTGCTCTGATGATTTACAAGTGGCTTACAACCTCGATGCGGAAAAGTCACATAAAACAACAACAAAAAAAAAAAATAAAAAATACATTTTCGATTTTTTCTTTTCAAAAGAATACATAACCAGATATTGTTCCGTGGTAAAACCAATACCTTGTTACATAATTTACTTTCAAATATCTTATCATTACAGATAATTAATGTGTTATTTATTTGTTTTCTTTGAATTTCTTATCTGTTACAAATCGTTTATCATTTTAATGATTATTCTGTCCGTGCTCTGTCTTGTGTCCTGACCCGTTTTTTGTTTGGGGTCCGTCTGGGCTCCTTGCCGCTGGGGTCCGCCTGGGCTCCTTGCCGCTGGTTCTTGTTGCTGGTCATGTGGGGTTGCGTTCATTGAACGCCGCCTTTCCTTGTTGATTTTGTTTATCATATTTTAGAAATTACATGAAAGAAATGAACATTTCGGCCACATTTTTGGATAATTAATGTTGATAATTACTTCATGTGCATATCTTAAGAGTTATGTACTATCTGGTATTTAACTTCATTACGTCTTTGATTTAAAACCTGTAAAATGTAGTACTGTCGTGCAACCACCCGATAGTATTCTCCAATTATAAATCCCACACTTAAAATAAATATGACGGATTTATTTAATAGTTACATGAAATATAAAAAATCGTAAAATCACCTTCGAAAACTTAAAGACAAAATTTTAATGTTTTCAGAATGCACAAGACACTTATATTGTTCTTCAGTGCAGACACTATTTTCCTGATGATAAAATACAATAACTTTATCAATCATCGCTAACTGTAATAGATAGTATAATACATGTAAGGGACATAAACAATTATATTGGAAAAATACGTTTGTTCGACGTCATGTTATGGTATACTTAACAGTGATTGTAAACAGTGAACAATCGAATCATTTATTTTATTTTCTTCAGATAAAAAAAACCGACTGAGAAACAAACAGGAACATTTGCTATTAAAGTATATACTCTAAACATATACTCATATACTTCAAAACATTGTTATGGCTGTAATGACTCTCATGTGTACAATCCAATTACTTTGTGTTGATTAAATTCCCGCCATTATCTAGTTTTTGCATCATTTCGTGCCAAGCATATGTTTACAAAATGTCCATATATCTTTTTATGTGCTTTTGCTAAAATGGATTATTTAACTGGCGTCAAAAATAAGGGAAAACAATATAAACAATTACCATGCCATTAAATATATATTTTTTAAATTGCTATGATTATGCCAACTTTTATTTATGACAAGGGACATGAAAAGTAGTTCAATATATACAACAGCAAATTACGATTGTCAGCAACAAATTTAACAGATTATGAAAATGAAGGAGAAGTGTTAACATTCGTTAGTGATTGCTACTTTTGATAGCTTTTTTCTTTTGCTGTTTAAAAAAAATGTTTTCTTTTGACTTAATTCAATTACATCATCTTTGCACAATAAAGGCATTGTTATGAAATTATTAAACAAATTATTGTTTGTCTGAACAAGTATCTTAAATTTATTCACTAATTTTTTGAGTCATTGACCAAGTAGAAAATAGTCTGAAGGGACTACATTGTATTTGTTATTTGACTTGCTAATAATGTAGGAATTTTTAGTGAAAAAGGTCACCAGTTTATTGGGAATTCTATCATTGCTTATGAATAAACAAAACACTAATAGACTATGCTAAACATTATTTCGTAAAATTTGGCGTTTTTTCTTTATTACTAAAATAAATTAAGAAAATGAATTTCTTGAAATTGTTTAAATCTGCTCCATTTTGCATTTTGATAGAAATAAAAAACGAAAGGAACAAAAGCGATGTAAAATCATTTTCTGCACTTATGTTTTACTTCATCTTCATAATAAGTTTATCTGCCAGTGATAATTAATTGATAGTGTGGTAAATATCTGATGTAGAATTTTCCATTTATATTTGACACAAAAATATTCTTTCTGATTAGCTTAATAATAAAATAAATACTGACTGAATAGCAAAATTTACAGACCATGATAAACAACTTTGGATGTTTCTAAATTCAAATTTTCACCTAATTTATGTTTAAATGTTGATTTCTGCTTAAGTCAATGATAGGGGGCGTCCACGATAGCTTGCATTTTCCAGTATCGCCAATGAATAGGCTTAAACGACCCTGTAACTTTTTTTTCAATTTTGACGTCTGGGTGTTCTTTAGAGATCCTGCTTTTTATTATATTTTATAAGATGGCAATGATGTACCGGTTGATGTTAATCTGTATTTGTTACATGTGTACAATTAGCTGCCGTAAACAGACTGGTTCAGAAGGCATCGCTGTTAAGTCAATAGGCTTATAAGATATCAGTTTTGTTGTTTTGTCGTCTATAGTAAGTATCGTTCCCTTTGCCCCTAGTTTTATTTGTTTAATTTACCCCCACCTCCCCGAATCTCTTATCACTTTCCCATATATCTTTTGACTTTGTGGCCTGTTATTCAATCATTTATTTGTTTTCTTTGAATTCCTTATCAGTTACAAATTATTTCTTGTTATGTATCATTTTAGTGATAAGCATGTCAGTGCTCTGCCTTATGCCCTGTCCTGTTTTTGTTTGGATCCTCCTGGGGTCCTTGCCACTGGTAAGTGTTGCTTTGTCGTATGTGGATTGCGTTCATTAAACGCCGCCTTTCCTTGCTGATCTTTTTTATCATATTTGATTTCATTAAACAACAAGTGCATATATGTTTGTGTAAAAGCATTGCCTAACTGGAAAAAACTCTTTAGGGATATTAAATTGGATACTATTGTGCTGCACAAAAGTATGTAAATTTACGTTGTTGCTATATCGTACAGTTGACATAACGCCTGCTGCAAAATATTATAATAAATAAAAGCGATGTGCCATTTGCTACTTTTATGACAATTATTTCGCATTCAACATTTCTTTTTAAATGACTTTGTTATAAAAGTATTAAGTTATAAAAAAGCGAATACCTAAATGCTGTATAACCCTGCTATTTAAAGCTGCATGCCTCCAGATAAGCCAAAATATTTCAAGAAATTCAATTTTTAGAAAAATGTATTAAGATCTTAAGAAAAGTAAAAATAATCAATATTTATTGAACTATTTACATGTATGTGCGATAAATGACTGATGTTGCAGTATCAATCACTATAATTCTTCTGCGTTACTAACGAAGTAAGAGCTATTTATTTATATTTTGACCTTTATGTTAATTAAAGTGGATTGTAAGTGCCGTTTGCAATGTGTAAATTACTTTCCTTGTTCACTTCACAGTATTTTACTTTAAAATAACATTTTTTTTTTTAATTTTAAAGAACATAAGAATGGATCTAGAGGCATGCTACTTTATGGAATAAACATTTGTTTCAAAAACATAATTTGCTTTTACACTATAAAAACACTTTCTGAATATCAAGTCTAGAACTGTACATTAATTTATTAATGGGTATTCTTACTACTAAGTAGCTTTCCAGCGACAAGATTCGAAAGCAGACGGAACATTAGTTATTGCTGAGATATCTTTCGTTGAAATATATGGGGTCTAAGATGACGCAATTTCTTTATAAATGAACAAAATCATATATAACAGATACATATGAATGTAGAACCAATAGTAGCATTTCTAAGCTATTAAAACGGTAGAACCAAAGATCATCATGCACATATCTTTACATAGCAGATATAGCACCGTCTGGAACTGCGCAACACTTCTAATACAAATAGCTATATTTCCCAGAAGAAAACACAACTGTTTTACAAATAGTCAAATGTGAATAAAATAACAGAACACAGAATGATTGGAATAAGGCCGTGACTTTATTGTGCTTTTTGGTGAAAACAAATATCATCGTCAAAAATATGAAATAAATGAGAAAAATATGAAAGACAGCTCCCAGCTAAATGCATGGAAAGCTACATAGCAACGCAAAGTGCTGTAAAAAATGATAATAAGATCCGAAAATGCTAAATTCTGCTTGGACTTGCCGCTAAGAGGTCAACGATTTAGAATATAAAGCGGCGTGGCATTTTACAAGAGTAAAACAATAACAAAGCTAAAGAGAAATCGGGGCAAATTGCTCCCATTTAATCTCTTATCAATGAGATATTTCTTGACGACAACATTTTTATCAAATACCGAAATGCACATTTTGTGTGTTGAGGGCCACTTAATATTTCAAGAAATGAAATTCGCCACTAATGATTTTCATAGTGAATGCACGTATTTGCGAAAGGAAAATGTAAAGAATTGATACAGTTGATGCCTTTGGTTTTCCTAAGTAGTTATTTGTTAATTATTTTCATAACTCCTGCGCTGAAATGGTAAAATGTTTATTGGATACCAGTCTGATCTCGACTACCCTGAAATATGCATCAGTGAAAATGAAGGAAAAGCGAGAGAAGTACATGTACACATTTTTAATAAAATAAAATAAGGAAATTTTTGAAAACAAAAAAGGGGGGTTGGAATCTTAGCAAATATTGCTAATATAATATACATCGCAATCCATAAAAAGCCTGAGCTAAGCTTAAGACCGGTAGGAAAGGGGGACTTACATGTCTGTTTTAACAAAGCCGGGTGTTAGAGGTATGTAGCAAAGACGGCGTGGCGATAAAGCGATATGTACGGACCTACACGTACATATCAAACACTGCTTATTCAACTTTCGACTAGCCACTTAAAAGCGTCGGCATGCATGTTGATTTTGCGCAGCCCTGTCCAAATAAGACACACAGCTAAATGGCCGACCGCACGGTCAAAGGCCCCCTCTAACGGTTAAGGGCGCACGCCCGATAACACCAATATAAGAGATAACCGCCGAACGCAAGGTGCTGTAACAAACGGTTAACCTAGAAAAAAGTGATCACAAAGATACTGCTGCGGTATCATGACTTTTAGAAAATAAATACTAATAACTAGATGTGCAAAAACGCGGACAGTTTAACGTTTAGAAAATTATAAAAAACAAAAACAATCGTTTCTCCCGCCTTTCCTTCATAAACGATATACATGCATTGTAGCATGCCGATTGATGCTATTCAGCCGCACAGTACAGCATATGTTTGGGGGCAATTATCTCTGGAAAAAAGATTTGCTTGGTAGAACCAATGACCTTTTCAAATAAAACGGTTTTGGTCATCAAAATACATAGGCAGTAAGACGATCAAACGGGAAAATAAAATGAAGTAACTTAGATAAAGAGACTATTAGCTAAAGATTAACAAAACTTGACAAACACAACGTAGCACTTTAAATCAGGTCACTTCCCGCAAAACGTGGAAAAACTGAGGTGCCTTTAAACAGACCAAAGACACTGCAAACTATTCGAATCCTTTATCTTTTATATACATATATTGAAGGAAGTAGAAGTTTCAATTTCTTATTATTTAATGATAATTGGCCCTTGTTTATTATGTAATGCTTAATTCATTAACATATATGATCGACAATTTCAACTTCTCTTTAATTCGTTAACATTATCAATCAATTTAAATACTTAATTAGAGAAACTTTGGATTATAACTAATTAAAACGGCATATTTAATCAATGTTTAGAATTTGACACTGTTAAACACGAAAAAAGACTTGTCGTACGGATGTTAAAATAGGAGGAAAGACATATTAGAAACAACAAATTAGCTTGAGTGGCCTGTCAAAGTTTAGTCCGACAGGCCGCTAGGCCACAAACTTCACAAAAATGATAAAACAATCAAAAAGTTCTTTTATGATTCCCTGTTTGTTTTATATATCTTTTTAAGCTGCATGGTGAGTCAAAATATTTCAATAAATTTAAATCTAACTTGAGAAAATATGTACTATGATTTTAGGAAAAGTAGAATGATTCAAGATTCAAGTAATATTTTACATGTAATGTGCGATTAATGTTTTTCAATATTTACAACTAGATTTCTACTGCTTTACATGTTCTAATGCATCAAGGACTATTTATGCATATTTTGACAACTTTTTGGTTATTTGCGTGGGTTGTAGAAGCTATTGATAATGTGCAAATTGCTTCCTTTTTGGTTATTTCACTATATTATACATTCAAAAACATTTTAAAAAAAATCATGAAAATTAGCGTGAATTTGGAGGCGTGCTGCTTTAATATCAAGAATTGTCTAAAGAACTTCACAATGTGCCGTTTTTATTGTTTTTATAAAATTTCTACAACTGTAAAATTTTAGGTTGCCAGGCTATTCTTTATGAATATGTATTTTTCCTTTCAATCTTTTATGTAACTTTAAAATAACTTCAAAATTAACTATGAGTCGACACACTTCTACAACACTAAGTTCAGGCCACTGGGCCGCCAACTTCACGCCGCCAGGTCGCTGAGCCGCTACTAGGCCACTGGGCCGCTAGGCTGCCAACTTCACACTCGATTACTATACATCTCGTGCATGAAAGAAATATTTCTACTTGATAATCTATCCAACAAATCAAGTTAATATTAAAGATCAATGCAAGTAATTACCTTTTACAAGAATAGCGTGAATTAAGGAGAGTCATGTCCCCTCAACACCTTGAACCATGCCATGCCGCTATCCATCAGTCCATAACATCAACCGGTTCCTTCCTTGATATACCTTTGCTCTGGCAATATTACAGCACGGTTCGCGTTTTCACGTGTTCGTCTATCTGTCTACGAACATAGCTGCACACACCAGTCTGTATCAGTAATACTACAAAATAAATCAAAAACATGTACATCTGTACACGACTAATTATTTTCCAAGCTCTGTGTTAAGTTTGTTTTTTGTTTGTATTACTTTTAACAATAACTTAGTATCTGTATTTAAAATCGAATTGTAAACTTTATTAAACATATAAAATAATGATTAGTCATGCGGAGATAGCCGAGTCAGGCAGTTTTTGTATAATTGTACTTCTGCATATACATGTATAAAATTTACACATAAGACACGTGCTCGCGCCCACGCCTTGTGTCGCACATGAAGACTTGAAATAAGCAATCTTTCAATTTTTCATGACCCAATGGCAAAATGTCAGTGGTAGTAAACATAAAAACAACAGCATTTGATATGTATATTATATATACCATATCGAACCAAGTTAGCAAATTTGCGTAAGTTATAGTTACACTGTGAAATGCATATTGAAAATCATTGCCATACTAAATTCAAAATGCACATTTTATAAAAGCAAAATTAATCAAAATAACATGAAATACTTATCTGAAAGACGAATTGGTGAACAGTTGAAACCAGCTGTGTTGAAGCATTTCAAATACCGAGAGCAGTTTTAATAAGCGATGTTTCCACGTCAAATTTTAAACTTTAAATGCGCAGCCTTTACAATGTACGCACGAAAAACTTATGCTTGGTAAACTTATGAAAACCAGTTTTATCGGAATGTTTTACCGTTTCACACGGATGGGTTTTGAGGCAATTACACATAATTATGCACCCGTCAAAAATCAAACGGGATTTATTTCTCAAAAGAAGATAAATCTACTTATTTACTGTTTCAATAAAAAATCAATACTAAAAAGGCCTGTTGCAGTAAATGTTCCCAAGCAATGTCACATTCAGATAAATAATTATTTACAATATTCATTTAACCATTGCAAAGCGGAATATAACATTGTTAAGAGTCGACCAAAAGTTTAAAGAGCATTAGACAATTTGTTTGATTTCTTCCCAGTAAAGCTTTATATACGCAGCAATGTAATGTAATAACACTAGAAACATTGGTACAGTAATAATTCCCAAATATAAATGTCAAGTCTGAAAACTTTGTCATATCATCAAGTTTAAGGTAAAGTTGTGCACAATTTTCTAAATTCAATGTCAACAGTGCTTATATCAAAGCAATGTTTGTTTAAGTGTAAACATATTTACACCGTAATTATAAATACAAATCTATTTTAATTTTAAAATGCCATATGAGGTTTGGATGAATTCTTTCAGGTCAATAAACTTTATTTATTTACTTTTTAACTTTTAAGGACTGCAATTATTGTTGATATCACAAAAGGAGTCCGAAATCAAAACAAGTAACGAGTACATTCTCCGGTGTGTAACTAAGGGAACAGTAAAGCCAGAAAAATATACTTCAATTGGTCGACCCGTCAAAAGTCCTCCCTATAGGGAAAAGGTGTAAAGATGTTTAAACAGGCAAGGCAATTACATTCTTGTCATAGACGACGAACTTAAGACGGAAACAACATAGAAATTAGTTGACAGGAATATAATGTCACCTGGTGGTATAATCAGAGAACCAAGGGAGATAACAAAATTAGAATTGGGGAATTACAGCCAGAACATAGAAACAGAGTATTGCTATGGAACTGCTTTATACTAAATAAACAAGAATTATAGTAGTTTGATACGTGCACAAATGCCACGTCTAAATAACACCTGCTTAAGTCGTATTTAGACTTAACAGAAATGCCGTTTGTACTTATCATGTTATAGCAATTTTTATTCTGATTGTAATTAAAATTAATGTTTAAATTTAGTAAGTAAATTACTTGTTTGATCTTTTGTTTATTTGTGTATCCTCCAACCTTCCATTAAAAGAAATCCATTAAGGTTCTTTAAGTATAAAAATAATGAATTTTGAAATGTGTTCATAGATCAGATAGAATACTAAATACTGAAAATAATGCAACTGGTGACGAAAAAATCTTTATTCCAGTTACACATTGTTAAAAAGTCCTTTATTATAAAACCATGAATAACATAATTATTGTTAATTATGTTCCAATATTTCATATTATGTCAAAGTTGCCTGCTGCATACTTCAAGCTTTCAAACGATTCATGAACTAAATGATTTATATTCTTCACTGGAAAATCATCATTTGACTTGCTAATACGAAAGACATATTTAGAGAGGTTATTAGTTCACATGAAATTAGATCACTGCTCATTTTAAGGAACTGCCGTTCGTTCATTATCTATTCTTGAAGACTCGAAATTGTGCAAGCATTTTCTTTGGGACGCTACTCTTTCGAACATGTGATCAGTATTTTTTTTTTTCAAATCGGGGCAAAACACTGGTCTTATAACTTTATATAAACGTGATTAAGTGATATGTGATATGCGACATAACGGCACATGTTAGTACACGTTATCATCATGGACAGTTAAGAAACGATAAGTATAAAAGTTCTTATATTATATATGGAGGAATCGGCGGAATCTTTATGGAAGTTTGAAAATGTTGCAGGCTCAGTTTGATTGAGATGATGTTCATGGACGGTGGTGGTACATGCTCGTTACTGTCTAAGCTCCATAGAATCGACATAGACAGACTCGAACATTAAAACATAAAAGGGGGAATTTGAATAATAAAAACAAAAACAGTATGTTCTAAGACATGTCTTTTCAATCTTATCAATAAATGCAAATAGTCCTCAAGTAAAGAAAAGCATTTCTTTGTGTTTTACTAGGGGGCGTGGACGGTAGTTTGCAATAACTACTACCGTCCATGAACAGGCTCATTCAAACCGAGCCTGAAACATTATCTATTTCCATACAGATTCTGTTTTTCTCTGTATTGAGTTGAGCCAGTTCATGGGCGGTAGGGGTAAATGCAAGCTACATAAACTATATATCCTTAGAGCCTTAGAGTGATTATACATGGTTCAGGTACTAAAGAATAATGCATTCTCGGCGCTAGAAAGAGCTGGTTATACAGGACACACGCGCTAAAGCCGATGTACACGGTTACTTGCTCGATCAACAGGTTTTATCAAACCGAGCCTGCAACATTTTCAATTTTTGGCGGTTTTTTGGCGATCTTAAGGGATTCCGTTTTTCTCTATTTTAGTTCTCTATGATACTACGTTACCAACTTAGTATACGGTTGATGCAAAATAAAAGAATGTGCATGTATAAAAACTGTAATGACGTTATTGATATTCTACTATAGATAACCTTGTGTATATTATTTGAAAAAGAAGAGACAAAATGTGATTTATGTTCATTATTATTATTTTTTTTTTTTAGATTAATATAATAAACAAAATAGTATTGTGAAACACAGGTCATCAATTCAATGTGCAAATTGTTAATGTGTATGTGTATTTTAATGTTATAGCCGTAAAAGAAAAAAAACTCTCTTCTCTCTTGTTGCTTATAACAAACATTTTCTCTCAAGTATTATCGATCGTAAAAATAGAACTCTGAATATTTCACAGAAGATTTCCTCCTTAGTGAATTAATATGGGAAGATGTCATGTTTCATTTAAAAGGACGCACAAACAAGGTAATCAATATCGCTACTTTCATGGAAATTTTGGAAAACAAAATAACTTTGAACTAGAGTGATAAATATGAAGGGCTTCCATATAGCATATAAAAACAGTTAAAAGTTATCAAGCACAATATCTCAGTTTTAAATTTAGAAAATATATATCAATGTTTAGCACGTTGTTATAGAATAATGCACGGCGTGTAAACATTCTTTTATTATTTTATATCGTGTAATTATGCACTCAACTCCTATTTGTTTTAAATATTAGGAGAATAATGTGAATCGGGTTAAGATGCTACTTTAAGCATTTTTTTTAAAACATTTCTTTAAAATTTCTATGTGTCCCCCGCCCTTTCGATGAAAAACGGGGGATATAGAAATAGGCTCCGTCCATCTGTCTGTCTGTCTGTCCGTCCGTCCGTCTGTCTATCCGTCACATTTTTTGTGTCCGGTCTGATTCAAAGGAATTTAGAATAACTTTGCAAAAATGTTTGTTAAAATTAGACGATGTGTCATGCGCAACAACCAGACCCCTACCTCAAGGGTCTATAACTTTTCATCATTCAAAGGATTCTAAAATAACTTGGCACAAATGTTAACAATAGGAAGTATACACATGTATTTCTGTTGACAGATACACAGGAGTTATTCTATTATATTTCTATAATGAATTTATTGTTACTGGCATATACAGGTCTAGCATTGATCAACATTTTGCACTGAAAGTCCAGATCCATACTTCAATCTTTGAAATAGCACACTTTGTGCTTCATATAAAACTTCCCGTTAGGCGGGGGAAGTTGGTAACTCTGTTACAAATTCTTGTTTATTTAGTATAACTCGTTCTTTTCTCGTTAGGGGATAAACCTATTATATCACTTGGAAGACATTGTGCCGCTTTTCATGAAAAGGCACTTATGTGTATTAAAAGTTTTGATAATTACCGCGTTTGAACAAAAAACTAATTTAAAGGATGTTTCTTAATTGAAAGTCCACTATTTTCACGTTTTGATTCTGAATTATGCTTAAGCCGGTGATTGGGGCGTTAACGTTTGCTTACAATTAACCACTGCCGTTTATTTACATATTAAATTTATTTAAAAGCTGAAACAAACAGAGCCTGCAGCATTTACAATTTTGGCGTTTTGAGCGTTCACTACGGAGTCCGTTTTTCCTTATTTTACACAAAAATGAAATTGAACAATTTGAAATACGTTCTTTAAAATGTCGAAATTAATAATTTCAATAAATAGATAAACAAATAAATGCAATAAAAATAAGAAAAAAGGAAAATAAAGAAAAAAAATATGTATGCTTTGAAAAAGTCAACCGATGTTTATTTTTTTCACTACTATTTTTTCACTACTGCTGAAGTGCAAGTCCTATTTTGTTTAATTCATTTCACAGCATCATTGCAATTTAGTAATTTTATTTTCAGATGTACATTCCGTTTTATTATTTCATTGGAAATTGAAAAACCGATAAATGTTATATACAGAAACTTCTATTGCGATTTTATGAAGTTATAAAAAGTAAAATTAAGCTGAATTTCAAAACCACGACGAATTAAGAAATAGATGATATGGCTAAAGAATGATTATGTGCCAAACCTGTAAACTAAGTATTGGGTACCAAAAAGTGATTAAACCTTCAATATTAAAACATCAAATAATACACCTCATACTAACCGTTGCCTTAATGTATCACCTCAATTTCTTGTAAACCGACAATATCAAGTAGGTTGCTTCAGAGAAAGACAAAACAAATTCCATATCATATACTTTAATGGGAGATGTTGTGCCATTTTGTATAACTTGCAATGAATATTTCAATGTAAAGAAACATGCTGTAATCTTGCACAGGTATGATATAATGTGTTTGTTTTGGGTTGTTTTTTAATTAGAGATTTCACTTACCATACATTTTGCCTCAGTTACCCTTGTAAACCCTGATCATTTAACTTACTTACTAAAATTTAACTATTTCTTTTAACTTGTACACATTTTAAACCCACTTATAGTTTTGATATTATAATGTTTTTTTATTTAATAGATATTTCACTTACCACACTTTTTGCCTCAGTTATCCTAGTAAACCCTGACCGATTTAAAAGATAGTTTAACTTGCCAACTAAAATATAATTAACTTTTTCTATAAACCTGTACATATTTAGACTCACCTTTAGTGTTTGCGCCTTATGACCAACCGCGTGTCCTACGCCGATGAACACAAACAAACAAGTAGTCAAACTTTTTCATTGAATTGTAAATATATTCTAGCCCACTGTTTCAATATTTGAATGAAAACATTATTCAATGTCAAACTTTTTAGAATAGTTTATTTAATGCCACTGTCATCGTCTTTTTCATTAAACACACAACTAAGTTTTTGA
This sequence comes from Ruditapes philippinarum, assembly GCF_026571515.1. NCBI lineage: Eukaryota > Metazoa > Mollusca > Bivalvia > Venerida > Veneridae > Ruditapes > Ruditapes philippinarum. The sequence continues at coordinate 264,237 of NW_026866765.1, read as the reverse complement.
TATTCTGCTGGACAAGGCAAAACAAAGCAAATGGCACTCAAATCGTTCTTTCACCTTTCACGCATGGGGAAATTATAATAGTATATCATATGATTTTATCAGAAGTACCGTTTTTAAAACTTATAGACGGTAAAATGTTGTCGTCCCCACAACCTCATGGTTCATTCTGGAGATGAAGAGGTTACATAGAAATTTTTATTTATTAACGCATACATACTGTATGTTTATAGAATTAAATTCTCCCGAACAAAATATATTGTTGTTATTTCAAGGAAAATAGTAGGAATGATTTTGTGCAGCGACGAGGAAATATAAGGCATCGCATATATAACTTTATACACTTCGAATTAAACCTCAGCGTTTGTATTACAAACTCCAATCACAAAAAAAGATCACAAAACATTCAAACTGACATTACGGTGTGTTAATATAACATTTTAGTCGGTTAAACACACTCGTCATCGAAATGAATATTTCATTTCTTTTTTTTTTTCTTCTTCTTTTTTTTGTTTTTCAAAAACAAATATTGACAATACAATACGCAATGCTATCAATTATTCATAAAACATTTATTTGTAATAATTATATTGAAGGGCATCATGCAGTTTTTACAAATCGGTTGTCTAGACCGTGCTCTTTAACATAATATGATGACAAAAATAAATCAAGTGTTTCAGACGAAACATTAAGTTCACGGACTGACTTTCTGTCTGTCTGGTGTCAGGAGTAACCGATAATATATATATTACATTTTAACTAAAGATGGAAACGCCTTTCAGAATGTCAAATTATTGGATACGTCTATTGTTATAGTATTGGGACATTAAATTAAGAACTGAAATTCAAATAACAAACGTTATCTATTTTTTCTGCACTGAATGTTGTTCGATCGTTTCTTCGATAATTGTTTATCAACTATGCTATCAAACTAGCTTACGGACCCTCTACTCAGGTGTCCGTTCGAGTCTATAATTATGCACGGCGTGGGGGCACTTGACTTAAAAACGTCAAGATCCCTCCAGGATAACTTTTGGTGACTAAAATTGTCACAGCATGTTTCTGTTTAACATTATTATTAAAAATAAAATCAATAAAGTTCGACTTTTCATACGATGAAATGCCATGTACTTTAATTTTATTTCTTTTCCCTATTTTCATTTATCGCGTATTTTTCTTCTTTTTTCTCCGATAAGAAGAATATGCATTAAGAAAATCCAACATCAATCAAATGAAATTACTTTCTTGGGAAAAGATGTCATTTGAATTGTAAATTGGAATTATTCATGTATGGCATGATCTTAAAAGGTTAATAGTTTAAAAGAATAAGAGAAAGTGCGCGTAGCGCTTTGTTATCGCAATTCTCATAATGGCGTGCTCGACCCAAATAATATGAATATAATCTGCCAAACAGCTGTTAAGTTCAGAGATAGTAATTTAAGAAATTTTGAGAGCGATTGGAAATGTGACAAACTCAAAGAAATGCAAGGCCTTAACATTTTTATACCCCCAAAGGGAGGCATAATATAATCGCACCGTCTGTCCGTCCGTTTATCCGTCCGTCTGTCTCAATTCATTCGTGTCCGAAGTGTTACTTTGTCATACATTGAAGGATTTTGAAATAACTTTGCAAAAATGTTTACCACATCAAGACGATGTGTCGCGTCCAATAATCACGTCCCTTTTGAAGTTCACTTTATTACAATTAGAGTTTATAGGTACACACATTCGTGTCCGGGCTGTAACTTTGTCATGCATGGAAGGATTTTAAAATAACTTGGCATCAAGACAATGTGTTGCCGCTAAGGCTCATGTTCGGCTGTCTGTGTGTCCCGACCTACACAGCAATAATGTCCAGACTGTAACTTTGTCAAGCATTGACGGTATTTGAAGTAATATGGCACAAATGTCTATCTCATAACAACATTTTGTCGCGTCCAGGAACAACGTTCCTTCATCAAAGGTCAAGGTCACACTTATATTTTGAAGGTTCATGCTATCACAATTAGATATTACTGGTACAATAATACAAAGAACAATTTTCAGCAATTAGTTACTTTTCGGGGGGCATTCGTCACTTGGGTGACAGCTCTTGTTTTTTTACAAAATTACAATAGTAACATATAAACACTGAGAAAACGACAGTTATGCTCACACATATATTTCCGGTTCGTTATGTTATGTCATATCAAAAAAGTAAATAAGCGTATTACAAACAAGCTCATGTTATGGTGCAAATAAATACTCCGAAATGATTGTTTATATTGGAGCGAATTATTCAGGGACTGCTAGACATATTATTATTATAAATTATTCTGAAAATATAAACTGCTATAATGTATTCTTTTTAGTTAATATACAATCTAACTTACATGTCTCATAATGTAAATTAGCAATATATAGAGATATTATATAGATATAGAAAATGAAGGTATATTATAGATAACATAACCAAAAGTATAGTACCTATCCAAAGATGTAACCTGTTTTTAGATATGATTCTATTCACTCAAAATAAACATCCTACGCTGGACACGCGGAAATATAATACTCGGTGAAATATCATACTCTAAACAAGCAAATGAGCATATAAGATCAGAGACAGGTATTGATATGATTTTATAGCTTCTGATTGGTCACACTGTTTTAAGACATATTTCCTACTACCATTTCCAACGTTTCAATTATTTCAGACTGGTTCAATATTTTGACAAAATAGCTGGCATTTGAAATATGTACGAAATAATAGTATTGGCGAATGTTGTTAAAAACAATTAAAGTTTTGTCTGTCACAATATTCATAAAACTGTCGTAGTTTGTCTGAAACTCTATTTTCTTGCATTTAACTCGTAATGTACATGTCGTACTAAAAGAGTATGTCTGTTTAACGTGCATAATTGTCTAGAACTAATGGATGTATGTCTAGGAGAATAAACTAGCCAAGTTTATATATTTTGATCTGGGAATAGTGACTATGAATCTATGAACAGTTCAAAACAGATTAGGAAGATATCATTGAATTACAGGATTATAACATGTATCTTATTCTTTTCTATGCGATTCTTTATATGTATTTCGTTTGCATCCGTCTGATGAGACAAATATGTATACATGCGTTTTTTCTGGTCACTGTAAGTGTTGACAATTGATCATAACACAAGCAGGTGAAAGGGGCGTCATAAATGGTCCACTTTTGAATTATCCTTTATGTACAGACTCAATCTAACCGAGTCTGCAGATCAATGCTTCCGTTACGTTTTTTTTTCTTGCACTTTGACACCATAGTGGGCATTTTAAATGTCCACATACAGTGTATTTATATGAAAGAATTGTAATTGTCTGGCGAATATTGTTAGGAATAATTAATGGTTGTCTGTCACAATTTCGTAAAGCTATCGTAATTTGTCTGAGACAATCTCTTCTTGCGTTTAACTCGTCGTCCTAAAACAGTGTGCCTAACGTGTGCTTTCCAGTGACATTGTCGATGGAATAAACGAATGTCTAGAAGAATATATACAGTCATAAATTTTGATCGAGTTAAATCAAATCGATCAGATATCGGGAAAAGGTATCTATGAAGTGTATAACACAATTTGTGTTTGTTTTGTTGTTGTTGTTTGTTTGTGTGTTGTTGTTGTTGTTTTTTTGTTTTGTTTTCAAAAGAATCTTAAATGACATATGATGTCCTTAAACATGCAAAATTGTGCACTTAAGAACTACTAAAGTACATCTCAAATGCTGAAACTGACTGACTGTAAACATAAACAAACTCAAATTATATAACATTTGAAAGACTTGTTATTTAACAGTTTTTCACTGTTCTCAGCAGGGACAGTTTGTTTCATAGATATATGATAAGCGTATATTTTCGGATAAGTGACGAACTGAGTATACTTAATATTTCATGAAAGTACATGACAATAAACTTCAGTGCGTAAGTCTTTATCAGGACTTTGTTTTCGAGTATAATTTTATTTCCAATATATACAGCTGAAAACGAGTTTCTTATTTTCTTTATTTTTATTTATTAATATAATCACTTCAGATTGTTTAGATGGGAAAATCGGGTCAAAAAGCAACACACTATTCACTGTTAAATGTTTATTAGTTAAAAGGAAAATACAAAATAAAAAACGACAAAATTTTAATGTGAAAACAAACAAATAAACAAACAAAAATAACTAACAAAACTGCAAAACTGAAAATAAAGTGTATGTATATTAAATTTACATAAATGTTCAGCAGTGCCTTAAGAATTCGTCTGTTTTTGTTGTTGTTGTTTTGTTTTTGTTTTTTTGTTTTTTTGGTGTTGTTAATTTCATTCAGGACATCAAGTTTTTCTTGTCTTTTCTGTAAATACTGTGTCTACTTGTTATACAAAAACACACAAGAATAATGTTCCAGACAATTGTAGAAATAAACATAAATAATGACAAAACATGAAAGTAAAATATATGTAACATATTCCAGTCTTTAAGTAATAGAAAGAGCATCGAACACACGAGGCTACCTGATTTGTACGAGGGGGGCGTAGCCCCCCGGGTATTACTCAGATTGCTGTTTGTTTTGTATGTTAGTCTTACATAAAAACACGTTCCCTGTTGTTACAATATGAAACCCCAGAAAAAAGTTACCAATGAACGAGCATCTGAATATGATATTTTTTTTTTCGCTTTTCCTTTCTCTGCCGTCATCATAAGTAAACCCAAGCAAAAATGAGACAATCAAAAGACATTCTCTGGAGAGCAGGTAACTAATACCTGCACTTCAGTTTACGCACTGTGCATGTATATAATATATACACGATTTAACTATGACACATTTTCAACAGAAAGGTCCACAAACTATGATACAAAATTACTTGAAATAACCTAATGTACGTGTTTTTACCGAGGTGTTTTTTTAAATTTAAACTTTGAATTGTACCTAGCCGGTGCAAGAGGCGTGGTCGGATGTTTTCAATTAGTGCTACCGTCTATTAACTGTATCAAGTACATTTTCCATTAAGACGTCTGATGGTACGGTTCTTATGAAAGTCTTATGAAATCCGGTGCTAGGGGGCGTGAGGGATGTTGCACGTATTCATTATCCATCATGTACAGACTCAATCAAACCGAGTCTGCAATTCTCTTGTAATTTTGTTGTGATTAATGCTTCCGAGGGATCACTTTGTTTCTAGATTTTTTAACTGGTCGACGGAAGCAAAAACAGAATAGGAAATATAAAGTCGTAGATAATGTTTTCTATATATGATTTACTGAAATTGAACAAGGCTCACATTTTTTTATTTCGGTAAATTGTCAAAAACAATTACAGAAACTTATCAGATCATGCGCATTTATACAAAAGAATGATAGGCATCTGCATGATATATCTTTTTATTAGTTGTATAAAAATACTGTGTACATTTCAACAAGAATTTGTAACAGAGTTACCAACGTCCCCCGCCTCGTGGAAGTTTTATATGAAGCATAAAATTGTGCTATTTCAAAAGATTGAGGTATGGATGTCAGGACTTTCATTCCAAAATTATGATCAATGCTAGATCTACAAATGCAACAATGAATTTATTAAAGAAATACTAGTAAAATGAAACACGGAATGTAAAATTCTATCATGTTAACCTTTGACCTCAAATGGTGACTTTGACCTTGGAGGTAGGGGTGCAGGTGTTGTGCATGACATATCATCTAATTAATATTACTATTTGTGTCAAGTATTTTCAAAATCCCTTGAGCTATGTAGAAGTTATAGATCGGACACAAAATATACCCTATAACAGACTATGTCAATCTTTGACCTCTAAGTGTGACATTGGACGTAGGGACCCATGTTTTGCGCCTGACATATCATCTTATTATTGTGATTATTTGTGCAAAGTATTTCTAAAATTCCAGGTTATGGACTGGACACAAAATATACCCTATTACAGAGTATGTAAATGTTTGACGTCTATGTGTGACCTTGACCTTGGAGGTAGGGACACATGTGTTATGCATGACATATCATCTTATCATTGTGACTATTTGTGCCAAGTATTTTCAAAATCCCTTGATCTATGAAGAAGTTATAGACGGGACACAAAATAAACCATATAACAGACTCTGTTAACCTTTGACCTCTAAGTGTGACCTTGACCTTGGAGGTAGGGGTGCAGGTGTTGTACCTGACATATTGTCTTATTATTGTGACTATTTGTGCCTAGTTATTTCAAAATCCTGAAGAAGTACAAAATATACCCTAAAACAGAATACGTTATCTTTTGACCTCTAAGTGTGACCTTGAACTTAGGAGGTATGGATGCAGATGTTGCGCACGACACATTGTCTTATTATAGTGACTTTTTGTGGCAAGTATTTACAAAATCCTTTGATCTATAAAAAAAAAGTTATGGACTGGACACAAAATATACCCTGTAATAGACTATGTTAATCTTTGACCTCCAAGTGTGACCTTCACCTTGGAGGTAGGTGACCGGTTGTTGCACATGACACATCGTCTCATTATAGTGAACAATTGTGGCAAGTATTTACAAAATCCCTTCAAGGATAAGAAAGTTATGGACCGGACACAACGTATACCATCAAATAGACAATGTTGACCTTGAATGCGCAAGTGCGACCTTGACCCTGGAGGTAGGGGTCTGGTTGTTGGGCATGACACATCGACTAATTATAACAAACATTTGTGCCAAGTTATTTCAGATTCCTTTGATAAATGAAAAAGTTATGGACCGGACACAAAATATACCCTGTAATAGACTATGTTAATCTTTGACCTCCAAGTGTGACCTTGACCTTGGAGGTAGGTGACCGGTTGTTGCGCATGACACATCGTCTCATTATTGTGAACAATTGTGGCAAGTATTTACAAAATCCCTTCAAAGATAAGAAAGTTATGGACCGGACACGACATATACCATCAAATAGACAATGTTGACCTTGAATGAGCAAGTGTGACCTTGACCTTGGAGATAGGGGTCTGGTTTTTGCACATGACACATCGTCTTATTATAACAAACATTTGTGCCAAGTTTTTTCAGATTCCTTCAATAAATGACAAAGTTATGGACCGGACACGAAAGTGTGACGGACGGACGGACAGACGGACGGACAGACGGACGGAGCCTATTACTATATCCCCCTTTTTTCTTCGAAAAGGCGGGGGACAAAAAATAGCATACCCTCTTTACGTTGCTCATTTTGCTATTTTGGTGAATAAAGGTTACAATATATTTGCTTGATGTATGTAAAAAAAGCATGATACAAGAGTATAAATCTATTCAACTTGAATGGTCTTTATTAGGCAAAGTGCAAACGTGATTAGGTATTCCTATTAGCAAAGACAAAGACCATGTATTGTCGAGGAATAATAGTTAAACAAAATGTATTGTGAAGATGTATCCATAAATATTTTGAGTGATGTAACATTTTGCTTTTTATGCAGGCATATATTTACCATCAACTGGTAATAAATTAAAAATTTGTAAAAACGATGAATAAACAAAATTATTAAAGATGTACCATAGTACACTTTATGTTAAGAAAAAATATATATACCAGGCGGTCTATGCAATATTAATGCATAAGCTTTTAAAATCTTTATTAGCTTTACAATTTCGATATATTTGATTGTTAACAATTATTTATTATGTCTTATTCAATACCATGTTGAGTAAGACAGGTGTTCTATTCTGTTTTCAGAGAGTAATTGATGGAGCGGAACCAATATCAAGCAATTTATGAACCGATAAGTGAACAAGTTCAAAGTCTAGACACATATTAAGTACACACTGTATGATACGGATATTAACAATATAGAAGTAATTGTGCCAGTTGAGTGTATACGTGAAGACAATAAGATTAATGATAAATTTTATTTTGAACAACCTTAATCAGTTCGGTACAATGATGCAATAAAAAAAAAGTTTTCTTAACGTATTAATGTATAAATAATTTGCAATACTTATGAGTAATTAATGTTTCACTGTAGGATTCTGAGTGTTAAACATCTTTGAAAACTCATATTACAGTGTGAATTATTATTTTTATGTATTATTCATTGTATTTGAAGTTTTGTGGTTTTAAAGAAAAATATTCAGATTTCACCTTACCTAAATACATGTAGATTTATTTGAAAGCTATGCTATTTTTTTCTACACGCATTCTCCTTTTGAAATCGATTACCAGATTGTATAAACTGTCTGAGTGTATAGTTTGTGTCAACATGTTACATTAACGATGACATATTAAAAAGGTATGTATCTGGAAGCATAGAATCAGACGAATGTCCCTGCAGAGTAATACATTATGTCAAATTAGTACTTTACATCATGCATGAATTAAAGAAAAAATGAAAAATGAAGCGTGAACGCAGTTGGGTGGGAAGACATTGTTTTACAAAGTGTAAAGTATATCAAAGAAAGATAGTCTTATGTCATTAATACCATAGTTTTAATAAGAGACTTATTTGTAACATAATTATTATTGTCAAAACTCAAACTCCTACTTTAGAGGTGAACTCTCAAATGTAAATCAAATTCAAACCTACTTATTAATAATATATTTTTTTCACAAAATCAACGCCACCCGTCTTTTATTTATGTATGAAAAAAATGCATTATCAAAAAAGATTATAATAATTATAGAGAAGCCTTGCGCGTTCAAAAGTATACAGCATTGGTACGAATGCAAGTAATTTTCTGCATTGTAAGACGTAGCAGTAAAAGCACTTAATCATCGGACACTGCAGATCCAAGATACTCTAGAAACTTCAACCAAAGGCATTATTATTCCCTGCGGTCTGGAGACCGCAGGGTATTGGTACGCATTTAACTTTTGAGGCATGGAGGAGCACGTGACCTGTTTTCGGTACATGGAGGAGCATGTGATCTGTAAACCGTACATGATTGGTTAATTGACCTTTTCGAAAACCTAACTAAATAACGTTTGCCGGAACGTTACGGATTTACCTGTAGTGAATTAGTCCGAATTACTAATTAAGAACAAAAAACTATTGCGTGATATTTCTAATTTTCTATAATTATTTTACCGTTTAAGGTGGAAAAACTTGAATGATGTGTATGAAAATTATCAATGTTTCTTTAATATCTATCTCAAATGTTACAAACAATAAACTGTATATACTGAAAATCTACAAAATTAAAATATTCGTAGTGGCATCTGCCATAATAAATAGAGATATTTTCTGCGTAAACCTGTGTGTTTACTTTATTTATTTTTTGCTCGGAATTATACATAAAATGGTAGGCCTATTTAATCATTTTCTTAAAAAGAAATAATTCTTCTCCGGTCTTCAACGGTCACCAGTTTCAAAAGACCTTCTTCTATATTGATCGTTTATTCAATTGTCAACTACATGTATATTCCTTATACAAACGTTTATTTATCCCACCACCCCCAAATAATGTTGAAAATAGTTAAATGAAATATCTTTATATCATTAAAATGTTCACCGCAGGAAACCATTTTACTTGTATAAAGATGTTACTTTACATAAAATAAATGATGAGGGGTAAAGTGTGTTTAATGTCCTGAGGGTAAAGTGCCCTCAAATTGTGATGATCGAAGTTTCTAGGGGGTAAAGTGTATGCATTAAGATCGTAGTATAAGCTATGTCCTAGCTTGAACAAAGTTTTTCCGAAGAACCGAAGTAAAGATGCTGGCATACATATCTATACCTCGTTTGCAAGATAGCGACTTCAAGAAATGAGTTATTATGTTTTTAGTTACCTATTTAAACGATATCGAAAAATGTAGATTAAAAACGTATTGAAGACTCACAAAGTAACACCATGTTTCTGTTAAACGTATTTACAATCAAAACAATAAAATTCTACTTCTTTATACGATAGATATATTAAATACCTTTTTACTTGCTTTCTTTTGTCACGTGGTGTTTTATTTTTACTCGACCAACGGAATATGCATTAAGAAAAACCACCATCGATCAAATGTAATACAATTTACATTCCAGGGACAAAATGTCATTTGAATTGTTAATTCGACTTATCCATGTTTCTTTAAAGGTCAATAGTTTAAAATGATAAAAGAAAGTGTGCGTATCGCTTTGTTATCCCATTTCTCATGATGGAAAACGAGCGAACCAAATAATCTGTAGAAAATCTGAAAAAGCTCTTAAGTTCAAGTATAATCAGAGTAGTTCTAAAACAGTGTGCCTAACGTGTGCTTTCCAGTTACATTGTCGATGGAATAAACGAATGTCTGCCTAGAAGAATATAATTATACAGTCATAAATTTTGGTCGAGTTAAATCAAATCGATCAGATATCGGGAAAAGGTATCTAGTAAGTGTATAAAACAATTTGTGTTCGTTTTGTTGTTGTGGTTGTTTGTTTGTTGTTGTTGTTGTTTTTTGTTTTGTTTTTAAAAAATCTTAAATGACATATGATGTCCTTAAATATGCAATATTGTGCACTTAAGAACTACTGAAGTACATCTCAAATGCTAAAACTGACTGACTGTAAACATAAATAAACATAAACAAACTAAAATTATATAGCATTTAACGAGTTGTTATTTAAAATTTATCACTGTTCTCAAGAGGGACAGTTTGTTTCATGGATATATGATAAGCGTATGTTTTCGGATAAGTGACGAACTAAGTACATGAAGTAAAGATTTCATGAAAGTACATGACAATAAACTTCAGTGCAGAAGTCTTTATCAGGACTTTGTCATCGAGTTTTGACCTTATCAACGTTTTTGTACTTACTTTAATACCGGTGTATGATTTCATTTCCAATATATACAGCTGAAAACAAGTTTTGTTTTATTTATTAATTTAATCATTTCAGATTATTTAGATGGGAAAAATCGGGTCAAAATCTACACACTATTCACTGTTACATGTTAATCAGTTAAAAGGAAAATACAAAATAAAAAACGACAAAATTTTAATGTGAAAACAAACAAATAAAGAAACAAAAATAACCATCAAAACTGAAAATAAAGAGAACACTTTCATAAAGTGTATGTATATTAAAGTTACATATATGTTCAGCAGTGCCTTAAGAATTCGTCTGTTTTTTCGGTGTTGTTAATTTTATTCGGGACACCAGGTTTTTCTTGTCTTTTTTGTAAATACCATGTCTACTTGTTATACAAAAACATACAAGAATTATGTTCCAGACAAAGTAGAAATAAACATGAAAAATGACAAAACGTGAAAGTAAAAAATATGAAACATAATCCAGACTTTAAGTAATAGAAAGAGCATCGAATCACGAGGCTACCTGATTTGTACGGGGGGGGGGGGCGTAGCCCCCGGGTATTACTTAGATTGCCAAGTGTTTTTTATGTTAGTCTTACATAAAACACGTTCCCTGTTGTCACAATATGAAGTTCCATAAAAAAGTTACCAATGAACAAGCATCTGAATATGATATTTTTTCGCTTTTCTTTTCTCTGTAGCCACCATAAGTAAACTCCAGCTAAAATGAGCCAATCAATAGGCATTCTCTGGAGTGCAGGTAACTTATACCTGCAGTCCAGTTTACACACTGTGCATATATATACGTATATATACGATTTAACTATGACACATTTTTAACAGAAAGGTCCACAAACTATGATACTCACTCAACTTTGTTTTGATCTAATGTACGTGTTTTTACCAATGTGTGTTTTTGTGTCTATACTGAATTGTACCTAGCCGGTGCAAGGGACGTGGACGGATGCTTTCAATTAGTGCTACTGTCTATTAACTGGATCAAGTTCGCGTTCCATTAACGACGTCTGATGGTTCGGTTCTTATAAAAGTCTTTAGCTGGTCGACGGAAGCAAAAACAGAATAGGAAATACAAAGTTGTAGATAATGTTTTCTATATATGATTTACTACAAGGCTCATATTTTTCCATTTTCTTAAATTGTCAAAAACAATTACAGTAACTTATCAGATCATGCGCATTTATACAATATAATGATAGGCATCTGCATGATATATCTTTTTTATTTATTTAGTTGTATAAAAATACTGTGAACATTTCAGAAATAGCTTACCTCTTAACGCTGCTCATTTTGCTATTTTAGTGAATAAGGGTTACAATTTATTTGCTAGATGTATAAAAAAAACAACATTATGATACAAGAGTATTAACCTATTTAACTTGAATGATCTTTATTAGGCAAACTGCAAACGTGTAGGTATCCATATTGAGCGAGGACAAAGACCATGTATTGTCGAGGAATATTAGTTAAACAAAATGTATTGTGAAGATGTATCCATAACAAATTTAAGTGATGTAGCGTTTATACTTTTAAAGCAGGCATATATTTACCATCAACTGTAAATATATCAAAAATTTGTTAATACGATGAATAAACAAAATTATTAAAGATGTACCATAGTAAGCTTTATGTTAGGAAAAATATATATACCAGGCGGTCCATGCAATATTAATGCATAAGTTTTTAAAAAATCTTTATAAGCTTTATAATTTCGATATATTTGATTGTTAACAATTATTTATTATTTCTTAATTCAAAATCATGTTGAGTAAGACAGGTGTTCTATTTTGTATTCAGAGAGTAATTGATGGAGCGGAAACAATATCAAGCAATTTATGAACCGATATGTGAACAAGTTCAAAGTCTAGACAAATATTAAGTACACACTGTATGACACGTATATCAACAATATTGAAGATATTGTTTCAGTTGAGTGTATACGTGAAGACAATTAGATAATTTTCATTTTGAACTCTCTTAAGCAGTTCGGTACAATGATGCAATAAAAATAAGTTTTCTTACGTATTAATGTATAAATAATTTGCAATACTTATGAGAAATTAATGTTTCACTGTAGGATTCTGAGTGTTATACATCTTTGAAAACTCATATTACAGTGTGAATTGTTATTTTTTATGTATTATTCATGGTATTTGAAGTTTTGTGGTTTTAAAGAAAAATATTCAGATTTCACCTTACCTATGGTCGAGGGGTTAGAGTCGATGACTTCTAATCCGGTTACCTCTCTGGCGAGGGTTCGATCCCCGGGAGATGCTTTGGTAGTTTAGCGCGGAGGAAGGTAGTCTAGTACTGGTGTAACTCTCCAGGAACGATAGTTAGGAAACTACCGGCCTATATGACTGAATACTGTTGGAAAAAGGCGTAAAATGAAACCAAAAAAAAAAAAAAACCTAAATAAACTAATTACGAAGTGAAGTGTACGCATTAAGAACGTAGTATAAACAATGCCCTAGTTTGAACAAAGTTTTCGAGAACCGAAGTTAAGATGCCGGCATACATATGTATTACTCATGTTTGCAAGATAGCGACTTCAAGAAATGAATTATTAAGTTTTTAGTACCTATTTAAACGATATCGAAAAATTTAGATTAAAAACGTCATGTATCGTATTACAGACTCACATAGTAACACCATGTTTCTGTTAAACGTATTTACATTCAAAAAAATGACATTCTACTTTTTTTACGATAGGTATATTTTATACTGTTTTACTTGCTTTCTTTTGTCACGTGGTGTTTTATTTCTATTCGACCAACGGAATATGCATTAAGAAAATCCACCATCGATCAAATGTAATAAAATTTACATTCCATGGACAATATGTCATTTGAATTGTTAATTCGACTTACCCATGCTTTAAAGGTCAATAGTTTAAAATGATAAAAGAAAGTGTGCGTATCGCTTTGTAATCCCGTTTCTCATGATGGAAAAAGATCGATCCAAATAATTTGTAGAAAATCTGAAAAAGCTCTTCAGTTCAAGGATAATCAGAGTAGTTGTAATATTTTTATGATAATAATATAAGTTTTAACTTTCATAGAATTTGAAAATAACATGAGCGACGGGAAGATGTGACAAACTGGAGGGAAAAAGATCTTTACAAAATGTTTACTTAATTATCACAGTAACATACACGAAAATCATTGATGCAAAGCATCAAAGGCGACGCCAAAAAATTTGATCAAGTTTTGCACCTAAATACTTAACAAAAGATGTGTACTTTATAGCAGTACCATTACATGTCACTTGGAGGCTAGGCCAAGTTTAAGTTGAAACTTAAACTAAAAGGGATAGACCCTGTCTATACAATTTTTAGTCAATAAACAAATCACTAATAAGAGTCATGCCATAACAGAGAATTTCTTCAGATTTATTTTACCAGATACAAGGATACCTGAGTCATCAGCATAATTATAACAAGAGGGCCATGATGGCTCTGAGTCGCTCACCAGAACAACTGCTTTTCAGTGTTGGAAATTGTTTTTCAAATGAAGTTGCTGAAAGGCAAGTCCAGCTCTTTCGGCAAGTTCAACTCAACTTTAACTTGCCCCCTCTAGTAATATACTTTCACACCCTTTTTTTCTTCATAATAAACAATAGGGCCACTATGATGGCCCTAGATCACTCATCTAACCCATTTTTTCATTATTTACAATATAAATTGAAATATTTTGCCCTAATATTTTGGAAAATACTTTGTTAAGAATATGTATGTTGCAAGTGTGTTCCTATGAGACTATGTAGAATAAATACAGAATAAATGACCACTAGAGCAGGATTAATTTTGACTGGATAATTTTTTTGAATGAAAACACAAAATGTCACATGCAAAACATGTAAGGTGTAGATGTTTGAAGTTTAAAGTTTGGGACAACAAATTTTTTATACATTTTGTATGGTAACATAACTGTACCTCAAAAAAAGACAATAGGTCAAACATTGTAAGAAATATGAAAAGTAGGCCAGTTGATATCAAAATTCAATTCAGAATCAAAAATTACACCCTAGTCCAAATTTTAAGTCTGTATGTCATAAAACACAAGAATGAAGGTCAAATTATATCAAAAATATCAAAAACAGGTCAGTTGATATAAAAATTCATTACTGCATCAGAATTTACAAACCTGGTCCAAATTTAAAATCTGAATGTCAAAATACAAGAAAGAAGGTCAATTGGTGTCAATAATACCTAAAGTAGGTCAGCTGGTATCAAAATTTAGTTCAACATCAAAAATTACACCCCTGGTCCAAATTTTAAGTCTGTACATAAAAGACAAAGAAAGTAGGTAAAGCGATATCAAATATATCAAAAGTAGGCCAGTTCATATCAA
Source organism: Ruditapes philippinarum (assembly GCF_026571515.1). Taxonomy (NCBI): domain Eukaryota; kingdom Metazoa; phylum Mollusca; class Bivalvia; order Venerida; family Veneridae; genus Ruditapes; species Ruditapes philippinarum. Next base: position 249,119 of record NW_026866765.1, on the reverse strand, counting down.
AATTCATATCAATTCAGGATCAGAAATTAAACGCATTCAGTAGTCAGTTGATATCTTAATTCGTTTCGCATCAGAAATTACATTCCTGGTCCAAATTTCAAGTCTCTATACATCATTCCAAAATTCAAGTCTCTGTACATCAAAAACAAGAAAGTATGTACAATGGTTTCATAAATATCAAAAACAGTTCCAATGATACCAAAATTCAATTATACACATGAAACTCAAGTTCATCAGTCTGTCCCAAAATTTATTGAAATGTGCTTTTTCCAAGTTTAAATCCAATTCAACAAAAAAATTACATTTTTAACAAAATTCAATAAAAAAAAATTAGCATACAAACTCATCTTTGTCAAAAAGGTATTGGAGAAACAAATTTAATGTTTCTTTAAATTCCTGGTAATGACCTACAACTGACCTTATGCAATATGATGTCCGAATTCTAGAGCTGTGAGATATTTACACATCATAAACAGGTCATGACATTAAGACTTTCTCCAAGCCATTGAACCTTTTGGAAAAATTGAATAACATATGTACACATTCCAACATGAGTTGTTTTCCTTTCATTATGAATAGATATCCTATACCCATCTTTGAGTCACAGAAATTTATTGAAATTTATGAAATTCTTACTGAAAATGTCTAATTTGGAAACTATGTATGGGAAGCTGCATATCCTATTATAGGCCAAGTAAAGTTGGTCTTTTCTATATAAAAAACAACAGTTTTTTAATGACTTTATCATTTTATTGATACTGTGTGAAGAGTTTAAAACATAACATATCTATTTCGCATGAAGTCAAAACACGATTATTTTATAATCCATTGTCAATATTTTCTAATATTAAAATTGAGCATAGAATATCTTTAAACTATAATTTGAAGAAATGCCATGACTTGGGGCATTTAAGCCTTAGCTTAAACAGGGTCAATCAAATCAATATGAGCAAACTTGATAAAAGACTATCCAAGAATGCTACAGACAAAGTTTGGTGATCATCCATCAAATATTTCAGTAGGCCTGGAGATGATGTTCAAAGGTTTTCTATATTTAGCTTTAGTGGCCCCTTTAAGGGGCCAATCAAATTATTATGAACAAACTTGATAAAAGACTACCTAAGAATGCTACAGACAAAATTTGGTGATCATCCATCCGTTACTTCTGTACAAAGAGACATTTAAAGGTATTTCTGTTTTCAGCTTAAGCTGCCCCTAAAAGGGACCAATCAAATTAATATGAGCAAACTTGATAAAAGACTACCGAAGAATGCTACAGACAAAGTTTGGTGATCATCCATCAATTAGTTCTGTAGAAGGAGATGTTTAAAGGTATTTCTATTTTAAGCTTTAGCGGCCCCTAAAAGGGGCCAATCACATTAATATTAGCAAACCTGAGAAAAGACTACCTTAGAATGCTACAGACACAGTTTGGTGATCATCCAGCAATTAGTTCTGTAGAAGAAGATGTCTAAAGGCTTTTCTATTTTAAGACATAAAGACCCCTAAAAGGGGCCAATCAATTTAATATGAACAAACTTGATAAAAGACTATCTAAGAATGCTACAGACAAAGTTTGGTGATCATCCATCAATTAGTGCTGTAGAAGAAGACATTTAAAGGTATTTCTATTTTTAGCTTTAGCGGCCCCTAAAAGGGGCCAATCAAATTAATATGAGCAAACTTGATAAAAGACTACCTGAGAATGCTACAGACAAAGTTTGGTGATCATCCATTCATTAGTTCTGTAGAAGAAGATGTCTAAAGCTGTTTTCTATTTTTAGCCCTAGAGGCCCCTTAACCCATTACATCATGAGCATTTTGTGAAAATTGGCTGTTTTCATTGAAAAGTCTCCCGTTACAAGTTCAAATTGCTATAATACTATAAAAACTGTTTCAACACTAATCAAACTTGGCACAAATGTTGACTGGACCATTGCCCTTGTAACAACATGTTAGGCTTAAATTTTCTGTTACCATAGCAACGAGGGGACATCTCAAAATTGCCAAAAATCACTATTTTGCGTTGATTTTTTCCATCAAAATTGATTTCAAAGTGCTGCAACTTCTCAATGGATTGAGATAGAGTCAAATGCTTTTCAGCGTTGGTTACACGTTACCTAATGAGCAATCTGGGTCATTTATAGCCTCTCATAAGTCCAAAATTTTCTTGGCGATGAGGGGGAATCCGCCCCCCTTCAAACCCCCAAACAGAAGGGAGCACATCCCCCTTCTGGCAACCCCCTGTTGTATCTTTTGGTTGGGGGGCCGCGCTGAAAAAGAGGTCACTTTTTTAACAACATTTCTCAAACAAAAACAAGTGTTTGGGGCCTAAAAAAAGCATTTTTTTACCATTTGAGGCAACAAAAAGGGGGGGTGAAAAAGGCGTTAAAAGGCGTGTATATAACACAATGGGTTTAAGGGGCCACTCAAAATAATATTAGCAAACTTGATAAAAGACTACCTGAGAATGCTACAGACCGAGTTTGGTGATCATCCATCAATTAGTTCTGTAGAAATAGACGTTTAAAGGTTTTTCTATTTTTAGCTTTAGCGGCCCATAAAAGGGGCCAATCAAAGTCATATGAGCAAACTTGATGACACTACCCAAGAATACTTCAGACAAAGTTTAGTGATCATCCATCCATTAGTTCTATAGAAGAAGATGTTTAAAGGTTTTTCTATTTTTAGCCCTAAGAGACCCCTAAAAGGGGCCAATCAAATGCATATGAGCAAACTTGATAAAAGACTACCAGAGAATGCTACTGTAACAGTCAAAGTTTGGTGATCATCCATCAATTAGTTCTGTAGAAGAAGATGTTTAAAGGTTTTTCTATTTCTAGCTTTGCTGACCCCTAAAAGGGGCCAATTGGAATGACATGAGCAAATTCAAGTGTGACTGTCACAAGGATGCTACAGACCAAATTTGAAGTAAATCTGCTTAGTAGTTTCAGAGAAGAAGACGATTGTTGACACATGACGACGGACAACGGACGCCGGAGTATCCCCTTTTGATACTAATAGCTCACCCTGAGCCTTTGGCTCTGGTGAGCTAATAAAAGCTTATTGCTTAGGGTTGTAGACATGTCATTGACATATATTAGACATAAAAGAGGACCTAAAATGAACCTCCGGGGAACACGATAGGTACTCGGAGCAGTAGTAGAATGAGTACCACCAGCTGCTGTCCATGAGAAATAAGACTTGAACCATGTAAGAATGTCATTACCTATGGCAGATGCTAGAAGTTTCATGCAGAAGAAGAAGAATCTCTTCGTGTGCAGTATAGTGTGATCAACTGTATCAAATGCCTTTTGTAGATCTAAAAGTATCATGGATACAATACTGCCTTTGTCCATTTCAAATTTAAAACAATCTGTTAAATGAATCAAACATGTGTCAGTTGAAAAACCACTTCTAAAACCTGACTGAAACTGCTTGACCATGCCTCGAACCCATGACTGTCAGAAGATCAACTATGCTATCAGGCCCGCTTCACATTTCCTCTTTAATAATGAACAGTTCTTCACCACAACATATTTCCCCACTATATTGATTTGTGCCCTTGCATTTCTGATGTTTACAGAGCATAGTGAATTAAACTCAGGGTTATATGCAGTCACAGGATGAGAAAAACTTTCAGCTTGACCTGAACTCGAATGTGTGACCCACATAATAATGCACTGCGCCCCACATAATAATGCACCGCGCCTGTAGCGATTGAGCTATTTGGCCGCTTACACATTTTCTCCCCTAAATAGTGAACAGTTCTTAATCATGACATACTTTTAGATTTTTTAATTAACAGGTAGATTAATTCTTAATTAAACAAATAAGAAAAAACTTACATACTCATAGTCTTAATCAAAATGACAATATATATATAATAATTACATAATTATTTTTGCTTAAAAACGGCTTATACATTTATTGGTTTTGCCATTATTTATAACAGGTCAATTTGAAAGTGAAAATAACTGTACTAATACATATACAATATCTATTTTTTGTAGATAAAAAACTAACCTTTTTTCTTTGAAGAAATTTTATGGAGGCTGATTTGTATTTTGCATCTGGGGGCACCGGGCAAAAACATGAAAATACAACAAATGAACCACTTTGTGGTAGATTGTATTTTCATGTTTTCATCTGGCGCCCGGTAACTTTTTGTACTTTGTCGGTTTTCATGTGGCACAAATCACCCACTATAAAATTTTTTAGTGCACAAATTTATTCAAGTGCAAGTAACAATCTACTCTATGAAAAATCTGTAGTTTGGTTGACTCTGGAGACCTGGAGGTTGAGACCGGTGTCCCTCCATTACAAATAGATAAGACAGAAGCTGTCCTTTTCAAACTATGCACATGTTAGAAACAAAAATAGAATAACAATTCAGAATATGATTTTTTGAGACTTTATAAATTATATTGCTTGATCATTTTCTTCCCTTAAAGGACCTAGCACAGAGAGTGTGGAATATTTATCTATATTGCCATACAACTGTCCAGTGGAATTGCACAATGGACTCTGCCATCACTAGTAATAGACACTGATTAACCTCAATTTTGGATAGGTCATTATGTAACCTGCCCATTAAATCTCACAAGTTCAAGATAAACCACAACTTCCAGGCTAAGATTCCTTTAATTGTATTATAGATATTATCATTAGCCAGCTAACACTGGTATAAATCTTTAACCTGTATACTAATTAATACATGTATTATCATTTATAACTCTAAATGAAAGTCCTCAATCACTTTAATAATAATGTCATAACTGTAAGTCTTTAAATACATAAATATTAAAATTCTGGAACAAAGTGATCCCTCGAAAGCATTAATCTCAACAAAATAACACTCGGTTTGATTGAGTCTGTACACGAGGGATAATGAATAAGTGCAACATCCCTCATGCCCCCTAGCAACGGCTTGAGCGGTACACAATTCTCAACACTTAATAGTGCTGGCATCAATGATCCCGAAGGACCAGAAAATATAACAACACTGAAGTGAAGTACGTGGCAACTTTTTACAGCTGCCACACGGCACTTGACACCTGCTGTTGTGAGGTATAAAATTCTGGAAACAAAGTGATCCCTCGAAAGCATTAATCACAACAAAATAACGTAAGAATTGCAAACTCGGTTTGATTGAGTCTGTACATGGAGCGGTACTCAATTCTCAACACTTAATAGTGCTGGCATCAATGATCCGGAAGGACCAGTAAATATAACAACACTGAAGTGAAGTACGGGGCAAAAAGTCTCATCATATCCATTTACTAAGATAAACATGTATGCACATAACATTAAAAATTCCCAGTTTCTATTAAATAAATATGAAATCCTAACATTTAATAACATTAACATTGGTACTAATGGATGGAATTCAAAATATAGTAGAAAGAAAACTATACTATATAACTAACTGCATATACATTGTATATCAAGTGTTTAAAATTGATAACTTCAAGATGTTATCCTTTCTCTGTTTCAATATAATGGACATGGGCACCTATATGCATAGCTTTAATTTTCCAACTTTCATTTTTACCAAAGGTTATTTTATTAACAATTTATATACAAACACATAGAAAATAATAATTAGTTTAACATTGTGATTAGAAGATTCCTGTAGCAGCATACATTGTACCTGTAGGTATACATGTACTAACTGAACAGACTAGAAAAATCCAGTCTATATGGTATATAAAGCCAGTAAAAAATCTATTAATATTCACTCCTCAGGGCCTCTATGCCTTTGATAACCTTACAACTGGAAAACTTTATACAACAAAAATAGAAAGTAATACCTAGGATAGACAGAAAAGAACAAATAATTAAGTAAACATGAGTTACTTCCCTTAAAATAGAGAAAATCTGAAACCCAAAAGAACACCTTAAACAGAAAAAATATGAAATGTTGCAGGCTCAGTTTTATTAAGCCATGCAAAGTAATGGTAGAGTAATTATAAAAAGTTAGATGGCCATGTGACAGCAGTAATTGCAGAAAATCGGATAGCTTTCAACATCCGGATACTGGTACACTTTGTAAAAACAATCATTCTGTGCAATAGATAAACGTAATATGGATAAAATCAATAGGATAATCGTTTACAACAGTTCCATTACCAATCTTAATACTCATTTGCAGGTGAACGTTCTTCTTGTAGAAAAAATTTAAAAAATATATATGAATGAAAAAGAATACGGCATCAGTGTAGAGCACAACGATATTCAAAATCCTTGTTTTAGTATTGCCAATAAAGCTAAGGGACAAGCTGTTAAACTGATCCTGCAATTTCGTAAAAATAATATCACTATGCACATGTTTTTTACATAAAGTTTTTAAATACAAATATAACAACATATTTGTTTACTTTGATTTTTATGATTAAAAAAAAAACTAATTAACACAACATGACATTAATTGCTTATAATAACAGCTCCTTCCATAGGCCAAAATAAAAAGCATTCCATAAGAGACGACGCCGTTCAACGGCGTCGCCAATAAACACCTAGCAAAAAAAAAAAAAAAAAAAAAAAGAAATAATTCTGACAAATGTTTTTTCCGGTAGGAGTTGAAATATCCAATCATGCTTTAATAATAAATTTGGGTATTTTGTTCATGTTATTGTATATTATAGTGTCTGCATATGCAAATGAATCCTCCGAAAAAAGCTTTTTATCAGGGAAATTTGTACTGGGACTACTAAGAACCGTACAATTTTATAAAAAGGGTATACTGTTATAATATATCACTTAATATACATCTTACGGATATGTTTTATACTGAAAGATAATCATTAAAGATAGAAACTGAAAGTATATTATCGATGATATAACTTAAACATAACCCCATTTTGTACGATATGTTATCTTCTTGAACCTGGGCAAATAAAAGATATGTTCTGTTCTTTAAATTATAGTTTACATGCAAAAGTGCTACCTGTTTTAGATATGATTATAAACACTCAAAATGAACAAAAGCACACCGGACGTTGATTGACTCAACCGGGAAATATAAAACTAAAAACAAGCAAATGGACATTTGAGTTCTAGGACATGAAAATAACTTCAGATTGACCACATTGTATTAGGAGATATTTCATACCATTTCCAACGAGTAAATTTTGTAAGACTTTTTTCCTTATTGTGATAATATAGCTAGCATTTGAAATATGTACGACAAAAATAATATTGGTGAATTTTTGTCTCTTGTCTGTGACAATATTTATAAAACTTCCGTAATTTTTTCTAGGACCATCTCTCTTTGCATGTAACTCGCCATAAAAAAGTGTCCCTAACGTGTTATTTCTTGAGACATTGCCGATATAATTAATGGATATCTGTTAAAGAGAATATATACAGCCGAAAATTCTAGCAAAGTTTTAATACATTGATCTGGAAGTATTGAAAAGGAATCTATGAAGCGTCCATGGCAGAGATAAGAACATGTCATTGAGTTACGGGATTTCGACATGTATTTGTTTCTGTTAAATGCGAATCTTTATATGTATTGCATTGTCCATCCTAAATGCAAAAATGTAACCAATTTGAAAAGACGATTTTATAAAATCAAAATAAACATCATATACGGAACTTTGATTGGTTCAAACCGGGAAATAAATTACACGAAACTATCACATGAAATATGATCATTTATGAATCGAGTATAGATATGTCACTTTAAGTGTTAAAAATTGAGTACCGGTCAAGCCTGTGTTAGGGGGTGTAAGGGATGTTGCAATTTTTAGTCATCCTTTATGTACAGACACAATCAAACCGAGTCTGTAATGTTCATATCATTTTGTTGTGATTATTGCTTCCGAGGGTTCACCCTGTCTTCAGATTGTTTTACGCAACCCACCCCCAACCCACCCTACTGTGACACCATAGCGGGAAATTAAAATGTTCACATATTTATATGAAAGAAAACTTTCCTGACGAATATTGTTAGGAATAATTAATGGTTGCCTGTCACATATTCGAAAAAAACCTCGTAATTTGTCTGAGACCCTCTCTTCGTGCATTTAACTCGTCATAACACTGTGTGTCTAACGTGTGCTTTCTAGTGACATTATAGATAAAATATATGGATATCTCCCTAGGAGAATATATACAGTCGTAAATTTTGGCCGAGTTTATCAATAAGATATCGGGAAAAAGTGTACAAAATGTACAAAACAGAAAACAAAAAATATATCACAGAAGGTTTGGACATCAAACACATACACGTTTTTTTCTATATTACCTGATTCTTTATACTACAGTATCTAAAGTATAGTTATTTACAAACTTAGATTATGTAACATTTAAAAGAGCTATTATTTCACATCAACACTATTCTCAGGGCAGTTTGTTTCATATGATTAGCGTCCATGTTTGGATTATTGACGAACTAAGTATACTAAAAGCTTTCATGAAAGTACATGACATTAAACTTCCATGCAGAGTTTTTATCATGGCTTGGTCATGGAATATTTTGTACTTGACTTGGAATTTACACACTTTAATATCACTGTATGAGTTGAATACCAATATTTACAGCTGGTAATGATTTTTTTGTATTCATTTTTTGTTTTAACAATTTATGTTTAAATTAAGACAAACAGTCATTCAAGTCATAGCATCATAATTGGAAACAATCGGTCCGAAATTCAACAAAGTGTTCACTGCTTAATGTATATCAGTTTAAAAGAAAAAAAAGAACAACACTAATAAAAACGACAAACTTTTATTGTAAAAACAACAACAAATTAACACGATAAAATAAACTTTCAAAACTGAACATAAAGAAGAAACTTTCATAAATTATTCACATATGTATATTATGTGTGCATATATCATTAACAGTGTATTTTGTATTCGTCTGAGTTCCTCTGTTTTGTTTATTTTATTCAGGCCATCAGATTTTTGTTGTCTTTTCTGTAAATACCGTGTCTACTTGTTATACAAAAACATACAAGAATAATGTTCCAAACAATTGTGGAAATAAATATTAATCATGATAAAAAAGAAAGGAGATAAAGTTTCCTTTTAAAAGGAAAGGCTTGCACAGTTGTGCCTTCATCCCATCTTTTTAAAATTGTTTGTTTGTTTTTTGGGGTTTTTTTCAATTTATTATCACATTTTTTTTTGAATTACGGTATTTGAATATCATAAAGGGTTTATTTAGTTTTTTTTTTTTTGTAAAAACGAATTTTTTTGTCAAAACGATTTGAAATCTATTCTCTATTGTATAAAACTTATAAAGAAAATAATCAATCATAAAAATACTAACTATTCTATCATACTGAAAAGGAAACAAGTGTGCACATTTCATTTCCAGAGAAATCATTCGTTTTTGCAGTTGCTAATTTCATTTATATAGCATCTTTATGGACAAGTAAATGCACTAAAATACTTCGTTACGTGGTACCAATTAATAAGCATGTATCAACTATGTTACACGACCACAGATACGATGCGCTATTTGTAGATCAGCACGTGGTAAGTTTGATGATATGCATGGGCTATTTTTAGATTACCTAACTGCGTTTATTAGATCTAAATATAACTCGATCATGCACTAATATTCTGTGTGATTTGGTAAGCAAGACCACCCTTTGGAGACGTAACCATCCACTATTGTATCAGGTATATACGAGGGTTGTCCCAAAAGTCCGTGACAAATTTTATAGCCGGTTCATTTTAACGCCAATAGAAAATAATTCACACATAAAACCGTTAAGTTTATTATTTAACATTACAACAAATCATTTACAAAAAAATGACCCTAGTTACTTTGAAATTTTCAGTATTAACGACATTGGTTTGAGTTGCCGGCGCACGTCAAATAATTTACATTTTGTTATGAATAGGCTGAAATTAATTACGTATATTTCAAATATCTGATGATGTGTCTGCACAATGTCACGTTGACTTTCTCTGCTGCTATGTTTAAATCATCTCTGAAAATTTTAGTTAAATAACTTAAAAAACGAAAAAGATACGAATAAATGAAAATATCTCATATAAAATAGAAAAGTTAAAATGGCGACGTTCGAAGAATTCGCGGCGCAGTAAACATGTCACTCAGGTTTCATGACTATTTCGAGATGACACATGTAACGATTTTCAACAAATATACCAAATATAACAGTTTAGCAACATATTCTGAGCATTTGTGTACAAAAGGCATGAACGGAACCAGAGTTTTAAGCTACAAAAAGCGAAAATAAGGAAAACACGGATAGGAAGACCGATCTTCGTCGCCTATTTCCTACAGCTAAAAACAGGAGTAACGAGACCGGAAGTTCTCGTATAGCAAAAATTAATGTATGCCATCCAAACATTCAACAGACATTAACAACCACATGATTTAAGTCAGAAATTGACGATTTATGGGTACCATTATTGCGTTGAAAGCCATTGAGAGTATTTGAGAAAGGCGCCTTATATAGATTTAACGCCGTCTTTGACGTTGGACGTGCGCCGCGATTCAGTTAGTTGCCATGGTGTTTATGGCATATTTTTGTTGTTTGTTGATATTTATCTATGAAAATTTGTGAAAATGTTTAAATTATACGGGTTTATAACATATTAAAATATCAAATTCGTACCTGTTTTATTTAGCTTTTAATCAATCTTGTCACAGAATATTGGGACAACCCTCGTATGTTAATATACGTACCCCATTGTATAAAACTAATACAGACAAAAACAATTATAAAAGAAACTAACTTTTGCGTCTTGAAAAAGAATTGAAACGGAACAATTTCGTTTATAATTTATTACGGTTTAAACCGATAAATCAAGTAAAAATAGAAATCCTATTTATATAAACAAACTGGGATTACCAAAGTAACTAAAATAGCTTAGATTTCCGTAATATTACTTCGTCTGATTCCGCAGTATGACGGAATCGCCCGAATTGTCACGATTGCAAAAGCAAAAGCAAATTTGAATACTTAACTAAAATATATAGAGTTGCAGATACTGTCTTGTATTTATGATTAACTTTTTATTAGAATACAGTGACCATTTCAAAAGTAGCATACCTCTCAATGGTGCTCATATTGCTATTTTGGTTAGAAAAAAGGTTGAAATACAGTCTATATGTAGAGAAAAAACATAATACAAGAGTATAAATCTATTCAATGATCTTTGGATAACATAATATAAAATAGGTGTGTATCTGCAAACATAGATACGGACGAATGTTCCAGCAGAGTAATTACATTGTAATTATGTCAAATAAGTTGTTTATATCAGACTGGAATTATAGAAAAAAATGAAACATGCAAAAAATTTCTTCATTCCTAATACATATGTATTATAAAACTACGTGATTACGTGGTGATGCTAGATACATGATAAATCATATTTAAGTTGACAAGCAAATGCAAGTTTGTATTATTACATTGCACAGCGGGTAAACAAGCATGCTCCTTGGTCTGGAAGAAATTGATAAACGTTGAATTTAATAAGCATGAAATGAATAAAAGCGTTATTGGAAGTAAAAATTGCATATGCTCGCAAAAGATCATACGCACTGAATTGCATAGATTGGTAATCAATGTCTCTTTTCAGTCACTGAGTAAGGCAGGTATATGTAACGTTATTAAATGTAAAAAATGAAAATGAAATAAATACATACAGGTAAAGTAGAAAATAATTTTTGTTTACATGAGCAGCATAAGGCATAAATATGCTTGCATAAGGTTTAAGGACGTAATGTGAACTATGTTCTAGCTTGAGCAAAAATCAGCTATACAAATTCAATATGATTTAACGTACATAGTACAGAATCACCGTTTAATATATGAAAGAAGAAGTTTTAATGAACACATTTTAAATTTTATCTTTTAGGTCTATTTTATGCAAAATATAAGTAAGATTTAAGAGATATGGTTATTTTCGCATAAAGAAATATCTGGCTTCGGAATATGTGTAGTTATTAAAGCGGCTTGACGAAAAAATAGTTTGGATGGCTAGCATGATTATAGAAGAATAAAATAAAGCATTTTACGTGGCATTTGAAGCAAATTCTGAAATCTTATTTAAAGCTACATTAAATGGATTTCTTAAAACAAAAATAGCGACAATTCATTAATAAATTGGGTTTCATATCGACTCCAGATCTTATTATGGTGTCAAGGCAACCAAAATGAGTTTTATAAGCATAAATACCTGCGACCTCATTGTGGCAAAATCGGAATTTGCATGAGAAACTCCGCCTCCGGGTCATGCGTACATCTATATTAAATCAACAAACTTGGTTATAAGTTACAGTCCTAATATAACGGTATATTTTCGCATTGTAACGGTTGTTTTCATATAAATTTAATATTTTTATGAGATGATTACTCTTTCCCGAACGCCATGCCAAGTGCACAGTGAAGCTAAAACGGTTAAAGTGAGTATGCACATGAAAATCTCGTATTTGCTGTGTTCTGTATAGCAACTATAACACTGTGACGTAGCGCATGCACAAGCTGATTATACTCTTCATTTGCATGTTAAAATTTGTATACGAACTTTAGTGTTACCGCAGGGTTTTCCATTTAAAATCGTAATATATGAACAATGTTTCATGATATTTACAACGATACTGTCAAAAAGGTTAATGAAACTGTATAATGCTTAGTTTTTAGGCCGGCGGCAAAATATTTTTTACATATTTATTTAATGTAAACAGTGTACAATATAAAAGAGGAATGTCTAATCATTCCTGTTTATTATGGCTCATTTGGTCATTTTAGTGGTTAAACTGGTACATAAAAATCAAGGCAAATTTATATAAATGTACATTTCTTTATTAAAATCATTGAAATATCAAAAGCAATTTTATTAACAGATCAAATATTTACATACACAAATCACATTTCTAAATTAACTTCTTATATATCTAACACATTTTGGCCACAATTATTCTGCTACAACATAATGTTTGGGCACCGAACATTTTGTGAAATGAAAAATAAATGAATTACCTCATTGACCAGACTAAATCATCAAATCAAAGTTTTAACTAAAAATGTTAGGGCACCGAACAATTTCCAAATTAAAACAAAGATTAACTGACAAAAGATCAAAGCATTAAATATAAGTTTTCATTCAAAATGTTAGTAGCTTTAAACTGCAGTCAGAAATTTTACGTGTTGGTCATTGAAATTTCTGTTAAGATTTACTACATGAATTTAACCAGATTGGAAAATATGTAGGCTGGATATTGACCTCGGTATTCCAGGCAACCTCCCATGCAGTGAGCTCCCCTTATATGATTAGATCACTGCCATCACTACACTTTCGTCAAGATTTTCGACGATATGATTTTTCTTTTCATTTTTTATTTATATTAATTTTAAAAAAGTAAACACGGTTTTGTTAATGCTTCAAGACTGTAAGGTGTTAGATGTGAACTAAAATAAACAAAATAATAACTTCGAAACCTTAAATATTATGAAAATAATTTTTAATATCGCATCGTTTATTTCCAAAACAATGGCCGCTTCCGAAAGAGAAATTGTTCAAGTTATTAAAGTTTCGATTCTACACTTAACAAATATGACACCAGATTAAGTTATAATGCATGATGCAAAAGAAATCCACTTGAATACAAATTACTTTTATAACATGTGTTAAAAAGTGTTATAAAGCGGCTCATTTCTATCAAATATTCATTTTACACGTATTGAAAATGATCATATAAAAGAGTCCTATATAACGAAAACTAATTGGTTGTCTATAGTGTACTCTTTCAGGTAATGTGATGACCAAAATAAATTAAGTATTTCAGAAAAAAAAAGGGTCAGTTCAAGAACTTACTTTTTTGAGCCAGAAATACATGTATAAGATAATCTCTATCATATTAAAGATAAAGTAGCAAACTACTTTTATAACATTATTAAATATTGATTGATAATAATGTTAGGAAATAAGGAGAATCAATATAGAAATGAAAATAGAATAGCCTCTACTTCGTTAATGCCACGTAAAAAACCATAAAATAAATGGATAATTAAATGATAAAAAGGTTGATCCATTATCAGGATTTGATAGGTTCTAATAAGAATTTTGTCTTTTTCAAGAATGGTAGTAAAGATGCTGGTATGCATATCTATTGCACACGTTTGCAAGATAGCGACTTCAAGAAATGAAATATAACAGTACAACAGTACACAGTTATTATGTATTATCACATATTTTACAATATCGAAAACGTCACCATCCGTGCCTGTTAAGTATTGCAGGTAACTAAACATATTAAAATAAATCAATTTCTACTTCTTTATACAATAAATGTCTATTTTTACTTGTTTTCTTTGTCACGTGATGTTTTATTTATCGATCAAAGAAAATCCACCATCGATCAAATGTAATTCCTTTCTTGAGAAAAGATGTCATTTGAATTGTAAATTCGACTTATTCATGTTTTAAAGGATAAAACCTTAAAAGAATAAAAGAAATTGTACGTTGCGCTCCTCCTGATTGTAAACGTGCGTAATCTATCACAAAATTAGTCTTAAGTTCAAGGTTAATCAGAGTAGAACCATTTCCACTTAGACCATTTTTTATCGTAAAACATAGCTCGCATTTGAATGAACGAAAAAAGTAATATTGGTGTATTTTGTAGAAGAATAATTAATGGTTGCCTGTCACTATAGTTGTAAAGCTGTCGTAATTTGTCTGAGACCACCTCTCCTTGCATTTAACTCGTCTTAAAACAGTGTGCCTAACGAGTGTTTTCCAGTGACATTGTCGATAGAATTAATTGATGTATGTCTAGGGGAATATATAACCTCGTAAATTCTGGTCAAGTTTATTATATTGATTATGAACTGGGAACGTAGGAAAACGTATGTATGAATAAGAAATATATCACGAAAGATTCGGACAAGTCTCATATGTCTTTGCTCTAAATAACGCGATTGTTTATACGTATTCATTGTTTCCAAATACAAGATATCGACAGTATTATCATATGTTTTTGCATTAAATTATACTAACAGAGTAAGACCTTTTTTACACTTAACAAAGTTGATGTTTATCATCATCATTATGTCCCAGGAAGGACAGTTTGTTTTATATGAAAAGCGACCATTTCGGATGGGTGAAGATGTCCCGAATGTACTTAGCAATAGACTTCAGTGCAGAAGCCATTTTAGGCCTTTGTCATCAACTTTTGTCAATATCAACGATATGGTACTTACATTATTATAAGTGTTTGATTACATATACCACATATAGCTGGTTATGAAATCTGGGTATTTTTGTCAAGGTTCTGTGTTTTAAATTAAAGTAAACTTTCATTCGTCTTATAGCTCAACATTTAAGCCTGAAAATCAATAAATTATTTATTGTTATACGGGACATAAGTTTTAAAGAACATCAACAACACAAATGAGAAGATAAAATACTGCTAAAAGTTAAACATAAGAAAGATACGTTCAAATACAGCTGTTGTTCAAACGAATTATATTTCCGCATTCGATCACCCGTTCCTCTTGTATTTGTCTACCTATTTCTATGTTATTAATTTCCTTGCGTCTTTGAATTTTTTTGCTGTCTTCTTTTTTGTAAGTACTTTGTCTACCTGAACAACCTCTAAAGACAAGAATTATGTTCCAGACAATTGTGAAAATCGCCTTACATTAATAACGACAAAACATTAAAATTAGGAAAAGAAAAATGAATGTTAACATATCCCAGACTTAAAAAAAATATTTTTGCTTGGAATATTTCCACTTCATTTGACCTAGTTTTTAAATGTTGAATTCTGTATAGCCGCTGCAAGAAGGTACCTCAACTACTTGTTCCCATTAAGATGACTGTAAAAGTAAATTGCATTTAAAACTTTGAGCGTCATGACATCTTATTTAATCGAATGTCAAATATTACATAATTTTTATATCACTGGTCACAAATGCAAAGTGATAACTTTTTCTTCTTTAATTAGAAATATTAAGAAATTCATAAAAATTGAAAAGGACAAGAAAACAACACTCAACAATTGTCGACGGAAACTAAAAAAAAATGTTACAGCATAATAGGATCAAATTTAGATCACATTACGTCTTGCCATACAAAATTATACAAAAATGTAGATAATGTTTTTTTTGTATTTATTATAAACTGAAAGGAGAACAAGGCTCTCAATATGTTTTGGTGAATTGTCTAAACAAATCACTGAGCAAGAGCAGATACAATATGTTGTCGAGGAATATTACAATGAAGTTAACCAAAATGTATTGCAAAGCTTTATCCGTACAAAAATAAATTTTGAGTGATACAATGATTATATTTTGTATGAATTTGTATGCTTATTTCAGCTGTAAATCATTCCTAGATTTAGAGCAGTATCATAAAGGTGTATGAGAAAATATGTTTTGAATAATATACCTTCTCCAGGCAACATTAATGCCTTTGATTTTCAAAAAAATAATAAAATCTCTCAGGCAAGAAGCTGATATACTCGACTTTTTTAAATTCTTAATTCAATACTTTTTTGAGTAACCCAGGTGTTCTAACAAGACAAACGATTGTGTATGAATGGAGATATTGAAGAAACTAAAACAATATTAACCAATTTATGAACCGATAAGCGAACAAGTTCAAAGTCTAGACAAAGATTAAGTACATACAGTATGATAAATCAACAATATTCAAGTTATTGTATCAGTTTGCCTACATGTAGACAAAGAGATAAATATTATTACCAACGCCCTTTAAGCATTACGGTACAATGTTTAAATGAAAATGTCCTGGGGTTTTTCAACTTGAATATGTTTATATATTTCGCTGTACTTATGTGTTCACGATGTATCACTGTAGGATTTTAATTTTAACGCCCTTAAGCATTTTTTCGGTATAATGTTGAAATAACAATATCCTAGGGATTTATAACGTATTAATGTATAAATAATTATTTAAAGCTTGTGTGTAATAAATGTTTCAATGTACGATTGTGAATGCCTGTCATCCTTGAAAACTCATATTACAGTGAAAATCAATGTTATTTTTGTAATATTCTTTGTATTTTAAGTTTCGCTGTTTCGGAAAAAAATACTTTAATAATCTTAATAAAATTATTGTCATTATAGCTAAAATTGTATGTTTTTGCTTATTGTATTTGTGCATGCATTTATGGCCCGATTTAACTTTCTCAATGTGTTATGACAGTAAACATTAGAGCTAATAAGGTACATTCGATATAAACTAAATAACCTTCGTAAAATGTTTACTCTAATACTTACGAGCATTAAAATGTGTGTATGTCTGAGAGCCTGCAGGAACGGAACTAAATGTAATGAGATGGCCAAAAGTCATTACTGAAAAGCTGATAACCATTTAGAACTGAATAGATGCTAAACGCAGGAAGACAGTGTTGGATATAGCCGAAATCGTTGTTAAACTGAAATGTTTATCAAACAGATAAGGGCACAATACAATATCAATAACACTTGATTGTGTGTTTTTTCTGATATCGTGGCACCGACACTCGAGCAGAATAATTCAGACATTACAAAATAAGAATTTGACACGCGGGCAACTGTGCATGAAGAAAACCCGTCACTTACATAAATCTCCTATGGGAAATTTTACTTAATTTGACAATTTTCGACTAAGGTTAGCGGTAAATCTTCCACATATGAATTGAACATTTTTAGCAATCTAATTAATTACAAGATGATGATATGTCTGGAATTTTACCATAAAGCTGCCAAATTTGTTACCCTCCCTGCGAACAAAACTGTATTTGTCATCAGAATTGAATGAATAATACTAAAGCAGTTATATAAAATGTCTAGACCATAATTCAGAAATTACTTTTTCTCTCTATATTTTGTTTTGTTTTTGTTTTTGTTCTTTTTTTTTCTTTTTTTTTCCAATAACATTGAGGTTGTTAACTGCTTTAATATTCAGTGTCTTCAATACCGAGACAATACAAGGCAATATCGTACAAAACTCTTCTATGCATTTCGCTATTATAACACTTTCATATATTTTGTTGTGCTTGTGCGTCTGTGCTTTCTGCATCGTGTTTCTGATTTTGAGTGTATGCTATTTAAGACAAGGCAAACTCGATTTAAGAAAAATATAATGAAATTTATGTGCCTACAGTTTCTGACTTTAAATAAATTCTCTGCTTCTACAGAGACCATTAACTTATTAACAAACAAATACAAACACAAGCTATTGCAAATAAAGGACAGACTGTCTGGAGAAGCATTATATCAATATTATAAAAAATAATGTATCTATATATTTACAACTGATCGAATAGCTGTCAATCAACATACAATATTTTTAATATATTGGTCATTATATTAGATAAAGTCTGTTTAAGTACATGTTTGTCCTTTAATTATGTGTCAAGTTGCTCTAACTATTATGACCATGTAACAACCCCTTTAAAGTTCCTGTAACACATTTTTTCATGGTTTTGTATACAAAATACGATGCTCAAATTAAGATTCATCAATATTGTAAGTGCCATAAAGCATTATTTATAAAGATATTACCGAATTTAATATTTCATATAAATAAAGGGAGGTAATAAAAAGTTTGTTTTTTTATAAATTCTAAGTCAAATTTCCCAATAAGAAATGAATGAATATAAACTAATGACTACATTTAACATGTACAAATATTTGCAGTACATATTTTACATATTCTTCGATGTTTGAAAATTGTTGTATTAGCACCTGGGGGCACCTGGGGTCTTCCTCCACCAATAAAGCCGGCAAAAATCGATGAAAAATCTCGGCGGGACGCTCTAGGATGACCCGACTTGAGTGTACGGCTTTCCGGCGGCGACCTGAAATAAACGCATCCAAAAAAGATATATATACAACCTCATTTACAAAACATACATGTACAGGATCTTTAAATGCAAATCCCAAGCGAAGTCAAGGGGAATGGACATGTCAACTTATGCAATTTACAAACATTAACTTTTGTCGAAATAACACATTTTGTCACGGCTGGACCGATATTTAGTCTATGTATTTTTTACAGCAACAATTCGATATTTTTCTAGGGACACTTCGTAACTTAATATTTTTTATGAAAACCCGCTAGTTCTTGTTCTTTGTACAGCATTCTATTGTCTGACATTTGCTACTTCAATTTTGAGAATCGAAACATAATGTAGTTATGCATAATTATCCAAACAAAACAGTACGGAAAGTTGAATAAATTATGTTTTATCATCCGAGCAATCTTTTTTAAAATATCTTACTTTTTGAATTAATGTCTACATATGTGGTCATGTGTGTATCTATTCTATAATACTTTCTTACAAATTTCCAAGTTGATAATTAACCATCAGAAATACGACCTGGATAATTAAAGCTCAAAGTATATAGCATAAAATAGTATTTAAATAACATAAAGCAATACTTAAATAATATAACAAATCAGTTTGTCTTTTAAATAAAACGTTCTGCGGCTGGTATAAATATCAGTTTAAATCACAAAGGTATCAGATATGTATATAAACATCCTTTCAATTTCAATTCAGGAACACATTATGCATTTCTTTGTCATTTTTTAAATTATTTTCGCTTATCTTTCAAAATTTCATAGCACCTCACAGCAGTTGCTAAAACAGCACGAAAAGTATAATAAAATACAAAGATCATGTGTTCCGAAAGTAAATTACAACTCAACATAGATTCTTCTTTAGCCTTATGTCTACTTGTGTACTCTAGGTTTCCCTTTATTATTTACTTGTTATCTTCTATAGCGTTGACTTCAAATGTCGTTGCCATTATTCTCTTTTGCCCTTTGTTATCAAATAATTTGTAAACAGTTTCATGTTACCATAGGTTAATGCCTTTTATCAAATTAAATTTCCTTAATAGACGTCAGGTTCTGGGATACAAACATGGCGTGACATATAACCCTGATAATTGCAACGGAAAATCCTGCAAAGACGATTAGTTTATACCTTAAATCATGTCAATAACATCACGAAACAGAACAATAGCATGAAACATTTAAAGACCTGAACAAAGCCTTACTGTAAAGTTAAAAGGTTATTCTAAGAGAAATGGCAATGTATGCCTCGATGATTACAGTAATCTACAAGTCATCCGAAAAGTTCGAGGTCAGAATTTTAATAGAATAACTGTATACCTTTTTCCTAAAACTTAACATCCAAGTAATATGAACAATTGACAGAGTATAATACAAAATTTAAAGAAGCAGAAGCAACATATTAACGCATGCACAAAATAATGTGTTTTATCCGAACCAGTTGACGGTGTTCAAAGCTGCGTTAAAATCATATGTCAATACAGTATCACTAAATATTTTCACAATTTCGACAAGCGCATTAGCTCGTTGAAGAAATCGAAGAAATGATAATTGAAAGGCACCATAACTAATTAATTGCATTCGTATTTCAACAGCCAGCAAAAGGCATATGCCACTTAGATAACAACGGCCCCGACACAGTTTGAGAATACCTATCATTATATACCTAATATTTGTTTTGATGTAAACACAGTGTTATCTCAGTACTTGACAGGAGTGCTTTGTTTTTTACGTTTCAACGTCGCCGCATTTGTATTGTTATGAATTATACTGAATATATTTTTTATAGAATATCTGTAATTTAATAAATCATGTTAATAGTATATGTATCATATGAGAAAATAAACCAAACTAATTATGTTTTGATGTTGTTAGTAAGTGTTGGATACATGATACAATGGCATATGAAGTGTTCTAGAACAAAATGGTATAATTTATCATATACATGTATGTGTTCATACTAAATTATTTTATTTTGTTTCCAGATATTTTTCATTGATAGATACCTATCGTATAACATTAGAACTAACCACAAACATTGTCATGTGCTCTTTTGTTAACATATATGTTGTGGTGAAAGTCTTATTGTATCGACTAATCTGTAAATTGGAATTAGACAGGTCTGGGATCTATGCATTGTTTTTGCTAAAATATCACTTATAAGTTAATTTCATTACATTTATGTTACAATAACGCAATGTCAACCCTAGCTGGTGCAAGAGACGTGGACGGTCAGTTGTAGTAACCACTTCCTTCCACATACAGGCTCAATCAAACCGTGCGTACTTCGTTTTATATTTTCCCGTTTTGGACATTATAAGCTGCATCAAATCAGTCATCAAATCTTCTTCTAGGCAATCAATTTTATATAAACTGTCCAAATATACAAAATTGCATGCAAACATTTATTATTAGATACATTTTTTTCATTTAGGTATAATTCGGTGTTATTGATGATACTGGCGATTGTTTTGATCATAAATACGCATACATAATCATGCTAGTATAGGGCCTTTGGCAAAATCGTCGGATGATTAAGAGCAGTTCGGATGTAAATCCATAACTATAAGTTCTTGATAAATTTATGTAGTAATTATTTTTGTCTTTTATTATACATGTAATTCATAGAATGATAGCACTTGACGTGTTTGATCATTATGGTGGAGACGGCTTATAATTTTCTATACTTTTTGTGCTTATCTTGATTATTTTTAAATTATTTTTTTCCATTGAAAAAAAATGACTTATTGCAATCTTAAATATTCCTCGACAGTATTCTTTGAAACGTGGGAAAGATGTTTCATTTTTGTATGTATGTGTGTTTCTTTTTTCTGTATTGATCTTGTTTTTTTTTTTTTTCTTTTTCTCATTTTTTTTCAATCATTGTTAAGTATTTGTAAATTAATGATTTATAAAATGAGCATTCGAACTTGTTATCTTCATTTATTTGCAATGCTAGAGCCCTCATAAAATATATTATATGAATTCATTTGACGCATCAAATCAGCACACCGTAATTATATTCTACTACTTATAAACCTCACATTTAAAGGTGCAGCTGCTTATCTGCCAACTTCAATAACAGAAGAAAAAAGTTCGCTGAATTTCTTGTTTTAAATTTTATTAATTCGATATTAACATTTAATTCATTTTCAATGGCATTTTGAAAGACTTATAATGTAAATAAAAACTTGTGTTATCTTAAATGTGCACGTAGCATCCTTTGGATATATAAGATTGGACAATAGATAGCAATATGCATTATATATATCAAGGTCTTACAAATGTACGGTTTTATCGTTTATTATAAACCGTTGTTTTGATAACCCGACGCTTTTTAAGACACTGGTTTCCCTGTTCGTTGGTAATTTTATCAGACATTTCTCTGCGTGTACTTATGCCGTAGACTTGTGTACGCAACATGATTTCAAAATATCTGTATTGTTTTTTCTTGAAAAATATTCTTGTAAACGCTATCATAGTCACGATATGCAAATAAAATGAATTTAAGTGGTATTATAATGGCTTAATATAATATTAGTTAACTTGATAATATGGAATTCCTAACAGTGTGATTGGATGATGAAAGAGGATGACGTAAGAAAGAAAAATACAAACAGGATAATATTTTATTAATTGTTTAATGCATTCCAAAAGTGTTAAATAAAAGGCTTAAGTGGACACTGATGTTCATACATCCATTTATGAATAAAATGCAGATTCGAAATCGTGATTATTTACTGATATACGACTGAAATTCATTATAAAACATAGTTGTTCTAACAAGCCTATACGAAGTGTTTTGCTAGCCAAATATTCGCTTACTAGATAACACATTGTATTGATTATAAAGCCAAGAAAATGGCATCCGTGGCCGAGTGGCTAAATTCGTTTACTTAAAACCATTTGCTCTTATTCACTGGGGGGTGGGGGTGAATCCCTCTAGAATTTTGGATACTTTGAGTAATCTCTATGGTTCTACTCAGGTGCTGTTTTGTGCCTAAAACAATGCACACAGACACGTGAGGTCTTTCTCCACCGCCGACATATGACATTTACAATACGACGTCTATTACCATTTTTAACAGCTTGCAGGTTCCTTTACAATGATCAATTATATTATGCTCAGTTCAAACAATAAAAGCTTTAACTGCTAATAAGCTTCAAGAATATTAAAGAAGCAAACAGATGAAAAGAATCCTTTTTAACAAACATATCTGGTATGACTGCTTACTGTACAGCTTCGAACTTCATCATAGGTCATGTAATATTAAGAAACGATAATTATCACAAAATATTAAAGTGTTCTTTTGAAAACTAGTTTATATAGTTACAAGAAATAGTTAACCAAAACTAATAAATGATACGAGTTATCAAAACCCTGTGTGATGATTTGATTAATCGACGTTACGTAGAACATTAGGTCCGTTGTTTCCGGTAATTTTATCAGATACTTCTCGGTGTGCTTTTATTCATACACTGGTGTACGCAACATGATATCAAGTGGTAGGTGTACTGCATCTTATTTGTTCTTGAAAATTCCTTTTAAATCATATCATATTTAGGATGTGTAAAGAAAATATATCTGTGTAGCATTATAATTGTTTAATATAATTTTAATATACATAATAATCAGGTATTTTTACAGTGTAATTTGGCGGTGAAAGAGTCTGACAAAAGAAAGGTATATAACGAAAAGGGTCTGAACTTCATTAACTGTATAGTGCTTTTTAAACAGCAGTGTGAAACACAATATTTTAACAGATATTGCATTGAACATATTATTATTTAGAGCATTTCAAATGATATTTATGAATACAATAATAATGATTTTAAATCGTAAAATATTGTAATAATTTAACATTTTACAATTAAAGGTCATAAAAGCACAATGGATATTGTATGCCCGTGTATATTTTATCAATAAGCCTTTACAAAGTGGGTTATTAGTCTATTAGTAACATGTGTAACTAGATAGCATTTGATTCAAACACATTGTATTAAATACAATACACATTTTATTTACTAATTTTTTCAATTACCTTTAAAAGCCTTATAAATCCTTTACACTAATCAGGTTATTGCCAAGAAGTTTTTATGCTCTGTTTCTAACAATGAAGCTTTTAATGCGAAAAAGGAAATGTACAAACATAGACTTTGCTGACCGACATTGAACTTCGTTTAAAGTCATGTAATATTAAGATGATACAACAGGGTGATATAATTCTGTATATTTCTAAAGAAGTTTGTATACAGGAAAAACGTTTGATTGTATTATTATTATTATTACCATTCACTTTAGCTGCTTTTTCATTTACACTGATGAATTTTAAGATCGCAAACAATAATTGCCACGAACTACATTTCAATAATACATTTGGCATGCTTTAAACGTGAAAATACTCGTAAACATATTCATACGCAAAATCATTAAAACTTCCTTAAAAATGCCAGCGCATCTGATGAAGTAATCATAGTTAACATATTTAACTTTTTTTTTCATTTTAGACCTTCTCAGTGGTTAGTGAATAAAAGGCAAATGACAAAAACATTATCACATATTTCTCACACGTGAACTCTGTTACTAATTGTTTGCGTCAAACCATGTCATCACGTTAAGTTTCCTTTAAAACAGTAAGAAAAGGAAATACAAGTAACAGTGAATAGTATGTGATCATAAATCATTTTCAAATGTTTTAAGTTTCTATTTAAAATTTGATATTAAAAAGAAAAAGATGGTCGGTCTCTTCTTTTTTTCTCAAGCAACAATGTATTTACTTTTTAATTTGTATTTCTCCTTACGTTATTGCAGATCCTTTACGAGCCTAGTAAACACACTAACAGAAAGTAACAAGTGGAAATGTAAGAAATCAGTATTATAAATAGTGTTATGAAATTAAATCAATATATCACTGTGTCAGTGGCATATCAGATATATCTATAAGTGTTAATAGGATTGATTTTTCAATATTTTATCAATATTTACCATATCAACGTGCCTTTTAGATTATTCCTGTATTTTCGATGACTTCTGATTATTAATATGACCTTCTCTAGAAAGTTATTAGAATAAAGTAAATACAAACAGTTAGACAGAAGACAGAGTTAGAGCTAATAAAAACTAGAAATAACTAAATGCAGAAACTACAAACCGGTTAATGTCTATTCTAATGACATGTCCAAGGCTTTAGTAGTTTTACCTATGTCTTGTACTCACTACCTCAGCTAGCAGGCGATGCTTAGCATACATAAAACTTATCGGTTTAATCCACCTGTTAACAGAGCCATAAAACTTACGGTGTTTAACATCAAATAAAAGAAAACGAGGATTATACGATTAAATGAAGTCACAAAACCACATTATCAATGATTAAAGACCTTAATTTTATGTAACTGCTCTGCGTGTACTTCTAGATAATACGTTGCAAAGCATGATAAAAGTGAACACTGCATGTCGTCTGCTTCTATTTAAATTATGTTAATTCAATGATATGTATGCACCGGGAGTAGCGTTTCCCTTTTAATTAAAGCAATTGAACAAATGTTTAATAACATATACAATATAAGTTGCATTCAAAATATTTTAGAACTATATTATTAACCTTGAACTAGTTAAACTGCTGTAAAGAAAGATTGTCCTTTACAAGCCTAGTAAACACGCTAACAAAAGATAGAAACGAGTGGAACTTTAGAAAATCAGTCTTTACGCATTGTTTTGTTATGAAATTAAATCAATATATCACTGTGTCAGAGGCATGTGTCAGAGGCAGGTATATCTATTAGTGTTAATAGGATTGATTTCTCAATATTTTATCAATCCTTACCTAATTAACATGCCTTTTAGATTATTCCTGTATTTTCGATGACGTCTGATTATCAATATGCCCACTCTAGAAAGTTATTAGAATAAAGGTGTGTAAGGTTCGTTCATACAAAATCTAGGGCAATTATGGTTTTAAATATACTCGGTTTGGCACACTCGTATAGCCAAATATAATACGTTTTTACTAGAGTAACTGAAAACACTGTTACCAGACAAATTACCAACACCAATCTAAATGTTCTACGTAATGAATAAATAGCAACTTAATACAAACAGTTAGACAGGAGACAAAGTTAGAGGTAATAAGAACTAGAAATAACTAAATGCAGAAACTACAAACCGGTTAATGTCTATTCCATATGACATGTCCAAGGCTTTAGTAGTTTTACCTATGTCTTGTACTCACTACCTCAGCTAGCAGGCGATGCTTAGCATATAGTTATCAGGCCATGCTTAACATACATAAAACTTATCGGTTTAATCCACCTGTTAACAGAGCCATAAAACTTACGGTGTTTAACTTCAAGTAAAAGAAAACGAGATTATACGATTAAATGAAGTCACTAAAAACAACATTATCAATGATTTAAGACCTTGATTTTTATGTAACTGCTCTACGTGTACTTCTAGATAATACGATGCACATCATGATAAAAGTGAACACTGCATATAGTCTGCTTCTATTTGAATTATGGTAATTCCGTGATATGTATGCACCGGGAGTAGCGCTTCCCTTTTAATTAGAACAATTAAACAAACGTTTAATAACATATAAAATATAAGTTGCTTTCATAATCTTTTAGTACTATATTACTGACCTTGAACTAGTTAAACTTCTGTAAAGAAAGATTATCAGACAGCCTTTTATATTGAACATCCAACCAAAAAGTTGAGATTTCTTTTTTCACATGAGTAATAAACACAATTCAGTCAGAGGATAAAGCTGCGGACATATTTGTTTAATCATATCAGTTTTACAACCATTCATTTCTTCAAGGCATATCACAATTTTGATTCTTATGTAAATGATGTTTAAAAAACTACATCAATCAGGCAGTGTGTGTAAAAACCTAAATTTAAATGTCACTGTGTCAGTGGCATTCTGGATATGTAAGTGTTAATGGGATTGATGTCTCAATTTATTAACAAAGTATACTTAATTAACATACCTTATATATATGTCCTGTATTTCTTAAAGCCAACTACGTTACTTATATTTTTGTAACAAATAGGCAAACATTTCAAAATTGTGAAACTGTCATATGCTTCTACCAACAACTGATTTATCTTTTCTGCATTTACATACTTTGCATTGAAAACTCTATCCTGTATCATTATGCATCTGTCACTGAAGTAAGGAGAACTAAATACTGATTAAAAACGTCTGCTTACAAATATCAGGGCCGATATTATGTGTTGATATATTATACTCTGTTTTACTTTCAAATAAGGCAAAATGCTACAGAAATCATGCTTCCAGAACAAAACACGAGCCATATTAAAAGTCAAGCTAAATTAAAAAATAAAACAAAATGAATAACGGAAAACTTGAATAACAAAATGAGAAACACAGTTAGGCACAAGACAAATTTAGGATAGAGTTTTCAATGCAAAGTAAGTAAATGCAGAAAAGATAAATCAGTTGTTGGTTGTAGCATATGACAGTTTCACAATTTTGAAATGACAAACTTTTAAGACTAATCTATGCCCACAATATTTCAATCGAATTGCTCTTTTAAACAGCTACAGATTGATTGGCAAATTACCTCAAATCATATACATGTATGAATTTCTTTGTGAACAATTTTCATGTCTAGTTGTTGTCCATGTTTTATATTAATTTAATTTATTAAAACCATTACAGCGATAAATAGGTTTAGAAATGTTAGGTGACAAGTAATTTAATGGTAAAAAATGTAGAAATTATTGTCTGTGACAATATATAAACACATTGGCAATGACGACAGCCAATGACATTTACTGTTAAAGGTTTGCTGTAAGTGAATATTTTTATTTTGAAAATATATATGTTAGTCGCAACAGATTGGTCAAACAAAGTATTTAGAGAAATATTCGTTCGAGAAAAAAATACATAAAAAATACACAATTTGCAAGTACAATATTTCCTTGATGTCTGAAAGCCAATGGTAATGTAATAGTATTATCATACAAGTAAACTAAAGTGACCAAAATTAAGTTTCTTATATTAGAACGAACAGAATAGAAATTTTATTAGGACTTGTACAAAGTGCATCATCTACAATACATTATATTCATATAAATTATGTAATAGCTGTTTGAAAATTATCAAACAAAGTCAGGATATCACATTTTACGTATACAATATTTTCATGACGAACAACAAACATACAAACAAACAAACAAACAAACCTGTAGCTATGGAAACATGTTCATTTACTGTATACTTTTATACAAAAGTAAGATTTATTATGGATATTTTTGGAATCGAAACAAAACAGTTGAAGAATGAACATTGATTTTAATTTCAGATATAGCAGTTGAAAATGTATACCTATTGGAAAGAGCTTCTTAACAAATTTAGATAAGCTCATTTTTATTTTTTTGAGTTTAACCGATGGGTTTATTTGTAAAATAATAGATTTCTGGAATAGTAAGCTCTTAAATAGTATTTACATATACATATAAAATGATACTCGTCTTCAATATCTATTTCATTGCATTACAAACAATATCTTTCTTCACGAGGAATCATATTTCTACTAAATCTACCAGTTTGAATTCTTAGAGGAAAACCATTCATTTTTAATCTACAAAAATAAAATCTTACCTAGACAGTATATTTAAATAACATTCATATTCAAAACAAGATTTAACAGTTCTCTTTATACATAAAACAGGACGTTTCAAGATTACTGAACAATTCTTGTTTGAAGCAACCAATATAGTATGTAATATATATTTTGCTTTTGACTTAACATATTCATTTAGTAACGCATGATATGATAGTCACTTTGAACTGGTTAACCTGCTGTGAAAAACGTTTGTCAGACAGACTGATATATTTACATACAAACCAAATATTTCAAGTCACTATCAGTTAAATAAACGCATATGAGTACGCAGAATTAAAGCTACATTAAATAAAATATGTAAACATATTTTTCCGTCGGCTTACAAACCAAGCATTCTATAGTTCCTTTAACATTTTTAACAGTATTGTTGTAAATCCCATTAAAAAATGTTCATAAGTTATGATTTAGAAAGGAAAACCCCACGGTAACACTAAAGTTCGTATACGAATTTTAACATGCAAATGAAGACATGTATAATTGTCTCGTGTATGCGCTACGTCACAATTGTTAAATCAATTATATCCATGTGGATCACAGCAAATAAGAGATATTCTTGTGCAAACAAACTTTTACCGTTTTAGTTTCACGGTGCATTAGCCCTGTCGTTTACAAAAAAGTAATCATCTCATAAAAAGATTGTATTTTATCACATACCCGACTCGATTTTGCGACTCCGTAAATATGGTATTGCACGGCCGTGCATATATTTTCACGTGACGTCATTTGCCTTATTAAAACATAGTGTAAAGATGCGTTAAATGTAAGCGTTATACTATAGGCGCGCCAATGAAAAATGACGCCTTTTCACTTTAAACAGTTTATATTTTTGGTATGTGATAAATAGAATATTAAATTCGTGTAAGTTCATTACTGAATGTATTGAACCCGTTGAATAAAAAATATTATGCTCGCCAGAGGCTCGCATAATATAATTTTATTCAACTCGTTCAATAAAGTCAGTATTGAACTAACACTCATTCAATATCCTCTATGTATGGTTATATAGTGCGTAAATATACCGTTAAATTCGGACTGTTACTTAATAATGTTTGTTGATTTTCTATTGATGTACGGATGACCAGAAGGCGGAGTTTCTCATGCAGAAATTGTACCTCCGATTTCGCCACAATGAGGTTGTAGATTTTTGGCTCATAAAGCTTATTTAGGTTGTCTGGACACCAAAATAAGAACCTGAGTCGATTCAAAAATATATTTAATTAACGAAATATACCTATTTCATTTTAATGAAATTTATTTAATGTAGCTTTAAGAAGAAGGAAAGGTTTGGAAAGACTTTTTGATCAAATCATTTTATATTTTAGCCTTTACAATAAAATATATTACCAGTTTAATTATATTGCCGGCTACATTATCTCTATATATCCACTTAGGGTTACAGATTACAGGGTATGGTGAACAAACATAAAATTGCAATCACTTAAATCTAACTGTTTAAAAGGCACACAACTGTGCTTTCCAATTTCAAATGTAAACCCGGCTAGGTGATGAAATGACTACAGAAATGCAAAGTTCAGAATGACGTTAGACCCTAGAAATTAGTTGTATGTATTCTTCTACATGAAAGTTTCACTAGCACTGAATCTTTAATTTACTTGAATGTGTGTTTTATTTTTTGTTTTGTGTTTTTTGAGTATTGTTTGTTTTGTTGTAATTTATTTTATTTGTTATTTTATTATTTAGTTTGTTTTAAATCAAATTATATTATTAATTAGAAACGCTCGAAATACTCCGTTTTAAAAATCATAAGTTAAAGATTATATAACTCAAGTATAATAATTGAAAAGCAAACAGGAGAGCATTTTTCATAAATTCGCTCAAGAATGCATTAATTTCATGCATACATTGTATACTTGCGAACTGGAAAACTAGGTCCTGGGAAAGTATATCACACCGTACTACCGGGCAAGTGATTACAGATTACTGCAGTAATTGGCAGAGATACTGATTACAACCGCAGGTCATCTATTTAGCTGACCTACTTATAATTTTAATGAAGGACATATTCATTCCTATGAATTGCCTCGAGATATTAAGATATTACCAGCTACTTTCAGAAACGAAGTTATTGTAAGCGGGTTCAAAGTGAATGTTTCGGAAATTTCTGTGAAAATAAGTTTTTGTTTGCATGTCTTCAAAATATTTCAAGATCGAAATAAATGATGATTTTTCGTGAGCAACACGTAAACATTATTTATATTGTAACGTTGTACATGCAGTTTTAAGTGTTTGAAATTTTATAAATTCCAATGCATTTTCTAGATGTCTTTAACATTTCATTTGCGACATCGATATGTTTTATATAATTAATTTAGGGAGTTATTGTACTTGTCATTCATTTGTTTGCAATGCTAAAGTTCCTTGTAAACAAATTTGTATCACGTTACAATTTGGCAATTTATTTTACCTCAGCAATATTGAAATATCCACTCGCTTCTTTATAAACTTGCATAAAAGCCGTTACAATTACAATTTGCAATCTCTTTTCGAATTGTTTTGCACGTTCGCGGTATTGCTGGCCTAAGAATTAAGCAATTTGATATTAACTGTTAAAACATTGTCAAGTTTAAGACTAATAATGGAATTGATAATATCATTTGTTTTGTCTATATTGTGCACTTAGCAACCTTTATATAAGACTGGGAAATTGTAACACATATCAATATGCAATCTTTTGATTCAGTTTTTATCAAAGTCTTAGAAATGCTACGATATATCAAAAACCTGTCTGATAGTTTGATTAATCGACATTACGTAGAACATAGGTTTTGTTGTTGGGTATATTTATCAGATATAACTCTGTGGGTATTTATTCAATACACTTATGTACGCAACATGACATCAAGTGGTAGGGGTACTGCATCATTTTTCTTTGAAATTCTTGAAAATTTGTTTTAAATGCTATCATGCGCACGATGCATTAAACAAGTCAATTTAAGTAGTATTTTAAATGGTTGATATAATTTCATTTACTTAATAATAGCAGGTATTCTTTACAGTGTGATTGGACGATAAAGGGATCTCTCGTGAGAAGTTATGAATTGAATGACCTGGATTCCATTAATTTAACCTTTTAAGGCTTTTCAAACAGCAGAATTAAATATAATATTTAAACAGACATTAAGATTCATTCATTGAATATATTTCTATTCAGCAAAATTGAAATGATTTGTAAAAACTGAAATAAAGGTTCGAAATAGTAATAACGTAACATTTAACAAAAAAAGGTCATGAAAGCACATTGTAACTATATTGTTTGTCCATGTATATTTTTTATCAATAGGTCTTTACAAAATGGGCTATTAGTCTAACATGAGGTGGTAACTAGATACCATTTGATTCAAACACAAATGTATTTTATACAAGACATATCTGTTTACTACATTTATCAATTACCTTTAAAAGCCTCCACTAATCAGCTTATTCCTACAGAAGTTTATGCCATGTTTCAAACAATGAAGCTTTTTCTTCTTATAAACTTCAGAAAAGTGAATAAAGAAAAGATTGGGTGTTAAATAATTATGCTTGTTATAAAACTAGTAAGTATACAAAGAATACGTTTTATTTTCTTCAAATTATTCATATTAGATGGGTTATTTTCTTGATACATTTTAAGATCGCACATAAGTTGTCAAAGTTATTTGCCAAGAACTAAATTTGAACAATAAATTTAGTATGCATTTATATAGTAGGAAATACTAGTAACATTGAATATTATGTGACTATTTATCACTTTCAAATGTTTTAGTTCGTATTTTTCTTTTTAATTTCAGATTCAAAAGATGTTCCAGTATGCGTCCGTTCTATTTTACTTCAACGAAATAACAATTCATTAACTATTTACATTTTATTCCTTTCTTCTTACATTGTAGTACTAGTTTTAGCATAGTTAGAACACTTACGAAAGAAAGTGGACAGTGGATTACGTTGTTAATACTCAGGCATTAGAATTTAGATAAACTTGGTGTTTTTTTTATAGTGGCATGTGTTACAACATACAATATGAATATATTCTTACAGTTATTGTTATTGATGTTTACGAACCTAAATCAATATGTCACTGTGTCAGTGGCATTTCGGATAAACCTATTAGTGTTCAGAGGATTGATTTCTCAAATTATTATCAAAGCATACCTAATTAACGTGCCTGCTTGATAAATACTGTATTTCTGAAAGCCAACTAAGATGTATCCGGTTATCTCTCTCGTGAAGGTTAATAGAATAAAATTGTGTTTAGTTAGTACTTACAAATACCAGGGATTTTTTAATATATTCGGTTTGACACACTATAGAAAAAAAAGAGTAAAATATTTTACTACTGAAACCATTGTTACCACAAACATACCCAACATTAAAATATAGCAAAATAGTTTAATAATTAATGAATAACTAACAACTTCGGTTAGCATTAAATCTGATATTGTCTATTCCATATGACATTTACACGGTTTTAACCAATGTGTTGAACTTATCACATTAGTCATCAGGCGATGTTGAACAGACATAACACTTATCGGTGTAATCCATCTGTTAGCAAAGCCATAAAACTAACGGTGTTTAGCTTCAAGTACAGAAGATGACGTCACACAAATAAACAACTTATCCTTATCTGTAGCTGCTATGTGTGTACCTCAGTATTTTTTGAATCTCAACATGAACAAAATGAACACTGCTTTATTATGTACTGTGTTTCTATTTAAATTATAGTAAATAATAAGAATATGTAAGTACCAGAAATTATGTTTTCCTTTAATAAGAACACTTGAACAAATGTTAACAAAACCATTTTTCTTTGCAAACTAAAAGGTATTGATATTTGCAAGGATAATCTAATTCTTATATCTTCTTTTTTATAACTTAATGAAATGTAAAATTGTAACGTTGTTCCTCAATGTTGACTTTGGAAGATTGACTTTTTCATTTGAGTCTGCGGCTGTGGGTCTGAATCCTGCATGGGATTTGCATTATCATTAAAGACTGCTCCCAGGTTGGTTAGCTTGCGGAACGTTATTGTCTGTTATTGCTTCACTACAGTTTAATCACAGCCGTAACATATGTCATCGTGAAGAATAACATATCCTGATATACTGAACCAAATTGTAAAAATTTGAAACACGAAATTAATATGACCCCACTTGTGTACCTTTATTGTCCGTTCCGTCCTCATCTCCTCTCTCCTCTAAGATGTTTGTACTGAGATCTTTTTTCTTCTTTTTCCACAGAAAACCTTATCTATGTCCGCATTATTTTAACCGGGCTGTTTTTTAAACAGTTATAGTTTGATTATGAAATACTTAGCGATAGAAACACGACAGAGTAGGCCCGCAAAATTATAAGAAGGCTTCAGTCTGAGGGCATTATTCATTTCAGGGTCGATTATCACTATCGTACCTGTCTATGACGTGTAATGTCTTGATAGGTCTAATAGTAGCATTTATATTTCGTTGAAGTTCCTGTCTCTGTAGATTTCTACTGTACATTAACCTCTTCAAAGTTGCTTTTCTTATGTATATACAAAGTACACTATAATCAAGATGCAAGTTTCATTTTCATTTTTTTCTGAATAATGTTATCATAATTTTTTTTCATTAAATTTCAATCAAACTGTGCTTGTACAAAAAGTTCTTATAATAAAATCAAGCGATTCGCACTTAGAACCTACTTTCATTTTTACAGCGAGTTGTGATGATAACGTTTAATATGACGGCATTGTTTCTGATTGTGAACTTACTCGTGTTCAACGGACGATTATAATTATGGGTTCACAAACTCACAATAGGTCACGCAATACTCATATCAGTTGAAATCATGGGCAATTATGTTACTTTGTATAGTAAAAAGTGTATTGATTATTTTGGTTCATTTTTGTTATGTTTTAAATTAATCAATAAATTCATTTATTTGTTTATTTATCCATTTAAACAATTGAACAATAATGGTGTCGTGTTGCATGATGTTTATAAAATTGGCTCGGTTGTGATTTTAGATGACGAACTATATCTTGACTAAAAGGTAGCAGAAAATATAAACCCATTGTCCTGTGCGTATAACATAAGATTTAAGAACACTAATTCTAAAAAACGTACGTTTGCGGTACGGAATATTTAAATCGACATATCTTTGATGTCTAGAATCCTACTGAACTCACATTGTATTATACACAGACTTTAGCGGATGTGAAAAAAAAAGTGGCTTCCAAAATCTTTTAGTATGGCATACTATAATAGTCACCTTAAATGATTAAACTGCTGTAAAACATCTTGTTAGTAAGACTGATATATTGAACATCAAACCAACCGCTGAAATACAATTCTTACATTGACGGTCAGATAAGTTAATACACAATTCAGTAATAAGATAAACTGCGGGAAGATTTTTAATCAAACTAGTTTCAGCTCTAGCATTTTTTTTAATTTTTTTTAACTTTATTGCCGCCTACATTTTAACTATATATCCTACAAGCTTTACACATAACGGGGTAAGTTAAACAGATATAAATTGCAATCAGTTAAATCCAGCTGTTAATAAAAGCACAAAACTGCGCTATAAAACTTAAAACAACTCTTATAATAAGAGAGGTGATATGATAAAATGACGTCATAGAAAATCAAAATTTTAGGAAAATTCAGAATTTAGTTATCTAGAATTAACCCATGTGAAGTTTTGTACAATACTTGTGTTCGCAACGTAAAAAGAATAAATATAATATCAGTCTGTTTTTTTTGTGTGTTTTTTTTTTTGGGGGGGGGGGGGGATAAAATGAAGTACTTAGTTATTTTTAATTAAATGGTTTTAAGTACACAGTCATGTTTTAACAAGATGATTTAAATGTTATTACATGAAATATGTGTCAAACTTAACACTGATAATATAACATATAGACATTTCAAGTTAATTTAGCCTCGCATTTTCTATCCAGTTCTTGGTAAGGTTTTTGTTTTTTATCCCCCGCCGATGGAATCGGGAGTGGGATATTGTTTTGACGTTGTCAGTCCTTCCGACAGTCCTTCCGTACATCCGTATGTCCGAATTTCGTTTCCGCGCTTGTTCTCTGCAACAAGTGACTGGAATTCAACGAAAGGAAAAAAATAATAGATACTTAATACATTTAGAATACAGTCCATATACATACCAATACCAAGAGGAGATGCGCATGTTGTCGCCATGTTTTGGTCCGGCCCTTCAACACAGAGTTATTGCCATTGATTAGCTATGCTGTATGAATGTAGAGCAGCAATAGTTTCCGTGCTATTTCTCTGCAATAACTGTCAGGGATTCAATGAACCTTTATGATAAGGGGGGGATGGACATATCCTTGCCTTGTTCATGTCAAACTCTTCAACACAGAGTTATCGCCCTTGATTAGTTGTGTGGTATTAATATAGCGAGATATTTCCTTGCAACTGCTGGATTTTTTTCATTAAAACTTTATTGGAACCATTAATACAAAAGGCAATTTGCATCTCATTGGCATGTCTAAAAACTACTAGTTAACACGGAGTAATGGCCTATGTTATTGCCCTGAATTCGTATCATGTACAAAGAATACTACTGTTTATGCTATGATTAATATATGAATAAAGCCTTATGTCTCCAGTTGTTGTCTTGGCATTATTTTTGTTTTGTTTTGTGTTTTGTTTTTGTTACGGATTTTACGACGATTTCAGCATAATATCTTGGCATTAAATCAACCTGACCGCTCTACTCGTGAATATCTATCTGGTAATACTAACCAAATTCTCCACAATTTACTGACTGCGACTCGCGCATGTTTACGAAGCAGTGGTGTTGGATAAATGACTCACTGTCCGAGATTGTGTATTCATAAAAAGATAACTATCATAACATAATAACTAAAAACGTTGTGCAAAGTACTACAGGACATTGACTCCAGTTTTTGGCTAAATGACAGAAATGCAATAAGTATGCTTTCGCCATGAGTAATATTCAAATTCTCAATCCAAAAATGTGTCGTTGTTAACGTCTCATTTAGTAAGGCATTTTAAAGGTGATACGGTATTCAATTTGTAGTAATTCCCCTAAGGATGTTTTAGAAATGGTTTCCATGTGACTATGCCAATGTGACATTGACATTTATTCGTTCAGATGTTGTATCTGTTCTTCAAGTTTTGACATATTAATGGCATTATATAACATTGTGTTACATTTGCCTCGAAGCGAAATAAAATTTACAGTTATCAGCATGCATTATAAACTGTTGAAATGTGTTGAATTAAAATTAAATTAAAATTTGCTATTCTAAGAAATGAAAGAGAATTCACATTAAATAATCAAACAATGAAGGACATTTAAATTTCTCTTTGGTATGGTTTGGGAAATTGTATTTTGAATATTGTATATTAAATTAAAGTAGTACACCATTTATCTAACATTGATAGCTTTAGTGATGTTATGGTCTTAAACTTGTTAATCTATTTCGGACAAAATCCTTCTAAGAACACTTTGACTTCCTGTAAAATATACAGGGAAGAACTGAATATAATTATGAAGGATATCCTTTGGTCAGTCTAAAGTTGCAAACAAAAGTCAGGGAATTTCGACATCAGTGCCTAATCTAGAAATAGAAAAAAATATAAAGGATCTTTCTGGAACGTACAAACGTCTAATTTCCTAAATAATCTAAAGGAGTTTCGGAAACAATGTTTCTAGCTTTATTCCTCGGACATATATGAAATGCATTTCGTTCCATTTAAAAATTTACAACAGTTAACAACGCTTTTTAATTTCATTTATTCTTAACTTATGAACAACTTACTTAATATTAAAATAATCTGTGATATAAATGACATTTTATAAGTGTTGCCCCTAAATAACAAGACCACCAATAACGATCCCGGAAACTAACGTGCATGAAAACACCTAAAGACACAACATCAAAAACTCATCTGGTACTCTTAGTAGATAATATTGACTGTTCATGATATTATACATGTATTATACATTGATGTGATCAATTCATTTGAATCTCACGATTCTTATACATGTTATCTTTGCATAAAACAGTCAAGTCGCTATACTATTACTATTGCTTATTGTAAATTATCTGGATATTGAATATACTAAAAATTAAAAAAGGCATTGGAATTAATACAATTAAATTTCAATTACGTAAAGTTAATTCTAAAGTGAAAAACTAACTAAAATATTTACATTTTGATGTTATATAAGATTCTTTCAATGTTCTGTTAAACGATTTGTTACATTAATAGGGAAAGTTACAAATTAATTCATATAATTATCTCGTCATATGTAATCCAGATAATTCTAAAGAAGATTAACACTATAAAATAACGCCTGCAATTCTAGGAAATGACGGGAATGTTAATTAACAATGTGTTAACACATACATCCCACATGAACCTGCCATTATAATGATTTTTATGTCAAGAATGAATGAACTGTCTGATGCACTTTGCATAGGAGTTAAAGCCTATCAAACAAAGGAAAAGAAATGATCAAATCAAAACAAGTTTGAAACACACTCAATTTCGGTGCAATACTGTCTAATTAGCATGATAATATATAAGACGCTTTCTAACTTGGGACATTTACGTATTTCTCATAGCATAGAGAAACTATTTTTTTTAAAACATACAGTGTCTCTGATTAATGTATAAAGGTAATCTCGGTTAGATAATGTCGCATCAATATAAAACAAAATTATAGGGAACAATACTAATGCTAAAGCATACAACATGAAATATTTTAAATATATGCAATGGTATCGAATATATGTACATATAGTGGCAATACATACAATTTTGTTATCATTTGAATTGTTACTTCAAGTACAAATCAGGCTTATGTTTCACAACTTTAATAACATTCAACAAATACTTACTAAGGTTATTTGCTTATTTATTTATTTTTAGCACATTCATGACGTCAATACAGCTTGTAGCTAATTATATCATTGTTGTAGAAATTTGTAAGTGCATGTATGTGATAGTGTAAAATATACTTTATCACATAACTTATTGTAGAAAAATAGAAAGCAGATGTCAAAACAGATGGGTTATGCTATCAAAATATCCAGAAACATCTTTATAATAAGAACAATAACTCGCGATACATTCTCAAAATACTCACATATTGCGTTTATCTATGACTTACGACTGTGATAAAAATAGTTTTTGTGACTGAATGATTGTTTTTAACCAGTTATTTTTTCAAAATTGTATTAAAGTAAGAAAGTTAATATTAAAAGAAAAATATGATAACACACAAAAAACAAATATCATTATATTTGATGACAACACATTGTAAATTTTTTAAAAGGCAGAAATTGTCCTTTCTTTTGTCTGAATTAGCCGATTGCTTTTGCTTGAATATCCGTCCTGGATTTCTTCAACAAATGTATATAATTATGGTGCAGAATATATTTAACAACACGAAGGCAATCAACTATGCCGTTGTTCCTTTGTGCAAGAAACATTTACACGTATTGCTTATTACTAGGTAGTTCAAGAATCATATTTCGCTGGCATACAATGGCATAGTTGACTTGCTTTTCGTGTTGTTCGATACATTTTTTATTTTTGCACGAAAATGTTATATAATTATTTCTTGAAATCATCAAGATAGTAAACGTAGGTCGTCAATTCCATACATGACAAAACGGTCAGATGGCAGTTAGCAAAGAACTCTCCTTGGTCGTATGCTCTATACAGAGCAAGAAAGTCTGCAGAACTAATTAAAAGGAAAAAATACGAGAGGATCAGAGGCTATGAAGCCTGCACGTCACAGAAATCGCCCGAAAATCACAACTTGAAATTAGATAACATGAATTATGGGTGAATAAATATCAATCAAGATGAGATATTGTAACCACCGAACAGGCAAAAGATTGAATTGGTTGAATTTTAATTTTGAAAGCAAAACATGATTGTCGTGTTGAAAAATCTTCAAGGATTGACAAAAATTTGAATAAAAGTTAGATCTAGATCTTGTTAATGTTTAAGATATAATTATCAAGTTTTCGGAGCTTATGATTCACAGTATCTGCTTTCACGTTGGACCCTGTGAAAAAATAAAAATACACTGTTTACACTGCCTAACTTAACCAATAATATTACCAATTTCAGTGTGTTCAAGGCCCTCTAAATATTGCAAAATGTTATTTTAACAGGCGTTGTTTGTGTATATATGGAAAAGAAAAAGAAATTGGGCAAGGACCACAAAGGTGACATGTATGTGCTTTTATTTATCTCGTGCGAACGAGATACTATGTCGTGGCCACGAGCTACTAAGTCGTGGCCACGAGTTACTAAGTCGTGGCCATGAGATGGCTAAGTCGTGGGAACGAGATACTATTTCGTGGCCTCAAACGCACGATAAACGAAAAACCGATACACGGAAAACGATAAACGTTAAACGCTTGTAAACGATGCACGTTGCACGATATACGCACGCACGTTACACGAAAAAACGGACGCATGAAAAACCCTTTTTTTGACAAACGAAACGTTAACCCTACTGTATGTCGTGGCCACGAGATACTATGTCGTAGCCACGAGTTACTACGTCGAGGCCATGAAATAGCTAAGTCGTGGGAACGAGATACTATGTTGTGGCCACGAGATACTATGTCACAGCCACGAGTTACTAAGTCGTGGCCACGAGATAATTAAGTCGTGTGCACGAGATACTATGTCGTGGCCACGAATAACTAAGTCGTGGGAACGATATATCTAAGTCGTGCGCACGAGATAATTAACCAATCAGATTACAATTACATATATTATGATTTTTTTAAACATGAACAAAAATCTTTGTAAAGTTTTACATGCAATATTAATCTTTGAAAATTCTAAACTTGTCTTTAAGATCATATAAGAAATTCACCTTCCAAGGCCCATCACACATTCATTTTGACTATGGTCCTTTGTGGGGACAATTTTGTGATCGTATGGGTCAGTTTGTACATACTACGGCCTGTTTATCTTGTTTATACGATAACATGAGAAGGAATAAGTCCTGGTTTATTTGATCTGGTATGGACATTGCCCATGGACAGTAGGTAACCATGACACTTCATGTAAAATCCTTGTCTGATGAAAAATTTAAAAAAGAATAAGTCATAGTTTCTATAACCTAGAAAGATCATTGCACCTGATAGTAGAAGACACCTAATAATACGAGCTCATTGGGTAAAAGTCAGGGTCACAATGACACTAAATGTTAAATTATTGACCAGTTAATAACTTGTATAAATGACACTTTTACAGGCAGGTGAAGTAGGGGCATCCTTGTACTATAGCACATGTCTAGTTAATTAGGAAAATTCACATAAATGGTGTAATCTGATTGGTTATTTATCTCGTGACCACGACTTAGTAACTCGTGGCCACGACATAGTTTCTCATTTCCATGACTTAGAAACCCGTGGCCACGACATAGTATCTCGATCCCACGACTTTACTATCCCGTGGCCACGACTTAGTTACTCGTAGCTTCGACTTAATAACTCGTGGCCACGACATAGTTACTCGTGGCCACGACATAGTATCTCGTTCCCACGACTTAGCTATCTCGTGACCACGACTTAGTAACTTGTGGCTACGTCATAGTATCTCGTGCCTACGAGATAAATAAAAACACACACATGTCACCTTTGTGCCACCGTACAACATGCCTATCAACAAAAAGATATATTTTGAAGTTCACAATATCTGCAAAATACGTGCTCAATTTACTACTATTAGAATTCCAATGGAAAATGTTAAATAAGTTTTAAAAACAACATACATCAAAGCAAACTTTAATCTGCCATGACTGAAATATACCATTGATCAGTCACTCGTAGAGTCGTTTTAATTATCCGAATTGCATGCTTGCATTACTTGAATATTATGTCATTGAAATATCGCTTTAACATAATGACAGAGTGTTATTAAAATAGATTACTAGATTTCCTGTGGACTAGTTATGTATTCCGTGCATGCCAAAATTGAATGACATTTAAATCGTATTACGAATGAGCCTGGCTCGGTTTTTACTAGCAATTCTAGTAAAATAACTCTGTATATAACTGCAACAAGCATAAAAGTGGAAAATCATCTGCTTTTTAACATGATGGAACTTATCTAAAAATGCAGTCTCTGGAGTGCAGTTCTTTGTAAAACAAAAGTCTCTAAACTACAACAACTTTATGATCATTTTATAATCAAGACGTCCGAATAAATGCAGCATCTCCGTAGCGGCATCGAACAAGAACAACTAAAATCATATCTTAGAAATGTTATTTTCTAAACTTTATTATTTCTGTAAGTAAGAAATTATTACAAATGTAAAAATTCTAAGTTAAGCATTCCTGTTGTTTGAATTGCTTTACGATTTGATAACACTTTGTTGTTTAAATGATATTAAATATAACAACATATTTCATAAGAGTCAGGCTTTGTCCTCTTAACAATTGGGAATACTTTGCACTGCTTGTCGGTTACGGTATTAATCTAACAGCCTTTAGAGAAGTTGTCGATGAGTGAAATTGTACGATTCACAAGAGTGACCGTTAATTAGTCATTTATGATAATTGGCTGAAGTAATTTAAAACAATGTTAAATGTATATCTGGCAATCTGACAGTTTAGATAAATGGCCATGCTATTTAAATCCATAGATATCAGATTAAGAATATCCTGTCATCAAAATATCGTCAGTCATATCAACATCGTTGTAAATAAACCGCTTTTAACATTACAGCAGCGAAAAGAATTAAAACACATTAAATGCTCGTTTTATTTAGCGTTCATCTATTTGATACGAACCATTGCATTAAACAATATACGTATTTTAAAATAAAGATATACATCTTTTGGCAAAGTTTTCGCGTAAATTATTTACATCATCTGATGCAATGGTACAATCCTGGGTTGGTTAAAGTTAACACACACAGAATTTGAATCAAAATTATTTCGAATTTATGTTCAATTAGGATTTTAATGCAAGGTCAATAGACCAGAAACTAAATGACAAAGTACACTGCAAGTCCTTGAATTCACCTTTAAAACACGTTAAACTGTAAATGAAAATATATTGTACGACATTTTTTATATATGTTCAGACATAACAATTATGTATAAAGCATAACTGAATACATGTACAACGATATGTTTGGCACAATTAACAACTGTAATACCCAGAAATACATGTTTTTCCAGTAAAGTTACATTGAAATTAAAAAACTTAACTATAAATATTAAACTATCAACACAAACCTATACATGAATCATTATACAAAATAAAGCAGCAAAGGTGGTTACGGTAGTAAAGCTGCGTTTTATCATTATTTACATTCGATTTGTACTTGCAAAGTTCATCACCAGTCTATCATTCTGATAATCAAATACCGTCTTCCTGAAATAAAATGAAACTCATTGATATTCTCAATGGGACACAAACACACTTTCCTAGAATATAAAATAGGAATCTTTAATTGCAAAATATCTATTTTTACACACAATCAGCAAGGGTTAGTAAGCAGATTTATTCTATTAGAGTGTAGCACTAAATGAACTTGCTTTATTAACCTCAGTTGTACCAAATGTAGCTCAGTAATCGTATCAAAATAGATATTCACAATGTGATTTGTTACCATGCAATTGAGTTCCGTTGTCGATAAACTATTTTTCAATGCTATTTTTTAAAATTTTCACAGTAAAAGGCAAGTATGTTATAATTATATTGTGTATGTTATACAGTAAAACTAATCTTAAGAACATAGTAACGTGTTCTTTTAAAATATAATACTAGACATAAATAGATAAAATCCTGATCGAGAAATGTAAATTTTGTGTTCAAGGCGTCACATTGTTCATGATAAACAACTCGGACTAAGCAATCAAACAAACCGTACGGTAAACGTTTAGCAAGGTCTTCACGTTATAATTCATAATAATCATTATAATTTAAAGGCGCAATTCCATTAAACTCAATTTCCTGTCCGTGTCTGGGGTGTTTATACATTCTTCTAATTGTGGGGGAATACATAAAATCTGAAAAAGGCACCACTTTTAGGAAAACAAACCATTTTAAAGGAGAGAATTGCACAGATAATTTGATAATCCAATGAAAGGTGTTACAACTAACACTAACTTAAGCAGAAAGCAATGCCTACACTTTAATGATTTGTACAATATTTCTTATAAATGTCTATATCTATGACTTTATGAAAAATGCGTGGAGTATATTTAATCAGAATAGTTAGTCATGAAAACCATCAATACTATTTTTATGATAGCATCAGTTTATGTCCTGTTAAACGATTATACATAGTGCATGCAATCAGTATTTTGTATTGTTGATAAAATCAAACCACTTTTTCTGATCATAACATGCTGTTTTATTTTTCCATCATTTCAAGTAAGATGATATGAAATCATACAGGTACAAGTTGCAATTTGTAGAAAGATGATATAACGGAAGCTTTTCATTAATATCTATTTAGCTTAATTGAAATAGTTTCTATTCCGTATTTCATAAGACTTTGAGGTTACTTGAGTTTTACATTAAATTCAAGCCAATAACATTTCTAGATAATAATGCTCTTCTTCCACCTGAGACTGTAAACACCTAAAAGTTTACAAGTCCACTACTCAATGCAAACCACTTTATCTCAGTCTGATGAAAGTAATAATAGTTTGATATTTATATATATTTGATAACGACATTCTTTCTG
Source organism: Ruditapes philippinarum (assembly GCF_026571515.1). Taxonomy (NCBI): domain Eukaryota; kingdom Metazoa; phylum Mollusca; class Bivalvia; order Venerida; family Veneridae; genus Ruditapes; species Ruditapes philippinarum. The sequence goes on along the minus strand of NW_026866765.1, from coordinate 204,938 downwards.
AACGCCGTCTTAAACATGTTTCGTCGACTTATGTACGTGCTCTTAAACCTTTGGCTTTCTGTCAGTTCGTACAAAATGCTAAACAACTGAAATGCCTCCATATTTTGTTGACAGAGAAGCGTTTTCCATTTAAATTTTATGCCTTACATTGACCTATTGGTTTCATATTTCATAGGTACCGTAAATTTGCACCACTACCACAATCGTATTTTTACAATGGTATATATTTTGTATATTTTGTCTTCCATAATTTACGATACATATTGCTTTGCTCATCTCTCCTACTTTTAGAAAAAAACAAATACGCGTATCAAAACATATATTGAAGCAATGGGAAACACAATATGTTTACATCTTGTTAAACGAGCATTATTCCTTACAAACACTTTACATGAACTCTTCAATGAGATGTCAGAAATGATATAAAGCTTAGATACGTATAGAATAACATTTTCTTGTGGGCAGCTCGGCAAGTACTTGGTGCAGAGGGACAAATATTTCCCATTGGCATTTACCTTTAATACATTGAAGCGCGGGGATATCTGAAATATTTGACCATAGTCTGTGACATTTTATTGCAGGCGGCGCGGCAAATACATTAAATAAATCGTTGACTACGACAAAAATCAAACGCACTTTCTTTTTCAAAAAGAAAATGCGCATCACAGAATTAAAAGTAAGATAAAAACAAAAGTATGTACGAAAATTAATTAACATAGTTAAAAATGTTGCATTTGCAGTAGATATTTTTTCCTATTTCGTAAGAAAACGTTTTTAAAAAGTAAATGATTCAGAAATTAAATGATTTGTACAGCCTCTTTTAAATATCTTTTAATGAATTTATTCATTCAATTTTTGAGATGATAAATGGACGACCCTTTACATATTACATTCACAATTCATATTATACTACCGAAGTGTACGGGTTAAAATTAATAGGTTTAGATTTTCTGACCAGCATAATAAGAAGGTCGGTTGTACAGTGCCTCGTTATGGAGTTTACTGCCTTAGAATCACATTACCTTTACAAAATATTAATTTATACACACACTTGAGAGATTTAACAAAATAACAAGAATCAGATACTAGAAGACAAGTAGCTTCATGGTATGATTATTCCGACAAAATAATACTTCTTTATTAAATATCATTTATTAAGAGACTGAAGTTAATTTTCCTATCATATTATTAATAAGATCTTGTATAAATAAGAAAAAAATATTTTGTATATCATACCCTCGGGGTGTAAGAATAAAGTATTTCGTATCTTTACAAACTAAACAAAAAAGCGCGATTGCATTTTATCTTAAGTGTTGCAGATTGCCCCAAACAAGTTACGAAAGTGCAAAGCATTCAACATTTTATAAAGAATAATTGTTTTATGAACACCATTCTCTGCTAAGTATTAATATAGTTACGTGGCCTGTTAGGGAGGCTTCTTTTCAGGATTAAGTAACAATATGCAAGGATTTTTCCCAGCATTTTAATATGTCTCCTATATTTCATCAGATCTGGGTACTTCAATATCAAATTTTGTAAGCACAAAAATACTTGACATTTCTTGAAATATTGTAAGGGTATGTTTAAATATTTTTATGTGCATATAAATTGGTCAAAGTATTTTGTTTGCCATAACTATCTGTATAATGACCTCAATTATTATTCATCATTCATTCATTCATTCATTCATCCATCTATCCATCCAAACCCACTTATTATAAACAAAATATTTTGTTCACTTAAAACGTAAGTATGAAGATATATCGAATAAGTTATATTAACAGTATAGCATGTTTTACACCTAATATAGTAACAAGGTCATCATACTGTTAAGATTAAGTTCACAGAGTTTTATATGTCTACACAATATTTGATATAAAACAATTTTAAAGCTACAGAAGAACATCGGTTAGTATAAGATGAAGGAATTTGCGTAAAAACTTCGACACATCGGACCTTCGACTCATGAATCGGACTCAATTCAATCACAAAAGTTCGAGCCGTTGACGTTAACAAGCCAGTTACAAAAGGCGAAATAAAGGAAAAGTGGGCGATAACTCAACTAGCATATAGTTAATATATCCCGTGTGATTATCACGCGGAATCGGGTCACGGAAGTTCTCAAATGTCAAAGTATTAAACTACTTTACATAACATAAAAATATCTTAAACATATACATGAATGCACACGAATTGCACTAAAAGCTAATCGTTTGAGAGCACTTGTAGGAAGTCATAAGTTAAGTTTATCCAGCTAGTTTACGGTAGGTCGGTGATCTACTTGAATGTCTGCTCCTACATGTATCTGAAATAGGAATGCACGGACAGTGGGTGGGGGCACTGAAACTGTTACTTGGCCATTTAATCTTGGAAGTTGCCATGTGACATTTTGAGTGTCACTTTAATTTAAGGGTATTAAACAAACACGCAAAAATGAACATATGTTCAAAAGCTTCTATTTTGGAAATATTTTATTAAAGTTACATTCGTTACACTTGGGTGATTTAAACGGGAGTGAGTATGCGCTACTTTCAAAAATAAATACGATAATTAAGGTTATTACAAATCTTGAACGTTTTTGCACTTAGCCAATAGCAATTTGTTTCAAAACAAATGCAATTTTAATTACACAAATTACTTGAAGTGCATCACGAATTATAATTATGTTGTACGGCATTCATTAAAAAGGTTAAACATTTGTGGGGGGAGGGGGTCTGAGTATATTTTGAAAGGCCCACTAAGCCGCTAAAAAGATCTCAAAACCATTTTATTTTTGATGTCACGAAAAGTTTTTTTATATACTACTACGAGTATATGTATCTAAACGACCATTTGCTTCTTTTGCGTTTTTAAACTTTGAAATTCATTAGAGTAACAGTTATTTTTTGTATAAAAAGCAAAATTCGACTCTCTCTTTTACGACGAATTATTGCACATTCAGCGTCACTATCGTCAGATGATAAGCTAAACTAATATTTCAACAACAACAACAAGTTTAGAAAAGGTAATATATTACTTTCTGGGGCTGAATGTGCCTTTAATAATTATATTCTTGTTAATCTGATACTCGTTCAAATGAGATTAATACTCATTCTGATTAACTTGTTGCGTTCATCATTTTATTTATTATTGTTTGGTGAGATTTGTACATAATTTATCATCATAATATAAAATGGTGCAGCAATCTTCAGTTCGTACAGCATAGGAGGGTATTCTGTTCGCCTCTTATCAAATTTACATTCTAAGAGGGCGCCAGGATAGAGCTATCGACCTCCTTTAAACAATATTTATGGCTTTATAATATAAAATAATCGCCCGCAGAATAATTCTCAATGCGGTGAATGACACCTAGAACCATGGTCGAAGAACATTCATTTCAGTTGTCTGGGGACAAGTGAAATACAGTGGAATGGCAGTTGTAATTATTGCTATTTTTTGTCTTTTGCTACACATAGAATTGTATCTTCTCCTTATATTTTCTAAAAAAGTATTCAGTGATATAACATATCTTAATTGTCCAGAAATGTTGTATGTTGCATAGTTTGAAGAAAAGGACTTTTTTGTGTGTTTATCATAATTTACAATGATTTCCTTAAAAATCCTGTAACTCAATTGTTTATGATTTTATATCATACATATAATGCTCTAATGAATATTAATCAATCTTGAAGTTCCAAAAAAAGCATTATGTGTAAAGATATTACAGAATATCCATTTCATGTTAATAAAGGAGGTAATTAAAAAATATATTTTCTATAAAGTCTAAGTCATTTTTTTCAACAAGAAAATAATGCATATAATTTAATGATTACATATAATGTGGACAAATAATGGCAGTACATATTTAACTTATTTTTCGATGTTTGAAAATTGTTTCACAAGCATTATTATATACATATATAAACTTTCATTTAATTGTGGTAACAACCTTAATAACGACATACAGGATCTGAAATTGTGTGTTATAATTTTAACTACTATATTTTCATTGTTACAGTATCTACTACCAAAGTAATTAAATAATTGCATTGATAATAATTGTCCATAGTGAGATTTTATAAGTTATACATGGTGTAGCATCTTTCTGAATAAATCTAATTTCAAGACAAGTTATGTTATAAAATATTTATGCATTTATTTGAGTTAAACATAACGTAAACAATATGGTATGTTTTACACATATCAGAAATTTCTCAGCGAAATTATTAGCACATATTTCATGATACAGCGGGGTGTTGGTGATACTTCTAACATACTAAATGGTACTATACCTTAGAACATTATTTTTCTTTCTCAGCACGAAATTATTTAAATAATGATTTACACTAGAAGTAAGTAGTGCTTCATTTGAAATAATGTGTCATAATGCTTGCAAAACGTTATTCGAAGTGGTCTTAAATATAAGAAAAATAAATCAATGTAACTGTACTGATTTTCAAAATTTAAAAGAAGCAAATATAGTTCAGATCAATGATCAACAAGTATTTTTTGAAAAAAAAAACATAGTCTGTATAAGAAGAAAACATGCATTTTTAGAAAAGCAAGAGCCATGTCAACATGGCCATCCCCCGCCGAATGTGTTTGCTCATTGGAAGAATGTATATGTAGAAGAGCAGAATAATTCAATTTTAAGAGTTCTTTTGGTAATGAAAACTGATGGCTGAAGAGTTATCATTCTTGGGCACTGAGCATTCCTCTGCAATAAGATCTATCCACCTATGTCATTTCATGTTGACATCTCAAACACTTTTGAGATATGCTCCACTGAAAAATTAAGTATGAAAAATAACAAAGGGCAATAACTCAAAAATTATGAAATGTAGAGTTATCATTATTGTGCACTGCACACCTCCTGAGTGAGATCTATGCATCTATGAAGTTTCATGTTGATATCTCAAAGGCTTTTTCAGTTATGCGCATCAAATCAGTCATAAAATCGTCTTGTATGCAATTTATATGCAAACTGTCCAAATATACAAAATTGCATGCTTATTATTATTGCACTTATTATTAGATCTTTTTCATTTAGGCATAATTCGATGTAATCTTCATTATTTCTCGAAAGAAGTTTCATTTGTGTATGTATGTGAATGTCTGTAATGATCTTGTTATCTTGTTGTTTTTTTTTTCTCATTGTTTTTCAATGATTGTTAAGTATTTGTAAAGTAATGATTTATAAAATGAGCATTTGAACGTGTTATTTTCATTTATTTGCAATGCTAGAGCTCTTCTGTACATAAGTTCCTAATCAAATATATTATAACAATTTATTTTATCTTAGCCATGTGACGCATCAACTCGGTACACTTTAAATATTCTAGTACTTATAAACCGTTACAGTTTAATGGTGCAGTTGCTTTTCTGCCGACTTCAATGACATGTTTCAAAAGTTCGCTGAATTTCTTGCTTTACATTTGATAAATTCGATATTTACATTAAATACATTTTCAAGTAATTACATTTTCAAAATATACGTCAATGAAATTTTGAAAGACTTATAATGTAAATGAAAAATAAATATAATTTCTGTTATCTTAACTGTGCACGTAGCATCCTTTGGATATATAAGATTGGAAAATAGATAGCAATATGCAATATGCAATATATATATTCAGTTTTTAATCAAGGTCTTACAAATGTACGGTTTTATCGTTTATTATAAACCGTTGTTTTGATTACCCGACGCTTTTTAATATGGAGGCTGTTCGTTGCCAAAATCCAGCCTTTGAAACTTGACAATACATACTTCAGTTCTACTAAACAGATTAGTAAAAATCTAATTGTCGACACTGCACTTGTATAAAGCATTTTGATTATTTCGATTTGATAAAATTGAAGCTGTAAACATTCAACTTAGATAAATTGCAAACTGTATTTGTAAATGTATAACTTCAAATTTGCGACATGTAGAAATAATGATAGAACGTACACACTACGTTCAATGCCGTTGAGAATGTAACTGCATCAACTTGACACACTTAGGTTTACAACACCACACTTTCCTTTTACATTCTAACGCGATTAACATTTGTAAACGATTTTGCAACTTCCATATAAGGACTTATCACGGAAATAGACGAAAAATAATAGGCGGAGCCAATATTCACGAAAGCGGAATATAAAGAGAGGTAACTCTAGCTGATTCAAAAAATATTTCAAATTATATAGAAAGAAACTGTTATAAATTGCACATACATCAACTACATTACAGTTGACTTTGATTGTTAAAACGTATTCTAGTACAGGATATTCAAGTCATGCAAAGTTGGTTAAGATATAATGTAACAACGTAACAATGTTTATACTGATAATGAGCATAATAATATGCAAAAACTTAAGTTGGTGGATAAACATAAGGATTGTTTCCCATATATAATGACACACACCACTAGGTTTTACATGTACGGTAGGGTTTGTTTGCCTTCAAACGTTACATAGTATTACTCTTGAGCAGATCTTTTACATTCAGCAAATAGTATTAGAACACGAATAAAGAGAACTACTTCTTTCTTTAAAGGACAATGTTGGTTTGTAGAAAAACCCATATTTTTGACCAAGTGTATAACCACGGAACAATTCAACTTTTACTATCGATAATTTCGTTGTATAACCAAAAACTTGTGAATTTGTCCCATTTTAATGTTGAAATGAATATTCAGTGTATCCTAGCATCTCTGTTTACCTGCATTGGGAGGTATTTTGAGTCATAGGATGTGATTTAGCCTTTTATTATTAAATATATGTAAGCTGACGTAGGTTAAGGTCTTTTTATGCATTGTACTGAATCAATAACAACTCTAAAATCTGTAGATAGCTGTCTGATTAAAAGCAGAGAACTATTTTTATGTACATGAAATACTACATAGAATAGTAATTAAGTTTTGTAAGTGATGGCTTTCTAAAGGATAAAATAAACAAGGTATACATAAACTGATATTCGACATACATACCTTTGGACTCATTTAAATATTATTATTGAAAAACAAAGTGGTAAAAATGGGAAAATATATCTATATACAATTGTAAAAAAAAGTTATGTACGGAAGGGTACATACAACTTTGGTTATAATTTTACTATTGTTAAAAGTTTGTTTTTGTCCAGTCATACGCTAGAATTAAGTAAATGCTACTACTAGGAAAGACAACAGCCAGAATTTGGTCTGTATTAATATTTAGTCGTATCAAAATCTCTATCCGATTTTGACTTGAAAATTTTAAAGTGGTAAGGTAGCAGCTTAACTGTAAATGTAAAATTTATTTGTCGTTGAATATAGTCTTATCAATAGATTTTACTTCCTTGTAAAATATTTAACCCCAGACAGTAAGTAACCTGGTGAGTTTTTTTATTAGTTTTTTTTTAGTTTTTTTCTTTTTCTAGGAAATGTGGTATCTACAACGTTTTAAAACGTATATGCCTATAATCCTTTAAAGTCCGCTGATGTTGATTGTTTAAAGGCATAGAATGGCATCCATGCAAGTGAATTATGTTTGATGAATAACTAAACACCTAAAAGGTGTGGTAAACGGAAACTACGCCGCTTCTTGTCGCCGACGGTAAATGCCGAAAATGAGCGGATAAATACGTTTATTTACGATGATGTAGTGGGCGGAAAAATGGGCGGAGCTTATTTTATCTCCTATTGAAAAACATGTAAAGCTGGATTATGCTGATCCGAATCATGATGGTTCGACATTGTAAAGCTTAGAATGTAACTTCTGTTTTGTCGGCGTATACACGAACAATGATTATTCGAACACTTGGTATTGCTACTATCAGCAAAACAGTTAATGTTTTGTCGTTTAACAAAATGTATTTTGTTGAAATGCATGTTTATAATGTTAAATCGGCAAACTCAATCCAAGAATGCAACATTGGAGTTTACATACAAAGAAATACAATTGTATTTTGTCCATTTACAAACTGTTCTACTCAGATCAAGAAGGCTGGATATTTGGCAACGTATAGCCTCCATATTTTAAGACACTTGTTTCCCTGTTTGTGGGTAATTTTATCAGACATTTCTCTGTGTGTACTTATGCCGTACACTTGTGTACGCAACATGATTTCAAAATATCTGTATTGTTTTTTTCTTGAAAAATATTCTTGTAAACGCTATCGTAGTCACGATATGCAAATAAAAAGAATTTAAGTGGTATTATAATGGCTTTATATAATATTAGTTAACTTGATAATATGGAATTTCTAACAGTGTGATTGGATGAAGAAAGAGGATGACGTAAGTAAGAAAAAAACAAACAAGATAATATTTTATTAATTGTTTAATGCATTCCAAAATGTTAAATAAAAGGCTTAAGTGGACACTGATGTTCATACATGCATTTTTGAATAAAATGCAGATTCGAAATCGCGATTATTTACATATATACGACTGAAATTCATAATAAAACATAGTTGGTCGTGTCTTTTCCATCAACAAGCCTATACGAAGTGTTTTGCTAGCCAAATATTCGCTTACTAGATAACACATTGTATTGATTATAAAGGCAAGAAAATGGCGTCCGTGGCCGAGTGGCTAAATTCGTTCACTTAAAACCACTTGCTATTATTCACTGGAAGGGGGGGGGGGTGAATCCCGCTAGGATTTTGGATACTTTGAGTAATCTCTGTGGATCTACTCAGGTGCTGTTTTGTGCATCAAACAATGCAAAGAGAGACACATGAGGTCTCTCTCCAATGCCGACATATGACATTTACAATACGACGTCAATCACCATCTTTAACAGCTTGCAGATTCCTTTACAATGATCAGTTATATTATGCTCAGTTTCAAACAATGAAGCTTTAACTGCTAATAAGCTTCAAGAATATTAAAGAAGCAAACAGATGAAAAGAATCCTTTTAAACAAACATATCTAGTATGACTGCTTACTGTACGACTTCAAACTTCATCATAGGTCATGTAATATTAAGAAGCGATAATTATGATAAAATATTAAAATGTTCTTTTGAAAACTAGTTTATATAGTTACAAGAAATACATAATGATTGTCTTCAAATCATTCATAAAATACAAGAATAAAGATCAACAAGGCAAAGGCAAAGTTCGCAGGACGCCTCCCTGATACACACAAGCTACGGAAGTGAAGGAAATTAAATTTTCATAAACAAATCGTGCTGACAAGTGTCAGGAAAATTATTTGGTTTTGATTTACTACACTCTGATTTTCTTACTCATAAGGCAAATATGACAAGTTTTTACTACTGACATCGTACTTCTAGACAAATACACGTACTTAAATTAAATGTGAAGCCAAATAAAAAATATAAGTAACGAATAATGTTTTCAGGAGTTTTGACCTGTTTTTGGAGACGGTTCATTTCGATGTTTATATTTTTCAAATAATACGTTATAAATTAAGAAAAATCGATTTTTGATTTGACTGCTTCTATGTTTGACTGCAGACGATATTTCTATATTGTACGAGTCGCTACATTCGTTGACTTCAGACTACTTGCACCTAACTGCGTTGGGTTAAAATCTTGCAAGAGATTTGAGTTTACCATGCACAAAATAAAATATCCTCATCTAGCTAACGGAACGTGAGAGTCTATTCTTCCTTAACTACAGAATGGTCACAGCTGCAAATGCGTTTCAAACTCATCTAATTGTGAAAAACACCGTATCCTTATAAATTACACAACATTGTAAAACTACGAAAGCCTAACTTGGTCTAATATGTGTCCATAAAATGTTTGGGACGTTCTTATCTTTCCTAAGACGATTTTATCCGTACAATTTCTGAAAGTTAGTCCTGACTAAAACCATATTTATTCATTTATCTTTTTATTTGTGTGTTTGTTAATTTATTTATTTATTTATTTATCTATTTTATTCAATTACTTATCTTAAGTGACAGGTTACATGATGTTTGTAGTGTCGGTTCGGAAGTAATTTTAGGTTATATCATGATGAATTGCCGTGTACATTAACACATTAGTATTTTGGTGTAACATCACATCTAACGACACTGTAAATTCGTAAATTTTCTGTATTAATTGGAATCTTTGAATGTTGGAACTATATGTGTCGTATCTGATCAGTTAAACAGATAATTTAAAGATATATAAATTGGAAACTTTATCCAACTAATAACTTTATCTAAAATCTAGGTGAGTATGTCGCTGTGACACTGACATTTCAAATATCTCTTATTAGAGTTTATATAATAACATTATATAAGAATAAAAGGCATTTCCTTGGTGTCTAGACGCCAACTGTAATCAAATGGTATTATACAAATTCAACATTTGCAGAAGTAAAAAAAAAATGTTGTGTTTAATTTGCCGTTTGTTTTAAGTTTCTTATAGCATTATTATATTAAACCATTTGGGCCGTTTCACGACAAAACCAACATAGTGCGTTTGCGACCAGCATGGATCCAAACCAGCCTGATCATCTGCGCAGTCTGATCAGGATTTATTATTTGTTTCACCTCAGCCATATTGACATGTCAACTATGTTCTTGTAAACTTTTAATTAGCCAGTACATAAAATCCGTTACAAAAGGGACAATGTGTTTTCGATATGTTACAAACGTTCTCTATATTAATAACTTGCTTCAGAATTGAGCAAGTTGATTTTATTTCATTTTTGTCATTGAAATTATAAAAGACTGATGATGGAAAATATAATATAATTTGTGTTCCCTAGACTATGCACGTAGCAACCTTTAGATGTATAAGATCTTGAAATTGTAGCAAATATCAATATATAACCTTTTGATTTTGATTCGGTTTTTACCAAAATCTAATTAATGCTACGATTTATCAAAAACCTGTCTGATTATTGATTAATCGACGTTACGTAGAACATTGGGTCCGTTGTTTCCGGTAATTTTATCAGATACTTCTCTGTGTGTTTTTTATTCAATACACTGGTGTACGCAACATGATATCAAGTGGTAGGTGTACTGCATCTTATTTGTTCTTGAAAATTCCTTTTAAATCATATCATATTCAGGATGTGTAAAGAAAATGTATCTATGTAGCATTATAATGGTTTAATATATAATTTTAATGTACATAATAAGCAGGTATTTTACAGTGTGATTGGGCGTTGAAAGAGTCTGAAAAAAGGGTATATAACTAAAAGCACATACACGTCATTACTTGTATAATGATTTTAAAGAGCAGTGTGCAACAAAATATTTAAACAGATATTGCATTGAACATATTACTATTTAGAACATTTCAAATGATATAAATGAGTATAATACAGTTTTTAAATCGTAGTAAATCGTAATAATTTAACACTTTACTATTAAAGGTAATAAAAGCACGTTGAATGTTGTATGCCCGTGTATATTTTATCAATAAGTCTTTACAAAGTTGGTTATTAGTCTGTTATTAACATGTGAAACTTGATAGCATTTGATTCAAACACATTGTATTTATAACAATACACATTTTATTTACTACATTTACAATTACCTTTAAAAGCCTTATAAATCCTTTACACTAATCACCTTATTGCCTACAAGTTGTTATGTTCTGTTCCTAACAATGAAGGTTTTACTGCTAAAAAAACTTAGGAAATGTGCACACATAGACATTGCTGACCGACATTGAACTTACATTTAAAGTCATGTAATATTAAGATGAGAAAACAGCTTAGGCTGATATACAATTCTGTTTATTTTTAAAGAAGTTTGTATTCAGGAAAAACGTTTAATTTTATTATTATTATTATTATTATTATCATCATCATCATTCACTTTTGCTGCTTTTTCATTTTCTGAGACACTGATAAATTTTAAGATCGCAAATAAATTGCCACGAACTACATTTCAATAATACATTTGGCATGCTTTAAACGTGAAAATACTCGTAAACATATTCATAAGCAAAATACTTAAACTACCTTCAAAATACCAGCACGTCTGATGAATGCAATCGTAGTTAACATATTTAACAATTTTTCATTTTAGACCTTGTCAGTGGTCAGTGAATTAAAGGCAAATGACAAAACATTATCACATATTTCTCACACGTCAACTCTGTTACTAAATGTTGCTATCAAACAATGTCATCATGTTATTTTCTTTCAAAACAGTAAGTAAAGGAAATACAAGTAACAGTGAATAGTCTGTGATCATTAATCATTTTCAAATGTTTAAGTTTCTAAGTATTTAAAAAATTGATATTAAACAGAAAAAGATGGTCGGTCTCTTCCTTTTTTCTCAAGCAACAATGTATTTACTTTTTAAATTGTATTTCTCCTTAAGTTATTGTACGACCCTTTACAAGCCTAGTAAACACAATAACAAAAAAAAGAAACTCGTGGAACTTTAGGAAATCAGTCTTGAGTACCGCTCAAGCCGGTGCTAGGGGGCGTGAGAAATGTTGCACTTATTCATTATCCCTCATGTACAGACTCAATCAAACCGAGTCTGCAATTCTTATGTAATTTTGTTGTGATTAATGCTTCCGAGGGATCACTTTGTTTCCAGATTATTTTTTTACGTACTTTTTTGTTTAAAAAATTAAATCAATAGGTCATTGTGTCAGTGGCATGTCAAATATATATATATTAGTGTTAATAGGATTTATTTCTCAATATTTTATCAATACTTACCATATAAACATGCCTTTTAGATTATTCCTGTATTTTCGATGACTTCTGATTATCAATATTACCTTCTCTAGAAAGTTATTAGAATAAAGGTGTATTAGGTTCGTTCTTACAAAATCTAGGGCAATTATGGTTTTAAATATACTCGGGTTTGGCACACTCGTATAGCCAAATATAACAATTTTTTTACTAGAGCAACTGAAAACACTGTTACAAGAAAACTACCCAACATCAATCAAAATGTTCTACGTAATGAATAACTAGCAACTTAATACAAACAGTTAGACAGAAGACAAAGTTAGAGCTAATAAAAACCAGAAATAACTAAATGCAGAAACTACAAACCGGTTAATGTTTATTCCATATGACATGCCCACGGCTTTTATAGTTTTACCTATGTCTTGCACTCACCACCTTAGCTATCAGGCGATGCTTAGCATATAGTTATCAGGCTAGCTTAACATACATAAAACTTATCGGTTTAATCCACCTGTTAACAAAGCCATAAAACTTACGGTGTTTAACTTCAAGTAAAAGAAAACGAGGAGTATACGATAAAATGAAGTCACAAAAAACAACATTATCAATGATTTAAGACATTACTTTGATGTAACTGCTCTGCGTGTACTTCTAGATAATATGATGCACAGCATGATAAAAGTGAACACTGCATGTTGTCTGCTTCTTTTTGAATTATCATGGTTATTCCATGATATGTAAGCACCGGTAGTAGCGTTTCCATTTTAATTAGAACAATTATACAAACATTAAATAACATAAAAAATATAAGTTGCTTTCATAATCTTTTAGTACTATATTACTAACCTTGAACTAGTTAAACTGCTGTAAAGAAAGATTGTCAGACAGCCTTATATATTGGACATCAAACCAAAAAGTTGAGATTTATTTTCTTTACATTTACTGTCAGTTGAATTATTACACATGAGTTGTAAACACAATTCAGTAAGAGGATAGAGCTGCGGACATATTTGTTGAATCAAAACAGTTTTATTACAAGCCATTTCTTCAAGGCATATCACAATTTTGATTCTTATGTAAATGATGTTTAAAAAACTACATCAATCAGGCAGTGTGTGTAAAAACCTAAATCTATTGTCACTGTGTCAGTGGCATTTTGGATATGTTAGTTTTAATGGGATTGATGTCTCAATTTATTATCAAAGTATACTTAATTGACATGCCTTATAGATATTCCCCGTATTTCTAAAAGCCAACTACGTCACTTATATTTGTGTAACAAATAGGTAAACATTTCAAAATTGTGAAACTGTCATATGCTCCTTCCAACAACAGATTTATCTTTTTTTGCATTTACTTTCTTATATGTTGCACCGGATTGTAAAGTTTAAGAACAAAATGAAAAGAAAATCTTCTTCCTTGTACCTTGAATGTCCGTGTCGTCCTTATCTTATCTATGACTATTTCAGAATGCTGTTTTTGACAAAATCTTATCTATGCTCACAATATTTCACGAGGAATCCTATTATTGCTAAATCTACCAGTTTGAATTCTTAGAGGAAGACCATTCATTCTTAATCTACAAAAATAAGATCTAAAACTCCTAGACAGTATATTTAAATAACATTCATATTCAAAACAAGATTAAACAGTTCTCTATATACATAAAACAGGACTTTTTTCAAGATTACTGAATCATTCTTGTTTGAAGGAATAAATATAGCATGTAATATATATTTTGCTTTTGATTTAACATATTCCTTTAGTAACGCATGATATGATAGAAACCTTGAACTGGTTACCTGCTGTGAGAAATGTTTGTCAGACAGACTGATATATTGACCTACAAAACAAATATTTCAAGTCACTGTTAGTTAAAGAAACGCACATGAGTACGCAAAATTAGCAAAATTAAGTAAAAAGGAAAAGTTTAAAAAAGACTTCTTGATCAAATCATTTTATATTTTAGCCTTTAAGATATAATACAATTTTTAATTATATTACCGGCTACATTATCGCTTTATTTCCTCTCAGTGTTACAGATTACAGTGTATGATGAACAAACATAAAATTGCAATCACTTAAATCTAACTGTTTAAAAGGCACAAAACTGTTCTTTCCAATTTCAAATTAAAACCCGACAAGGTGATAAAATGACTACAAAAATGCAAAGTCAAGAATGAGGTTAGACCCTAGTTATCTAAATTAGCAATTAGTTGTGTGTGCACTTCTACATGATAGTTGCACTAGCAACATAAATAAAAGATAATATTATCACTGAATCATTATGTTATTTGTGTGTTTTTTGTCTTGAGTTGTTTTAATATTGTTTGTTTTGTTGTATTTTTTATTTATTATTCTATTATTTATTTTGTTCATAAAATCAAATTATATTATTATTTAGAAACGTTCGAAATACTCCGTTTTAAAAATCATAAATTAAATATCTAACTCATGTATAATAAATGCAAAGCAAACAGGAGAGCATATACTTGCGAACTGGAAAACTAGGTCCTGGGAAAGTATATCACACCGTACTACCGGACAAGTGATTACAAATTGCTACAGTTATTGGCAGAGATACTGATTTCGACCGCAGGTTATCTACTTGGCTGATCTACTAATATTTTTAATGAAGGACAAATTCTATCCTATCAATTGCCTCGAGATATTAAAGTATTACCAGCTACTTTCAGAAACGAAGTTATTGTAAGCGGGTTCAAAGAGAATGTTTCGGAAATTTCTGTGAAAACACTTTTTTGTTTGTCTTCAAATTATTTCAAGATCGAAATAAATGATGATTTTTCGTGAGCAACAAGTAAGCATTATTTATATTGTAACGATGTACATGCAGTTTTAAGTGTTTGAAATTTTATAAAATTTTTTTATGCATTTTTTAGATGTCTTTAACATTTCATTTTCGACATCGATTTGTTTTTGATGTATTCTATTTATTATTTATTTAGGATTGTCATTCATGCTTGGCAATTTATTTTACCTCAGAAATTATTAAAATACTCCCTCGCTTTTTTTATAATTTTGCCACAAAAGCGTTACAATTACAATTTGCCCAATCTGTTTTCGAATTGTTTAAAACGTTGCGGGTATTGCTGGTTCTAAGAATTTAAGCAATTTGATATAACTGTTAAAATATTTTCAAGTTTAAGAACTAATAATGGAATTGATAATATCATTTTGTTTTGTTCTATATGCGCACACTTAAGCAACCTTTATAAAGACTGGGAAAATTGTAACCATATCAATATTGCAATCTTTTGATTCAGTTTTTTATCAAAGTTTAGAAATGCTACGATATATCCCAAAACCTGTCTGATAATTTGATTAATCGACATTACGTAGAACTAGTTTTGTTGTTGGGTATTTTATCAGATTATAATACTCTGTGGGGTATTTAATTCAACTACACTTATGTTACGCAACATGACATCAATGTGGTAGGGGTACTGCATCATTTTTCTTTGAAATTCTTGAAAATTTGTTTTAAATGCTATCATGCGCACGATGCATTAAACAAGTCAATTTCAGTAGTATTTTAAATGGTAGATATAATTTCATTTACTTAATTAGCAGGTATTCTTTACAGTGTGATTGGACGATAAAGGGGTCTATCGTGAGACGTTATGAATTAAACAGACCTGGGTTCCATTAATTTTACCTTTTAAAGCCATTCAAACAGCAGAATTAAATATAATATTTAAACAGACATTAAGATTCATTCATTAAATATATTTCTATTCAGCAAAATTGAAATGATTTGTAAAAACTGAAATAAAGGTTCGAAATAGTAATAACGTAACATTTAACAAAAAAAGGTCATGAAAGCACATTGTAACTATATTGTTCGTCCATGTATATTTTTTGTCAATAGGCCTTTACAAAATGGGCTATTAGTCTAATATTAGGTGGTAACTAGATACCATTTGATTCAAACACATATGTATTTTATACAAGACATATCTGTTTACTACATTTATCAATTACCTTTAAAAGCCTCCACTAATCAGCTTATTCCTACAGTAGTTTATGCCATGTTCAAACAATAAAGCTTTTTCTTCTTATAAACTTCAGAAAAGTGAATAAAGAAAAGATTTGGGTGTTAAATAATTATCCTTGTTATAAAACTAGTAAGTATACAAAGAATACGTTTTTATTTTCTTCAAATTATTCATATTAGATGGGGTTATTTTCTTGATTTACATTTTAAATCGCACATAAGTTGTCAAAGTTATTTGCCAAGTACTAAAATTTGAACAATAAATTTGGCATGCATTTTTTATATATGTAGGAAATACCAGTAACATTGAATATTATTGTGGACTATTTATCGCTTTTAAAAATGTTTTAGTTCGTAGTTTTTTTTTTAAATTCAGATTCAAAAAAGATGTTCCAGAATGCGTCTGTTCTATTTTACTTCAACGAAATAACAATTCATTAACTATTTACATTTTATTCCTTCCTTCTTACATTGTAGTACTAGCTTTTTTATCGAAACTTTATGGGAACAATAAATACCAAGGATGTGATGCGCATAGTGTCGCCTTGTTCCGGTCAGACACTTCATCACAGAGTTATGGCTCTGGAAAAGTTATGCCATTATGCCCATATAGATAATAATGGTTTTAAATTTTAAAACCAAAAGTTTTTAAAGTTAACCGCAGAAAACCCTATTAAAAATATTGGTTTTTAAAACACGCCCTTGAAAAAGAATTTTTAAAAATTTAAAATATTTTTATGTTGCAGTACCAAAAGCCCACAAATTGTAGTATCAAAAATAACACAAGGAAACAAAATTAGTACAAATATTTTAAATATATATTTCTATTTAATGAAAAATTTAAAAATACTTAAAATATTGAGAAAGAATAATTTGGGAAATTTTAAATGAAAATAACCTTTTTTTTTAGAAGTATGATAAATTTTAAAAATTATATAAAATCCCTTTTAAAACAAAATTATTTAAAAAAATAAAAAGTGGATAATAGTGGAAAAGAGGGATTGAAAACCCCCCGGGGCGAGGGGTAATTTGAAATTTTGGTTTTTCCCAAATGAGCGTAAAATAGGGAATAGATACAAAACACATTTAGAATAAAGCCTATATACATAATTATACCAAGAGGAGATGCGCATGTTGTCACCTTGTTTCGGTCCGGCCCTTCAACACAGAGTTATGACCTTTGATTAGCTATGCTGTATGAATATGGAATAATAATAGTGCCCGTGCTATTTCTCTGCAACTACTGTTAGAAATTCAATGAACCTTTATGGAAACCATCAACACCAAGAGGAGATGGGCATATCCTTGCCTTGTTCATTTCAAACTCTTCAACACAGAGTTATCGCCCTTGACTAGTTATGTAATATTCATAAAGAGAAATGTCCAAATAATATTATTTAACACGGAGTTATGACATCTGTTATTGCCCTGAATTTGTATCATGTACAAAGAATAATACGGGTTTATTTTTACGAAAGCAGGGGTTGGTAAGATAAAAACCACTGACCCCACTGTCCGAGTTTGTGTGTTCATATTGGAAAACCCAAACAGGGCTTTTTAGTATCAAAACCCATAGTAAAAAAAAAATTTTGGGGAAAGGATTTAACATGAATTGACTCCTTTTTTGGGGGAAAGAAAAAGAAATACAAAAATTTTACAATAAAAGTTTCGCCATGAGTAAATTCAAATTTTTCAATAAAATGTGCCCCGTTTTAACTTTCTCTTTTAGAAAGGCCCTTTTAAAAAGGGTTGTCGGTTTTTAAATTTGTAGAAATTCCCCCAAAAGGATTTTTTTAGAAAGGTTTTCCATTAAACTTATCCAAATGGGGGCCATTTATTCGTTCCGGGTTTTTGAAACCTTTTTTCAAGGTTTGGACTTTTAATAATGGCTTTTATATAACATTGAGTTTCATTTGTCTCGAAGCGAAATGAAATTAACAGTTATCAGCATGTATTATAAAATGTTGAAATGTGTTGAATTAAAATTAAAATTTTTGCTATTCTAAGAAATGACAGAGAACTAACATTAAATAGTCGATTCATGAAGGACATTTAAACTTCTCTTAGGAATGGTTTGTGAAATTGTATTTTGAATATTAAAATAGAAGTAGTACACCATTTATCTAACATTGAAAGCGTTTACTTAGAGATCTTATGGTCTTAAACTCATTTAATCTATTTCGGACGAAGTCCGTCTCAGAACACTTTGACTTCCTGTAAAATATACAGGAAGAATTGAATATATATAGTATATCCTTTGGTCAGTCCAAAGTTGCAAACAAAAATCAGGGAATTTCGACATCAGTGACTAATCTAGAAATAGTAAAAACATATAAAGGATCTTTCTGGAACGTACAAACGTCTAATTTCCTAAATGATCTAAAGGAGTTTCGTTTCGGAAATAATGTTTCTAGCTATATTCCTCGAACTTATATGAAATGTATTTCGTATTATACATTGATGTGATCAATTCATTTGAATCTCACGATTCTTATACATGTTATCTTTGCATAAAAAGGGTCAAGTCGCTTTTAATCATTAACTATTTGCTTATTGTAAATTATTCTGGATATTGAACTTTTAACAAAAAATTAAAAAAAAGGTTTTTGGGAAAAATTAAATTTAAAAAAAATTTCCCAATTTACGTAAAGTTAATTTTAAAGTGGAAAAACTAACTGGAAATTTATTACATTTTAATGTTTAGGATAAGATTCTTTCAAATGTTCTGTTAAACGATTTGTTACATTAAATAGGGAAAGTTACCCAAATTAACTTCATTAATAATTTAATTCGCCATATTGTAATCCAGATAATTCTAAAGAAGGGATTAACACCATAAAATTTAAACGCCTGCAATCCTAGGAAAATGGACCCGGGGGAAACGTTAATTTAACAATGCCTGTTTAAACACATACTTTCCCACCATAACCCCTGCCATTATAATGAATTTTGTAGAAGAATGATAAAAAACCTGTTCTGATGCAACTTCATAGGAGTTAAAGCCTATCAAACAAAGGAAAGAAATGATGCCCAATCAAACCACAAGTTATAATAACAACAAGTTTAATTTCGGTGCAATACTGTCTAATTAGCATGATAATATATATAAGACGCTTTCTAACTTGGGACATTTACGTATTTCTCATAGCATAGAGAAACTATTTGTTTTAAAAACATACAGTGTCTCTGATTATTGTATAAAGGTAATCTCGGTTAGAATAATGTCGCATCAATATAAAACAAAATTATAGGGGAACAATACTAATGCTTAAGCATACAACATGAAATGTTTTAAATATATGCAATGGTATCGAATATATGTACATTATAGTGGCAAATACATACAATTTTGTATCATTTGAATTGTTACTTCAAGTACAAATCAGGCTTATGTTTCCACAACTTTAATAACATTCAACAAATACTTACTAAGGTTATTCTTGCTTATTTATATATTTTAGATGCACATTCATGACGTCAATACAGCTTGTAGCTAATTATATCATTGTTGTAGAAATTTGTAAGTGCATGTATGTGATAGTGTAAAATATACTTTATCACATAACTTATTGTAGAAAATAGAAAGCAGATGTCAAAACAGATGGGTTATGCTATCAAAATATCCAGAAACATCTTTATAATAAGAACAATAACTCGCGATACATTCTCAAAATACTCACATATTGCGTTTAATCTATGACTTACGACTGTGATAAAATAGTTTTTGTGACTGAATGATTGTTTTTAACACCCCAGTCTTTTTTTTCAAAATTGTATTAAAGTAAGAAAGTTAATATTAAAAGAAAAATATTATTATGATAACACACAAAAAACAAATATCATTATATTTTGATGACAACACATTGTAAATTTTTTTAAAAGGCAGAAATTGTCCTTACTTTTTGTCTGAATTAGCCGATTGTTTTTGCTTGAATATCTGTCCTGGCTTTCTTCAACAAATGTATATAATTATCGTGCAGAATGAATTTAACAACTCGAAGGCAAGTTAACTATGCCGTTGTTCCTTTGTGCAAGAACATTTACACGTATTGCTTATTACTAGGTAGTCCAAGAAACTGATTTCGCTGGAATACAATGGCATAGTTGACTTGCTTTTCGTGTTGCTCGATATATTTTATATCTTTGCACGAACATGTTATATAATTATTTCTTTAAATCATTAAAATAGTAAACGTAGGTCGTCAATTTTGTACATGACATGTACATACTACGGCCTGTTAATCTTGTTTATACGATAACATGAGAAGGAATAAGTCTTGGTTTATTTGATATGGTATGGACATTGCCCATGGACAGTAGGTAACCATGCCATGAATAATTTAGAAAGAATAAGTCATGGTTTCTATAGCCTAGAAAGATCATTGCATAGACACCTAATAATACAAGCTCATTGTGTACAAAGTCAGGGTCACAATGACACTAAATGTTAAATTATTGACCAGTCAAAAACTTGTATAAATGACACTTTTACAGGCAGGTGAAGTAGGGGCATTCCACGAAAACTAGAAAAAGCACAATGTCTTTAATTGGGAAAAATTCATATTTTTTTAAAATGGGGGAAATTTCTGATTGGTTATTTATCTCGGGGCCCAAAAATTAGTAACTCGTGGCAACGACATAGTTTCTCTTTTTCATTTCCACGATTTTGTAACTCGGGGCCAAACGACATATTTATCTCGTTCCCGCCCTTTACAAAATCCCGGGGCCAAAGGGATTAAGTAACCCAATACCCAACCTTAAAAATCGTACCGACTTAGTAACTCGTGGCCCAAACGTAATAGTATCCGTGCCTACGGATAAATAAAAACAGACACATGTCACCTTTTGTACCACCGTTCAACAATGCCTATCAACAAAAAGATATATTTTGAAGTTCACAATATCTGCAAAATACGTGCTCTCAATTTACTACTATTCAGAATTCCAATGGAAAATGTTAAATAAGTTTTAAAAAACAACATACATCAAAGCAAACTTTAATCTGCCATGACTGAAATATACCATTGATCAGTCACTCGTTGAGACGAGTTTTAATTATCCGAATTGCATGCTTGCATTACTTGAATATTATGTCATTGAAATATCGCTTTAACATAATGACAGAGTGTTATTAAAATAGATTACTAGATTTCCTGTGGACTAGTTATGTATTCCGTGCATGCCAAAATTGAATGACATTTAAATCGTATTACGAATGAGCCTGGCTCGGTTTTTACTAGCAATTCTAGTAAAATAATTCTGTATATAACTGCAACAAGCATAAAAGTGGAAAAAATCATCTGCTTTTTAACATGATGGAACTTATCTAAAAATGCAGTCTCTGGAGTGCAGTTCTTTGTAAAACAAAAGTCTCTAAACTAAACAACAACAGCTTTATGATCAGTTATAAGCAAGACGTCCGAATAAATGTAACATCTCCGTA
This sequence comes from Ruditapes philippinarum, assembly GCF_026571515.1. Classification (NCBI taxonomy): domain Eukaryota; kingdom Metazoa; phylum Mollusca; class Bivalvia; order Venerida; family Veneridae; genus Ruditapes; species Ruditapes philippinarum. The sequence goes on along the minus strand of NW_026866765.1, from coordinate 182,908 downwards.
GCGGCATCGAACGGGAACAACTAAAATCGAATCTTAGAAATGTTATTTTCTTAACACTTTTATTTCTGTAAGGAATAAAATATTACAAAAGTAAAATGTTTCAATTAATTCGTGTTGTTTCAACAAATGCTTTACGATTTGAAAACAATTTGTTTTTTTAAATGACATTTAATATAACAACATATTTCATAAGAGTCAAATTTTGTCCTCTTAACAATTGGGAATACTTTGCATTGTTTGTCGGTTACGGTATTAATGTAACAACCTTTAGAAAAATTGTCGACGAGTGATATTGAATGATTCACAAGAGTGACCGTTAATAAGTCACTTATGATAATTGGCTGCAGTTATTTAAACAATGTTGAATGTGTGTGTGGCAATCTGACAGTTTAGAAAAAAAAGCCCTGTTATTTCAATCCGTAGATATCTGGTTATATAAGAATATCGTTGCATCAAATTTTTGTCAGTCATATCAACATCGTTGTAAATAAACCGACTTAAACATTACAGCAGCGAAAAAAAAACCACATTAAATGCTCGTTTTATTTAGCGTTCATCTATTTGATACGAACCATTGCATTAAACACTATACATACTTTAAAATAAAGATATGCATCTTTTGGCAAAGTTTTCGCGTAAATTATTTACATCATCTGATCTAATGGTACAGTCCAAATTGGTTAAAGTTAACATCAAAATTATTTCGAATTTATGTTCAATTAAGATTTTAATGCAAAGTCAATAGACCAGAAACTAAATGACAAAGTAAACTGCAAGTCCTTGTATTCACCTTTAAAACACGTTTGTAAATGAAAATATGTTGTACGACATTTGTTATATATGTTCAGACATAACAATTATGTATAACGCATAATTGAGTACATGTACAACGATATGTTTGGCACAATTAACAACTGTAATACCCAGAAATACATATTTTTCAAGTAAAGTTACATTGGAATTAAAAACTTAACTATAAATATTAAATTATCAACACAAACCTATACATGAATCATTATACAAAATAAAGCAGCAAAGGTGGTTACGGAAGTAAAGCTGGTTTTTATCATTATTTATATTCGATTTGTACTTGCAAAGTTCATCACCAGTCTATCATTCTGATAATCAAATACCGTCTTACCGAAATAAAATGAAACTCATTGATATTCTCAATGGGACACAAACACACTTTCCTAGAATATAAAATAGGAATCATTAATTGCAAAATATATGTTTTTACACACAATCAGCAAGGGTTAGTAAGCAAATTTATTCTATTAGAGTGAAGCACTAAATGTACCTGTTTTATTAACCTCAGTTGTATCGAATGTAGCTCAGTAATCGTATCAAAATACTAGATATTTACAATGTGTCTTGTTACCATGCAATTGAGTTCCTTTGTCGGTAAACTATTTTTCAATGCTACTTTTAAAATTTTCACAGTAAAAAGCAAGTATGTTATAATTATATTGTGCATGTTATAAAGTTAAACTAATCTTTCGAAACATAGTAACGTTTTCTTTTAAAAGATAATACTAGACAAAAATAGATAAATCCTGATCGAGAAATGCAAATTTTATGTTCAAGGCGTCACATTGTTCATGATAAACAACTCGGAATAAGCAATCAAACAAATCAAACAAATCGTACGGTACACGTTTAGCAAGCTATAACTTATAATAATCATCACAAATTAAAGGGCGGAATACAATTAAACACGATAACCTTCCCGTATCTGGCGTTTTGATGAATTCTGCTAAATGTGAGTAAATACATACACTCTGAAAAAGGCACCACGCTTAGGAAAGCAAAGCATTTTAAAGGAGAGAATTGCACAGGTCATTTAATTATCCAATGAAATGTGTTACATCTATCACGACTCAAACATCAACTTAAGCAGAAAGCAATGCCTACAATATAATGATTTGTACACTATTTGTTATAAATGTCTGTATTAATGACTTTATGAAGAATGCGAGCAGTTTGTTAGATAATCAGAATAGTTAGTCATGAAAACCATGAATACCATTTTTATGATGGTATCACTGTACTTCCTGTTTAACGATTATGCATTGTGCATTAAAACAGTATTTTGTATTGTTGGTGAACTCAAACCATTTATTTCTGACATGCTGCTTTATTTTCCCATCATTTCAAGTCACAGGATATGAAATCATACAGGCACAAAGTGCAATTTGGAGAATGATGATATAAGGGACATTGTATTTAATATTTATTTAGCTTATTTGAAATAGTGTCTATTCCATATTTTGTGTTTAAGATATTGAGGGTGTGTGACTTTTACATGGAATCCAAGCCAATACCATTACTGATAATGCCCTCATTCCATCTAAGGTTTTTAACACATAAAAGTTTAAAAATCCAACTACTCAAACCACTTTATCTGCGATGAAAGTAATGATAGTTTCTTTGAGATTTACATATATTTGATAACGGCATTCTTTCTGAACGCCGTCTTAAACATGTTTCGTCGACTAATGCAAGTGCTCTTAAAACTTTGGCTTTCTGTTAAATGCTAAACAATTAAAATGCCTCCACATTTTGTTGACAGAGAAGCGTCTTCCATTTAAACTTTATGCCTAACATCGACTTATTGGTCTCGTAATTTATAGGTACCGTACATTTGCACCACTACCACAATCGTATTTTTACAATGGTATGTATTTTGTATATTTTGTCTTCAATTAATAACGATACATATTGCTTTGCTCATCTCTCCTACTTTTAGAGAAAAAAACAAACACGCGTATCATTAGCATCTACAAAACAGTGGGAAACATAATATGTTTACATCTTGTTAAAAGAGCATAATTCTTTACAGTCACTTTACATGAACTCTTAAATGAGATTTAAGAATTGATATAAAGCTTTGCCAGATACGGATATAATAACATGTACTTGTTGGCAGCTAAGCAAGTACTTAAAATTGGTCCGTCGGCGTGCAGAGCGACAAATACCTACACTATTTCCCATTGTCATTTACCTTTAATACCTTGAAGCGCGGAGGATACCTAATATATTTGACCCAATAATGTGATATTTTATTGCAGGCGGCGCTGCAAATACATAAAATAAATTTTTGACTACGACACAAATCGAACAATGGTTCACTTTTTCTTTTTCAAAATGAAAATGCGCATCACAGAATTTAAAGTTAGATAAAATCAAAAGTATGGACGAAAATAAATTAACTTAATTAAAAATGTTGCATTTTCAGTAGATATTTTTTCTATTTCTTAAGAAAAAGATTTTAAAAAAGTAAATGATTCAGAAATTTAATGATTTGTACAGTATCGTTAAAATGTCTTTTAATGAATTCATTCACTCAATTTTTGAAATGATAAATGGACGACCCTTTACATATTACATTCACAATTCATATTATACTACCAAAGTGTACGGGTTAAAATAGGTTTAGTTTTTCTCCCAGCAAAATAAAAGGTGGGTTGCAGTGCGTTTGATTTACTCCTTAAATACTTTAATTTAACAAAAATTTAATTTAAAACACACATTGAAGATTAACAAAAAAAACAAGAATCAATATAGAAAACGAATAAAGAGCTTTAATGTATGATTAGTGCGACGAAATAATAATTCTTTATTAGATATTATTTAAAATAATAATTCTTTATTAGATATTATTTATTAAGAGACTCAGGTTAATTTTCCAATCATTTTTACATATTGTATAAATAAGAAAAAAATAATATTTTGAATTTTACCCTCGGGGTTTAAGAATAAAATCTTTCGTATCTTTACAAACTAAACAAAAAAGCGCGATTGCATTTTATCTTAAGTGTTGCAGATTGCCTGAAACAAGTTACGAAGGTGCAAAGCATTCAACATTTTATGAACACCATTCTCTGCTAAGTATTTATAATCGTGACCTGTTAGAGAGACTTGTTTCAGAATAAAGTAACAACATGCAAGGATTTTTCCCAGATTTTCAATATGTCTGCTAGTTTTCATCAGATCCGGGTACTTCAATATCAAATTTTGTAAGCACAGAAATACTTTACCTATCTTGAAATGTAGTAAGGGTATGTTTAAATATGCTTATGTGCATATAAATTGGTCAAATTATTTTGTTTGCCATAGCTATCTGTATAATGACCTCAATAATTACTCATTTTTAATTAATTAATTTATTTATTTATTCACCCATCCATCCATCCATTCATCCATACATCCATCCAAACCAACTTATTATTAACAAAACATTTTGTTCACCTATCACGTGACTATTCACAGAATATATAAGTATGAAGATATATCGAATAAGTTATATTAACAGTAGAATATGTTTTACAGCTGATGTAGAAAGTAGGTCATCATACTGTTAAGATTAAGTTCACAGAGTGTTATATGTCTAGACAGTTATTTAATATGAAGCAATTTTAAAGCTACAGAAGAACTTCGATAAGTCGAAGTTGAAGGGATTTGGGTAAAAACTTCGACACATCGGATTTTCGACTCATGAATCGGTTTCAATTCAATCACAAAAGTTAGAGCCGTTGACGTTAACAAGCATGTTACAAAAGGTGTAATAAAAATAAAGGGCGATAACTAAACAGCATAAAGTAAACATATCCCGCGATTATGATTATCACGCGAAACTGGGTCACGGAAGTTCTCAAATGTAAATAGTATAATACTCCTTTACATAGCATAAAAATATCTTAAACATATACCTGAATACACACGTATTGAACTAAAAGCTAGTCGTTTGAGTGCACTTTTAGAAAGTCATAGGTTAAGTTTATCCAGCTAGTTTCGGTGGTTCTACTTGAATGTCTGCTCATATATTTATCTGATATAATAATGCACGGGCAGTCGGTGGAGGCACTGAAGTTGTTACTTGGCCATTTAAGATTGAAAGTTGTCATGTGACATTTTTAGTGTCACTTTAATTTAAGCGTAAACAAGAACGCAAAATTTTACAAATGTTCAAAAGCTTCTATTTTGGAAATATTACTAAATTATCAAAGTCACATTCGTTACACTTGGGTGATTTAAACAGAAGTAAGTATGCGCTACTTTCAAAAATAAATACGATAATTAAGGTTATTACAAATCTTGAACGTTTTTGCACTTTACCAGTAGCAATTTGTTTCAAAACAAAAGCAATTTTAATTACACAAATTACTTGAAGTGCATCACGTATTATAATTATGTTGTACGGCATTTATTAAAAAGGTTAAACATTTGTGGGGGGGTTTTTTCTGAGTATATTTTGAAAGGCCCACTAAGCCCCTAAAGAGATCTCAAAACCATTTTGTTTTTTGATGTCCCGTAACAGTTTTTTTTATTATTACTACGTATATATGTATCTAAACGACCATTTGCTTCTTTTGCGTTTTTAAACTTTGAAATTCAGTAGAGTAACAGTTAATTTTTGTATAGAAAACAAAATTTCACTGTTTCTTTAGGACAAATGATTACACATTCAGCGTTACTTTCGTCAGATGATAAGCTAAACTAGTATTTCAACAACAAGTTTACAACATATATAGAAAAGGTAATATTTTACTTTCTGAGGCTGAATGTGCCTTAAAGAATTATTTTGTTGTTAATCTGATACTCGTTCAAATGAGATGGATACTCATTCTGATTAACACTTTTTTGCGTTTATTGTTTTTTTTTTTTCTTCGGATTTTTACATAATATATCATCATAAAATTGTGCAGCAATATTCCGTTCGTACATTAAGGAGGGTATTCAGTTCGCCTGTTATCAAATTTACATTCTAAGCGGGCGCCAGAATAAAGCTATCGACCTCCTTCAAACATTATTTATGGCTTTATAATATTAAATAATAGCCCGCAGAATAATTCTCAATGCGGTGAATGACACGAAGAACCATGGTCGAAGAACATTCATTTAAGTTGTCTGGGGACAAGTGAAATACAGTTGAATGGCAGTTATAACTGTAGCTAATTTTTGTCTTTTGTTACACATAGAAGTGTATCTTCTCCTTATAAATTTTCTAAAAAAGGATTCAGGGATATAACATATCTTAATTGTCCAGAAATGTTGCATGTTGCATAGTATGAAAATGACTTTTTGCGTGTTTTTTTTCCTTCTCTTTTTTTTCTTTTGTGTGTTTATCATAATTTACAATGATTTCATTAAAAATCCTGTAACTCAATTATTTATGGTTTTATATCATAAATATAATGCTCTAATGAATATTTATCAATATTGTAAGTTCCAAAAAAGCATTATTTGTAAAGACATTACCGAATTTATATTTCATGGTAATAAAGGGAGGTAATTAGAAATTTATTTTCTATAAAGTCTCAGTCAATTTTTTTTTTCAAAAAGAAAAGAATGCATATATTTTAATGAGTACATATGTTGTGGACAAATATTTGCAGTACAAATTTTACATATTCTTCTATGTTTTGAATTGTTTTACAAGCATAATTATATACAGATATAAACTTTCATTTAATTGTGGTAACAACCTTAATTACGACATACAGGATCTGAAATTGTGTGTTATAATTTTAACTACTATATTTTCACTGTATCTACATTCAAATTTATTAAAAAATTGCATTGATAATAATTGTCCATAATGAGATTTTTTAAGTTATGCATGATTATAGATTGTAATTGTAGCATCTCTCTAAATTAATCTAATTTCAAGACAAGTTATGTTAAAAAATAACTATGCATTTATTTGAGTTAAACATAACACTAGTAAACAATATTGTATGTTTTACACACATCAGAAATCTCTCAGCGAAATTAACAGCATTTTATTATGGCGTCACAAAATATATATCTTATACATATTTATGATACAGCGGGGTGTTGGTGATACTTCTAACAGACTAAAGGGTTCTATGGCTTAGAATATTTTTTTTCTTCTTCAGCACGAGAATATTTAAATAATGATTTACACTATAAGTAAGTAGTGCTTGATTTGAAATACTGTGTCATAATGATTACAAAACGTTACTCGAAGTGGTCTTCCATATAAGATAAATAAATAAATGTACTGATTTTCAAAATTTAAAAGAAGCAAAATATAGTTCAGATCAATGATCAACAAGTATTTTTTGAAGAAAAACATAGTCTGTATAAAGAAGAAAAACTGCATTTTTAGAAAATTTAAAATAAACGTGTGTATACTGCTTGTCCGTGTCTTACTTAGTCCAAATATTGTTATTAAGTATTCATTGATAAAAAGATATTGTGTATACATAGAAAATTTATTGATAACATAAACTAGTAGTATATTTTAACATAATAAATATTGCCAATAATACTGAGAATTGTTATACTATAAGTGATATGAGAAAATAATGTATGATTATAAGACACGCTATTCCTGTTTAAGACCTTGTGAAATAATGCTTGCCTTTAATATGATTAAAACGGAATGCATTTTGGTCTTATCTAAGATGCCTCGAATTTGTTTTCTAACCTTAAGGCTTTCTTGACATGTACATAAAGAAAAAAAAAAAAAAAGAAAAAAAAATGGTCCTATTTTTATTTCACATTTTTATCAGCAATACACTTCGTATATCTTTTTTTGAAATTTTAAGATAATCACATCTCCGATGTTTCTAAATTCAAACTGTTACCAGTTCATTTAAAATGTTTTAAGCCGGTGCTAAGGTGCCTGGACAGGAGCTTGCATTTTCCAGTACCATACACGAATAGAGTCTATCAAACCTAGCCTACATGCTGTTTGTTTTCCATTATAAACGTTCAATTAGGATACACTTTTAACGTTTCTTTATATATATTATGATGAAACATTTTTAAGCACTATATTTTCAGAAGCGATGACCCTGTATTCAAAATAAGATATGATAATTTATGATATTTGTTTATAAATGTATTTGGAACTGAAAAAATGCAATATTTTGTCTAGAACTTCAATTGATTTTAAATAAGTATATCACATTTTTTACAAATACTCATATACCTATATACGTCAATATGTTCTAAGAAATTGAAAACTACTATATACCGTAACATATTATTCAAATGACTTGAAACCAAATGTTTTGTTTTAAATTTAATAACAATTCTCAAAAGGAGTAATTACTGATATTTATCAATGCCTTTGTGAGATGTTTACATCAACGAACCCGTAGAAGAGTCAAATATGCCCGAAGATGAAAGTCCCTTATATAATCATTTTGTTATTGCATAACCAAAAGGGAATCGGAGAGAGAAAATTACAAAAGAATCACATTCTTCAAGATGATTTATGTTTAGAATGCAAGTGAAATGTCAGCAGGTATTTTAAGTGATATGTTTTTGTAAATTTTACATACTTGATCCTAAATCGAATTGAAAACGATTTTAAAATACAAAGAAATACATGCAAGTGTAACGACAATGGTAGAACGTCATAATACTTCAATATTATAAGCTGGTAAATATTTAGGGGCACTTACACGTGGTCATTAATATGGAATTATATCTTTCCATGCGTATGTATTTTAGGCAAACACATATTCGTTGAAACAGCGTTCGGCACACAAATAGATTATGAATCTGTAAAGGAAAGAATCATAATAGGCACATTTTGCTTCAGAAATCAATCATTTAATTATTTAGAAATGTCGAAACTGTATTAAATAATGTTTTATAGTGGATTTAAAGCTTGAAAGATGTTAAACAACTAAGGAATGTAGCTGTCATTTGAACTGAAGTAATAACAGAACTTAATTTGTGATAAAGGTAGAAGAAAATCAACAAATAGTATTTTGATTTCCATAATAAATATCAATTCACTGTAAATTTTGGTAAACCAATTGCAAACAAAGCAAAGGAGAAAAAAATCGTTATGTATGTGGCACATGTGTAATGTTTTGGAAACTGTTGCAAAATACCAAAAACAAAAGGTCTTTGAGACATATTGTTTTTGTGGCATAGTGGGTCTTTAAAACTTTTAAAAACATTTTCACTCAAACATCATTTTGATTGACGTATCGTTAGTTATACTTTAACATGAAGTAAAACGCAAATGAGACATGCAAATATAGTGACTTTTTAAGAAACATTCATTCCTTTTGTAAAAGAAAAATCCCGCAGTGAACTTCAAGTCTATAAATTCACCATTTAAATCCATCACCAAAGTGGACATACTGATGAACGGCTGCAACAAATTATTTTCAAAGTATTCTGATTTGTCAAAATATTTTAGTTCATACATGTAATCTGTTCAGGTCCATTTCCTTATTTTCACTCTTTTTAGCTATCATTATAGTAATTCACCTTTACTTGCAACGTTAAACATTTTAAAATGAAACACGTAAAGAAGAGTAAAGATATATGTTACAGTGCATGTTGTGCATTTAAAGTTAATGTCTTAAAAAACATTTTGTTTCTTCCAAGCGACTACAACATGAGTAGCGGGTTTATACAATAATGACATGATACATGTATCACGATATGATTTGTTTGTTGTTTAATTAACATGTTATTGCAAAATTCATTTGTCATGTCAAATACTTCTTATGCCTGAAACGGTTTATGTTGAAGTGCTAACAGATTGATTTTGATTTAAAAAAAGAAAAACAAAAAACACAGAGACCAAATCATGTCAATGTTATTCAATAACGTTAGACCACAGTTGATTTTTTTTATTCTAACAGTAGACTTGTATTGACCGTATTGCCGTCGCTGATTTCTAAGTGACAATAAAATCGTTGCAAAACAGTCTGCTTTTTTATGCATGCATTATTTTCTCGGCGAAATTACCAGACGACTTTTTATTACCGCATCAAGTATATATTGGCAATACATTTGTGACATGAACGTCGTGCAATGGCTAGTCAGACAAAAAGGTACAATTACCGAATCAGACAAACAAAAACGAATTTTCTAACAATGTCTCTGACATACTATTGATATTAATTAAATTCTTTATCTTTGCCAAAGCTGTTTGTGCTAATTGCTTTCGCGGCGCACAAACACATTGGGATCATATGGCGGCGAAAAAGAAAATGAATTTGGCTTATGGCTGGTGTAAGAAACTTCAGGCAACACCAAGAGTAAAAAATACCACCTCTACCGAAGCTAAGGGATCCATAGACTCCTGTTATTCAAACCAATTTAGTGATTCTGCCATTCTGATGCCTCAACCACTGAGCCACGTTGAAGTATCTAGAATGTTTTTTTATCACGTATCTAATAAATACTTGCATAAAACCTGCGCACCCAGGTATACATTAAATGAGGACAAAACATACATCATAAGTTAGGTGCTGTTGACCCCTTGCCAGTGATGCAAGTTTTTCTTTTTTAAGGAAGCTATAGACTTATAGATTTTTTAGCGTGTAGGATGGTATAGACTTATAAAAGCAGGTGTTATTCTGGTCCTTCCGGATCATTATTGCCAGCACTATTAAGTGTTGAGAATTGAGTACCGCTCAATCAGGTGCTAAGGGGCATTTTTGTTGCAAGTATTCATATCCCTCATGTACAGACTCAATTAAACCGAGTCCGCAATTCTCTTGTAATTTTGCTGTGATAAATGCTTGCGAGGGATTACTTTGTTTCCAGACTTTTATAGACACTTCTTCGACTCCGTTCCTGGAACCAACCAGTGCTAAGCAAAATGGTTAAAACATCTGGAAACAAAGTGACTCGGTTTGATTGAGTCTGTACATGAGGGATACTAAATAAGTGCAGCATTAGGTCTCTTGGTAACGTCATTGGTCGGTGAGTTCTGAGCATGGTAGTGCAATTCATAAACAATATTTGCGTTTATAAGGATTATTAACACTACAGATTGCATATGTATATATGTAATTTAATTTAGTTATCTTTTCAAAGAATGATAGTCGAATTGATATCTGTATTTATTCAGTACAGTTTGATTTTGTCTCTATAAAACTGTCATACTAAGGTATGTTAGTAGAGCATCAAAACTGGTTTGAATATGTTGGCAATAAACTTGTTTTTCTATTTAACCTCTTCAACATTTTATTAACTGTCCTTAGTGACCTAGAATATAACCACAATGCTATTTCATATTCAGCACTTACAAACTTGCTTGCATGATTTCAGTCGGCCATATTCCCTAGCCATGAATGATAACTCCCTGTTTCCCTGTCTAAAATTCCACCAAATTATTCCCCTTTCAAATGTACTCAAAGAAGGGACCTTTTAAAAAGACTTTGTATTTATTTATTCAATTTTTTGTTCAGAAACGGACAATTTTTTCTTTATCTTTATTTAATTTGCTTTCTATCTATATATGGTTCCTATGGTAAACATATGAGTTTTGATGGTAAACAAATGAATTTTCTGAACCGAAAGTAATCTAACACCCAGCGTTGCAGTCATCACATGTAAACAATACATTAAATCGGTAAGAATATTGAGATATTTGTTTGACTATCAGTTTCAAATGCAAAATATTAAATTAAATATGGAAAACAACTATGTGTAGATTATTTGTATTGTTTTAATGTGTTATTCTGATAGTTTTGTTGTAAAAGCCATGTACACTTAATGTCGCTTCATAGCAACCGAGTTTAAAACGTGAGCGGTATCTGAACGAGATATGGCAAAGCGCATATTCGCGCACTGACTTCCGCTCTATCGAAATACTGCATATACGTATAGCGAAAGTTCGTAAGTGTTCAGGTCATTAGCCGTATTTCACTTGCTTTTGAAGGCAGTTATAATTATTTCTATGGCATTATAAAGTAATAAATATTGTTCAAAGGACGTCAAAAGTCTGTTGTGGTGCCTGCCTTAAAGTGCAAACCAGATATTAATCAAACTAACTAACTGCACTATTAAACAATAAATATAATATTTCAGGACGAGTTATATACATTATAATACACAATATAATATATTTGGACACAACTTTACAAATAACTTGGCACCTACAAACTATCAGAACAATGAATTATTTTTATTGAACAGAATGTTGATAAAGGATATAACAATTCAATGAACTATTAGCGAGACTTATTTAACGACTGGTGTATTAAATATGTATGTTTTGAAATGAAATGAATTGTTGTTCTTTTACGTATTCAAATGTATTAAATTGAAGCAAATAAAAAGTGTTACAAAAACAAAAGTTTAAGTTTTGAACTCTTTATGACCCTTACGTTTTGTTTTTATTTCAGAAATTATCCCTTGATCGATATAAGATATAAGTCTGCGTGCATCACATGCATCATGTTTTTTCCTAACAAATAGTCTTCTTATTTACCGCACTTAATCTGGAGCTAGCACATGCTTTAAATAAGGGTAGCCAACTATCAATGGTATAAGAAGCATATAATTATAATGTTACGTAAACTTCCAGCATTTCTGAGTAAAAGAGTAATATTTGCCATACATTTCCAAAATAAGAAATAAACCGTAGTCAGTATTTGAAAGCAGTTACAGTTGTATATAAACCCAACAATCTTGCTACGCACATACGGATAGTGATTTCAAAATAATTCTTTAAAAAGCTTACTTTAAGTTAAATCAGTATCATATTAAACAATTCCGAACAATACAAAATTTTTCCACATAAGCATTAATATAACTTTGTGAACAAAATATCAATTCCACAAGCAGAGAAAAAATTCAGCCTGAAACTGCTTGTAGGACATTAGAGAGCATACAGTGCAGCTTTAATCAGATTTACAGCTACAGAAAGGCGCATAAAGGAGCAACTATACTTTTTAATGGTTTATAACTTTATGATACATGTATGAACGAAAGTATCAACCGTCTGTAATTTGCTTAGCACCATAAAGGCGGTGATAATGAATTAAATGACTCCACTGAGATATTTTTTACATGAAAGGTTTGAAAATATTTTTTCAAGATTAGTTTTCCATTTGCAGTAGGTCTAGAAGTGCAAAATTTCAGATCATTCGTATACTCTTTTTTCCAGAATAATTGTTATAGATGTGAGACATGACTCAAAATTGAATAACCTTGCAACGCTATTCACAAAAATCGGGCGAAGGGTAGCAAAATATGTTTTTTACTTAAAGCTACATTAAATAAATATGTTAAAATATTTTTGCCGTCGGCCTAAAAACCAAGCATTCTACAGTTTCATTAACCTTTTTAACAGTATTGTTGTAAATCTCATCAAATATTGTTCATAAATTGGGATTTTAAATGGAAAACCCCACGGTAACACTAAAGTTCGTATACGAATTTTAACATGCAAATGAAGACTATAATCGGCTCGTGTATGCGCTACGTCACGGTGTTATAGTTGCTATCCGGAACACAGCAAATATAAGATTTTCTTGTGCAAACACACTTTTACCGTTTAAGCTTCACGGTGCACGAGGCCTGTGGTTCAGAAAAAATAATCATCTCATAAAAAAGATTAAATTTGCATGAAAATATCCGTTACAATGCGGAAATATACCGTTAAATTAGGACTGCTACTAATAGTCATGTTTGTTGATTTAATATTGATGTACGGATGATCCGAAGGCGGAGTTTCTCATGCAAACAGAAATTGTACTACCGAATTGACCACAACGAGGTTGCACATTTGTATGCTCATTAAACTTATTTTGGTTGTCTGGACACCAAAATAAGATCTGGAGTCGATATGAAACCCAATTTATTAATGAAATGTCGCTATTTCTTTTTTATGAAATTTATTTAATGTAACTTTAAGGTATTACGACCCTAATGGGCACTATAAGGAACTAAAAAATTGAGATCATAGATCAGATATATACCTAAAAGTACACCTGTATGCACAATTTAAACAAAGTTTACCGTACGGGAATCAAGTTATGGCCACTTTTCTGAACTCAAGCTAGGATGTTATAAGGGCTCTTTTCTAGAAATGAGGAACTTTTAAATAATCTGCAATAATATTCTAATGAAAAATGTTTTCCCATTAATTTTTGGTAAGATTCAGCTAACAATCCACATAAACAAAATTATGGTTTCTACTTAAAATTTGTGAAATCTGTATAAAATGTTACCATACCCCACCCATTTTTATCACGTGTCTGACCATTTTCCTACTTAGGGAGCCTAATTTAAAAATTCTTAAAATGTACCCAAATGAGTGCCTGTTTTCAAAGTTTCCCTAAATTTATAAAGAAGTATATTGGTTGATCTTGTAAAATATGAAATACTTTTACCGTCTAGTTTTGATTTTATTACACTTTGAAAATATCAGGTACCATATTTATTACTAAATTAAGCATAATTTAACCAATAAATACCTATATAAATAAAAAAATCAAACACTTTTTTTCTTTCCAACTGGGACATGAGATATACATATATAATGTTAAAAGAAAATAAAAGAAAGAAAACAAAAGTTGACCCTTCTGGGGATTGAACCCACGGCCCTCATTTCAATGTAGTTAACAGTAGTTCTAGCCTATTTGAATACTCTTCAAAGCGGAGGTAATGCATTAGGATGGTAATACCTTAAGTTCAAATAATAGTTCCTTTTAGGTAAGCTGTCGTTTTCATCACAGCACATGTTCACACAAAACGAGGTCTACCTTTTTGAACTATTGGTTAAAAGGCTATGAAATGAAATTGTGGTCTCATTTGGACCATAAATAAACAGTTAAAAGTGTGTTACAGCTCAGAAATAAACATGCCAAACGACATTCTAAACGGCAAAGGACAGTTAGATTAATGCAAATACGCTATATGTGCACAATTGGCATTTTCTCATTTACTACGTCCGATTAGAATTTATCTGTTTTCTTATCGTTGTTTGTTATTTAACATGCTGTTTTATGTAAATATATTTATATCAGCAGTAACACCAGACGAATCTTATCACAGCATGATGTCAAGAATGACAAGATATTTGTGGACGAACGCCGTTTACATAGATGTCTTGGCTGGCTAGACAGACTGGATAATGGATTATTCATAGTGCTGGACATCACTACAATGTATAATGGTACATTGTTAATTTCCCCAACATCTAAACAGTACTTTCATTGTTGATTTTTAAGTCAGTATGTCCGTATCATATACAAACGATCCTGGGAAACATCTTAGAGCTTTTTTAGGTTAAAGATCCTGTAACACAATTTTATGGTTTAATATCATAAATATGATGCTCAAATGAAGATTTATCAATATGGTAAGTTCCAAAAAGCATTATTTGTAAAGATATTACCGTGTTTACATTTCATGTTAATAAAGGGAGGTAATTAGCAATATATTTTCTATAAATTCTAAGTCAAATTATTCAATAAGAAATGAATGTGTATATTTTTTATGATTACATATAATGTGGACAAATATATTTGCAGTACATATTTTACATATTCTTTAATGTTTAAAAATTGATTTATAAGCATAATTATATTCATATATAACACTTCACTCAAGTGTGGTAACAACCTTGCTCGCCCATAATAGTCATTTCCGATGGCGAAGGTAAACAAACCCAAACACACACACACATGGTTACAACTTTAAATACAACATACATGATCTTTAAAGTGTTTAAACTGTCAATATGTAAATCATTTTTACTTAAAATAAATATGAATACAGAAAAAAGAATTTGTTTAAAACCAAAGACGTTGATATCTATTTATTTATTTCATTTCTTTTTTGTGGAGAGTCGGTTGTATGTCGCACCAACACGACACTAACGGACACTGTCCTGAGAGGAAGCACCGATGTTCCCTAAGAGAGCTGGATAGCTTCCTTACAAGAAAGAAACCAAAGTCCATATCGAGATTCGAATCTAAAGTGGTGAGAGGCGAGTTGTTTGAAGGCAGCGACCGTAACCACTCGACCACGGACAAAGACGCTAAGTATCATTAAGGTATTGTATCTGCATTTTATTGAAAGCCGATATTGTATTTGACTAAATGGCTAAACGTAGCTGTTAACATGTTCTCAATCATTTAGATATTCAAAAGATTTCTGCATATGGGTATACAAACACGTATTGTTAAACGAAAAAGTCGAAAGTTTTTGAAACAGCTTGGACCCCTCAAACTGTCTAAATGGTATACCTGTTAAATGAGTGTATGAACCTGCATGCTATATCATTGCACATATCGAGCCGTCAATCCTTAAGATATTGCTTTCCAGACATATGTAGCCATTTATTATTTTGGAAAAACTTGACATAAATTGTTTGATATCTGATGTAATGCCTGGCATCCCTATTTAAATGACAGTTGTATGCATTGTTTGGTAGTGATATTAAGGACACGTCTTCGTTACATTTGCACTTAACTGTAAAGTTCGTTCATATATTTCTGTTTACACGCTTTAATTTATGATATAAATCACTTAACATTTATCTCACGTATTGCTTGCTCTTACAGACTTTGAGATAAACAATTAAAGCAAATTAGATATTTAAAAAAAAGAAAAAGTTTAAAGAGTTTATCTTAAACAATGAAATATTGTCTAGACACGTAAATGGTAGTTATAATTGTTTAGTAAAGTAAATCCGACACAATGTTTCAAGGAACCAATATATATTATATATATTAAACATAACAATTCAAGACGTTACTTCTCTATCGTGATCTTATAAATAGGCGGTATAGAAAGATGTAACCAAAACAAATTAGAACGAATTTGGAAATATCACAGCGACTTTTTCATTATCTTAGAATAAGCTTTTTGAGGGGAGGGAGTGGGTGGACAACAGATCCGAGTCATTAATAACAAATCATTTGGACGAAAGATTATACTATAATGCAAGACGCATTAATATACATTTCCATTCTAACATGCTGAAAAATGAGAAGTGATAAAAATATGCTGTTGAACTACATTAATTAAAAAAGTAGTCATGAAGTCATTTTGTTAATATGACGTCATATGACGTGTATACATTCAATATCATGTTGTGCAGATATTATGTTATTAATGCACCCGAATAACCTTACACACAGGTGTAGTACGAAACACTGAGTATTGCGAATTAAAATGTTTTGACTAGTTTGCAGAAAATAACCTCCATTTTAAATGGACAGAACTAACTGTATATAAACTAACAGAATATAAAAAAATAAATTGACACTAAATAAGATAAAACACTGCAACTATCGTTTTGCTTGAAATTTAAATATCTTACAAATAAAAGAAGTTAAGCTGTATTTTATATTATTTTGCAAGTACGTTAATAAAATAAAAGAAAGATTTCCAACAAAATACCTAATTAAAGCATTTTCTTGGCACACGCGTAGCATAATAGCCTTTTATTGAAACAATCTTAACAAAACATACAAGATACTGCAATTCATCATGATTAAACAAGATTTCTTGTTATCTGAGATGCTGAAAATCGCTTCAAACAAAACATTTAAGTACAAAGAACTGATTAAAGTTCAAACACGATGCAAGCAGGGAATCATTAGAATTAGCAGCGTTAACAAAAAATATAAAAGTAACAAAAAATTGTTACAAACAAGAATAAAGAAACATAAAGTTAACGTGATTGCTTTTAGCAAATTTGCATTTGTATGCATTTCTGTATAATACGAAGAGTGATTGACAAGTTCACCGGGAATTGTTTATTTCTGAAACACGGAAAAGGAAAGGAAAAATAATTAAATCACGTGATATATTATTTTTACACATTGATTGATTAAGATCATTGAACGTTGAAGAGCATAATATGTAGAACTTGAAGCACGCCGACGTCAACGGTGCATTTTACTTGACGTTACCTATTGTCCAGTTAAATAATCGAGTTCTTGTGGCCATAAATTTTTTATCTATTTTCATCCATATTTTGCTTATCTGTAACACGTTTATGGTTCGTTTATAATTTTGCATGGCCTTTATCATTTTTATTTCGAAATTCCCCCATGGTTTAATTGTTATCAATTACAAACATCACATAGTTATTTTTGCTATGGTAAGTTCAACTTGTACTAAAAGAGTTATTACCGAAGTTGTAATTCTTCAGATTAAGCTGTGTGTTTTAAACACAAATTGACAATATTTACTGTTAATATATGGCATAGTGTTATGCGCCATTTGAAACAAAACAATTTTTTTTGTATTTAAAAATGAGAATATTATTGTGCACCTTCATTTTCAATATAAGGCTTGTAAACATTGTTGTGTGCAATAAAGAATGTTACTGGACGAAATCACGGTAGTTAAATCTATATAAACGACGAGGCATTTAAGTTTTGCAACTGTGTATGGGTCCAATGCAATCAATTACATTGTAAAATGACCCCTTAATTTTACAATTTTAATCATTTGTTTGAACAATATGTGTTTTATATAGATATTTCAGACTCTAATATATTGTTACATTCCTTCAATACGAACATAATACTCATTTTTCGTCATATTTTGTATAAATGTCACGTACGAATAGATACATCAATGTATGTTACGGAAATATGTGACAGCTTTAAAGATTTTTCAGAATCTGCACACTCAAACAAAGGAAAAACAAACCAATATACATGTATATTGCATGGATTCGAAGTTCAGTATGCTCTAAATTTATTTAAGATGTTTTTGTATCACGCGATGTTACCGTAACATACGGTTACAATATTATGATCCTACAACAGATTACAATTCCACTTTCTTTTTTCAAATTGCTAGTTCATGGATGCACAGAATGGAAAAGTAAAGAATAAATAAATGAATTAAAAACAACTCGTAAATATTCAGGCTGCACATGAAGGATTTAATATGAGAACCAGAATCGTCATTAGTATGGAATTTAATAAACGAAAATGAATCTAAAAAATATGTATTGACTTATTTGCGTCGTCCTTCATGGAATGCCTCGTTTTTTTGGCCCATGGTAGGAGCTGTTATAATTAGCACTTAATGTCGTTTTGTATTAATTAGTTTTATTTTGATTCTTAAGAATCGAGGAAACACATATATTGTAACAGTTATACTTTTTAGTTATTTAATTTATTTTAGTTATAGTTTATATTTATTTAATATCTTTTTTTGTTTTAAAAGGTCTTGCTACTAAAGCAGCTCTTTATGTAGTAGATATTCCATTTTCTCCCTGTGACAAATGTATCTATTTCTACTTAGTCATTTGAAAGTCATATTGACAATTTTGTTGTTTCATTTCTTCTAATTAATTATAGATTGTAGTTGTTTTATGTTTTAGATATTATTAAATTCAGTACTATTTAAAATATAAAAAAATGAAGTTGTGCACAGTGCAATTACTTATCTAAAGGTAATGAAGACGGACGACGTATTTCTTTGATAATTTATATTCCAACATAATTGTAAGTGTAAAAGAAGTTTTAAATCTGAAAATGTATCTTTTGAAATGTCTAGACAGCCTCATTTAATATGACACACTTATATAAAATTTGAATTATCATTACTACAGTAGTTAATGGCACCTATGCGTTGTATAAGTCATTTAAACGGTCAAGTAATTTCAGTTTTGGATTTGTCGTACAAACATTTATAGAGTACAAATGGATAAGCGTTATCATCTTCATTTCCATGTAAACTTTCATAACAGCATTAACAACACAAACATACATAATAAAGAATATTAATAAGTTGGCGTTGTACATTATACCAGAGAAGCTCGTGCACTACACAGCGCCACCTATAGCAAACAATTACAACGAAACAGGGGAACGAATTATCTTCTTTTTCACTGCGATCAAACGACAATTATATTACTATAATATAACAATTCGTTAAAGGGAGACACAAGCAAAATTTTCATTTCTTAGTTTTGAAAACTTTTTATTCATTATTCTGTAAATGCCCTCAAAATGAATACATAAGACAGTCAAAGGAACAAAACTTTTCTTAATATAAAGAATAAAATGGTGATTTCCTAACTTGACCCGCGTGGACCAGGTTAGAGTACTAGGATTTCACAATAGTTGTCACAGTGAACTCTGGAAACGTTAAAAAACATGTCAAATGAATGACTTAGACTTTTTTCAATCGTACAATATCCACAATATCTGTTATTGTAACTTCAGGGGTTTGTTCAAGTCACATGACTTGTTTTAAAACTTTTAGGTGATTCTATTAGCGTCTAAATTTTGTTAAACATATATAGATATATTTACACTTCAAACCAAACTTGAAAGAATTTAAACAGCAATTTAAGCTGGATCTTACAGAAATGTCATTTTAACGTGATTTGAGTACATATTAAGATCATTTTAATATTTTTGTCATTATTTTGTCTATATATCCCTTTAAAAAAGGCTTTTACTTATCCTTTTTCGATAAATTTACAAGGAGGGCAATTTATTGTTGAGTATTTTTGCATTTCATTTCCTGCAAAATTCTCCAGTTCGTTATTTGTTAACATAGAGTGACACGAGTGACCATTAACTACCTTTATAAAAAGATTTTAAAAAACTTTCTCAATTTTAAGGTCACCTAGCTTTCCGGCTGTTGAGGCGTGAAATTTGTTTCCGTTCTAATTCTTTAACATGGCATGCTGCGAATCACCGAAAGGGAAACCAAGATATGACTTTAGATAATAGGAATCGGAAGGAGTTCTTGATTCCGAATTTATTTTTAGCTGTACATATAAGGAATTAATTGATAAAAATCGAGCCCATGGACAAAAAAAATAGTAACACAAATTATCATTATTATTATAAAATCACTTTCTCAGTCTCATTTGAAATAATAAAACGGCATCTGATTCAGCTATGACAATATCGCATATATTTATTTAGCAAGGAGTTGAACAAATTCGACTTCCACGGCCAATATGTTTTATTTGCAGTTTCTTGTACAATGAGATGTCTGTTTCCACAGGAAAATAAATGATAGAAAAATAATTTCAATAAGAAAAGTGATGACAAAATAATAAATCAAAAGTTGGAGCAAACTATTAGATATACGCCTAAAATATATCAAACTAAAAAGTCTAGACTTATATTTTACTTGACACGCCGACACAAACATAATTTCAGGATTGATCTTAACTTTAAAATAATGAAAGTGTATAATTCAAAACGTTCATACACGAACGACACCTGAGGTCCCATTCAAACAAAAAAAGTGTCTCAATATGACCAATATGACTGTGAAGTAAATACTACTACCATGGCAAATGATTGTACACCGTTAATTGTAAATGTGTTTCAAATAACCTTTAGCGTTGAACAAAGCACGCAATTCTAAAGAAACAAATAGTAATAAACAAAATGATGCTGACCATTATATTTCTTGGAAACATATTAAAATAATAAAACCGCCCAACACTGGTAACTTATTCGTGATTTGTTTGTCCTTATAATTATAACGTATATGTGGTATGGGTTATGTTGGCTATTATTTAAAAGGAAACATCAAGTATTTATTTAATAAATCATGTATGTGCATAATCGTTATTATCTATAATTAGAAATGTAACGTTATAAACGACCTCTGAAAGAACGAGTCTATATTGCAAGTATTAGCAAGTGCTCAAAAGTAATGTCTGGTCAGTACAGTTAAGTCTAGAAATAAAAGCATTCTTGTTTAAGACGCACAAAGTATGATTAAATAGATGCTAACTAGTAAGAAGTCATTGCAAATACTGTTGTGAATATAATTGATACACTTTTAAAGACATTACTGAGAAAAAAATATGAACAGGACGTTTTTGTACCCTTTTGTAAAGAGAGCAATACGCTCCCGGTAATTAGATATTTTATTCTGAACATATATAATCAGTAAAATGTTGTAATTAGCGGAGTAGAATTTCGGACATTGTTTATACAGTACATTTTGAATTTGTTCACATAAATTTTACTTCTCTAAAAGGAAATATAAATATAATAATATTATAAGCTTAAAATTAGTATTTTGTTTTGAATCTATTGCTTATTTTTGACAATTTACCTTTAATTTTTGCCCCAGTTTTTGGAAAAATGAATTCATTTAAATTCATTTTTTAAGGTTTTAATTTTTTATACTCAAATCCCTACACCCTTTGATAAATTATTAAACATTGGTTAAAATGTCAAAAACCCACTGGGGGATATTAAAAACCTAAATCAATCTGTGTTCTATAAATAATAAAGGATATCCCCCCGGCCCTGGGAAAAGGGAGGAAAATTTAAAAAACCTCTAAAAAAGGGAAAAAGGGAAATTTAAATCTATAATTAAATATACCCAAAGAAATCCCCATAACTGAATTAACAGATTCAATGAAAAAGTATCTTTCATAACTGTTAATTGTCATTCAGTTCGAAACAAGGATGTTCGTGTTGGTCAGATACTACGAGAACAATTTTCAATTTCAATTTATTTACAAAAATGCACAAGTCCCACAATAGCGGGAAACATCAGCAGTATACATACATAAACATATACAAATACATAATGGAAAACGGCTATATTACATTTATAGGATAATAGTAATATATAGTTACAATTTTGGTGAGAAAAATTATATATATTATAGTAAAATATTTAGTATGACTAATGGGATCAAATAGAATGTTTACACCTTTCATAATAACCTGAACAAAACGAAACGAAAGCCTATCGAAAAAAAAAAAACAAACGAAAGATATACAGGTTATAAATAGGTTCTAACAATTTTAACATTCCATTTCAGTATCAATTGTTTGTAATGAAACGCAGAAAGGTTTGCATATTTGGAATCTTAGATTTGCTTGAGAGAAAAATAAAATGTGCGAAACGTACTTAGAGCATAAAGATTGTAATTTAATACTTAATGTAAAAGTGTGAAATTATATATATTATACATATAGCCGAGATGACATAGTATTTTCAAATATCTTAAGATATTATACTTTTCAAATTTCAACAAAGGTGATTGATTACATGTTTGCATACTTTCAACCTTTTTTTAAGAAAGATAGTGAGAGACTTATATTAAGTACGTATAACAAAGAAAACAATTTTTCTTTTAAATAATTCAAATGCCAAATAAATAAATAAATATATTTATATGCTTTCAGTCAATAATATTAATTTCTTAATTTTGTATATTTAACAATATAAACTTAACTCTTTCATGGTAACAATCAAAGAAAATGAAAATAATGCAATATATTTGCAGCATAGAGAGCATTTTTTCGTCAGTAATGTCATTTCAGAAGAATAGTAAATATTCTAAATTTTCTAAAAATGTAGTATTTTAATGTTTCACAATGTTGACATATAAGTTTTAGTGAAACCTTTTCATAAATATCCTAATGTGAACTATGTGAATAAAAAAAAAAAATTACAGAATATACTGTTTTTAAACAGAAATCATTAATATCTAATACATAAACATGGTATATTAGTATGTTGACATATTTCATCTACCAATACCTTAATCTACGTGTAGCATAAATGACAATATATATGTAACATAGAGAATAATCAAGAAAAAAAAAAATATTGCATAATTTTATTACAACAGATACTTAAATTTTTTCTAATTTTCTTCATATTTCTACAGTTTAATAGTTCTATGAATTTGTAAACATACTTGGTCTTTGTCGGTAAAACATTATCTATATATTTTTTCTTCTTTCGTTTTCAAATATTGGACATTTAAAATGTAATGAAATTCATCTCCTATATCTCTACAAAGAGTGCATTTACGAATCGTTTTTATTGGTATGTTTTGCCAACGTCCCCGTTTCAATTGGAAGTCGATGGTTCCTTGTTAAAAACAACAAAAAAATTTCCTAGCAAAAAATACAGAGGTAATGTGTCTATGTAAGCGCTTCTACAAAAAGTTTTCTTTATATATTTATACAAAATTTGAGTCTGACGTATTGTTAATTTCAGCTCTCTCCAGCTTGAATATAGATAGATCTTTTAACTTTTGAAAGTTTTGCTTTTAATAAGCCATTTACTACTGCTAAAACATTTGAGCATTACCATATACCAGAAAAACCTGTCTCACATAAATATTGTTTTAACATTTTCTATCCAGAGTGACTTAACTAAATAATTATTTTGTAGTTCCTTAAAAACAATATACAACCTTTGATGATAGTTTCGCTGTTTCATTACTATTTATATTATCAATAAGTCTTGTCCAATATGATACAACCCTATTTTTAATATGAATTTTTAAAAAGGAAAATGCCTGTCTCTCCGTTACACCATATAAGACGGTGTAGACTTTTTTAAATTAAAAATATATTTGTTAAAAACTTCAGTTGAACTTTTTTCCAAAAAACAGAAACATCCGCCAAATCCCCAAATTTCACTTCCATATAATAAAATTGGTTTGATTGTCTTTTCAAATAGTTCAATTTGTAAATCAAACCGGTAAAGCTAAAATTTAATTTTCCTTAACAATGCAAACATAGCTTTATTTGCTTGTTCTTGCAATTGGCAATTTTAGATTTATAAAAAGAGCCACTTTTTAAAGTATATACCTAAAGAAACTTGATTTTGCCCTCCTCACTGAAACTTGGTATTCGGACGAAAATCAGCATGAATATGAACAGTGTGGCAATACACAACGTGACATTGACGTCATTTTCGGCATCATTTTCCAAAAACAAAAATTGCTCGATTCGGAAAAGAAAATAGCCGTAAATGTTTTATTTCTATATCAATTTTTTTTGGGATATGCACCAGTCTTTGGGGGAAAATATAAGCTTTCCACAGAATATTGGATCTTCGTCAGTTTATAAGCCGTTTTATCAAACCACTTTGCATAACCTTGGAAGTTGCTTGCATTCGAGCGGGCTTCAGTTGCAAGCTCTTTCGTTTTCTGGCGTTATCTGGTCTACGCCATGATTAAAACGCCAGGTTTTACATCAACGGGAGTACGGAAGGCAAAACTCTACCGAAAATATGTTTATATTTTTTATTATGAATAACATAAGTCTTACATTTTTCTTCAATTATCAATTCTGGCACCAGTTCCAAGTCGAAAAAAAAGGACTACAGTTTAAAGCAGATTTTAGAATCTGTTGCAAATGCAAAGCAAATGCCTACCGTTCTCTTTCTACAATTAGTTTTTCATTGTTGATCTTTCACAAAGAGATTGTGAAAAAAACTGATTGTTCCTAAAAAGCAATAACACTTACTTGTATCGCAATAGTGCACCACCGAAAAATAATATTTTTTGGTTTCGTTATGAAGATGTTTAAAGTATTGCTCATCTTATCCTATGTAGTAAAAATGTGATTTATTCTACTTCACAATGGCAAAATTGATAAGAAATAAATGTGCTCTCAGTGAGGAAAGAGTTTGGTTTAAACATATTTATTCAACAAAACATTTAGCAAGTGAACAATATTTACAAAGTACATTTTGGGATTGGGCAGAAAGCGGTTTATTGCGGGTTGATATAATATCATGCGTTTGGAATTGCTTTTTTACACGTAGAAAATCGAGTGGGGACAGGTTGCACGGTTGTGTCCGACCTAGCAAAAATACGATTTGTCATCCGAAATATCGGTTTGTTGTTAAAAAAAACGGTTTAATTGGGACAGTAATGTTTATTGTCAACGTCTAGTGAGTGTCATTTAGCTGCAATTTGATATATTAGCTTTATATTGATTTACGCAAGAATGATTTTGCAATTTTGACTTATACTGGACTAGGGGAACCGTTTTGGCCGATTTGGCGAGTTCAAACCCCCTTGTTCTATATATTATATAATAAAGTTATATTTTTTTTCTAGAATTACTTTTTTTAACACCCTATCCCAAACACTGTGCCGGGTCCCTTTGACTTTGAAGCGTTGAGGCGTAACGTTTACAGAATACCAAATGGAAGTGATCCTGAATGTGCATGTTCATTGGACCATGCTTAGCTAAGTCAATTTTGCCGTTTTGGGCGATGTTTAGGCGTTTCTGTTTTCTATCTATTTTTCGAAATACGTAAAGTATTGCTACATGACACATATAGATTTTTCATAATCATTACCCCCGTGTGAAAGAACAATGATTAAAGAGCAAATCAATTTCTTTACAAATACAGAAAACAATTTTCGACTTTTAAAAAATCACTTTTAGCGCAGCGAGTAAAAAACTCATTTGAATATTCAGCATTTTTGGTGTTTATGTAAAGCTATAGTAAATAAAAAATGTTTTTCATGGTTTAACATCATTATAGAGAGAGAAACGGTAGGCATGTTGCTTTGCATTTGCAACGGATTTATAAATTGGCTTTAAACTATGAAGTTCCTTTTTTTCGACTTGGAACTGGTGCCAGAATTGACAATTGAAGAAAATGGCAAGATTGACGCATAAATAAAAACATATAAACATATTAAGGTAGGATTTTGCTGTCTGTACCCCCGGTTGATGTAAACCTGACTAATATAAATCATGACGTAGACCAAATAAACCCAGAAAACGAATAGCTTGTAACTGAAGCCCGCCTCGAATTCAAGAAACTTCCCCAAGGTTATGCAAAGTTTTTTGATAAACGGCTTATAAACTGACAAAGATCAATATTCTGTGGAAAGCTTATATTTTTTCCCGTAGACTGGTGCATGTCCAAAAGAAATTGGTACAGAAATTAAAAATATTTACGGATCTTTTCTTTTTCCGAATCGAGCAATATTTGTCTTGGAAATGATGCCAAAAATGACGTCAGTGTCACGTGGTAAAGCCACACTGATGAAACTAGTGGACCTTATCAAAACGGTTATAAAAATTGTGTAGCCAATTGAAAGAACCGAATCGACGGTGGGATTGCTTGACCTGTCGCCCCGTTGTGAATATGAGGAAATTGAAATCTGGAGTGACAAATTGTTTCGGATTTGGTATTTGGCAACTGTTATTGCAAAAATATTACAATGCATGTAATTGGCATTTATAGACCACTCATCCATGTCAAGAAATTTCACAATTTTTCTGACTTTTTCCAATCATGGAAGGGATTATGCCTCAATATTCCAATCTTCCAACACTGGTGACTTTAACTTACATTGAATGAAGAAAATAGCGTGATACAGCAATTTAAAGACCCATTAAATTCGCTATGGGTTTTGGTGCAGCAATGTTTACTTTGGTACAACAAGTTTTTGGCAATACACTCTTGACCGTTGTTATTACGGAAGCAGTCAATGGGGTTGAAATTGTGGAATGAACCTGGTGATTATGTGTTTTGATCTGAGCAATAAAATGTGTTAAAATGTTCAAAAAGAAAACATAATCAGTAAGTCAGTTCAAATTTTAGAAAACTTTAAAAAATATGGACGAGTCATCTTTCCCCGGTTAAGAAAGAGTTTAGTGAAAATTACATTTAAATTAAAGTGGATATTAATTATTAGTGAATAGTTTGAAAAATAAAATAAAAAGTTCTGGACACTGTCATGCACCTGAAAAAGAGATTTCAAAAGTTAATTAGAGTTCCTAAACCATGGTTACTCCCGAAATTTCACCCTTAAAAAAACATGACTCGGGAAAGCTGACAAAAATTGGAAAAATTTCGTCAAACCAAACCCAATATGAATCATTAAAAAAGTCTCGGAACCAGAAAATTTGATGAACTCGAAAAAGAGAAAACAAAGTAAATAAGTTGAAAAAGTAACTAAATAAAAGGTGATTCAAGAAGCTGTAAGTTTAAGTGTTTTGAGGGGGGGGGGGCGTTAACAGGAATTAAATAGAAAAACCCAATCCACCTGGGTAAGTGATATTTTGAGCTCTCCGAACACTTTGCCCTCATTTTTCTGAATAAAAAAGAGGAAAAATATGATAAACCTGAAACCATTTTGATAAATTTGGCCCCCAAATACTAAAAACGTTCCCTTTTTCTTGCCTTTGATGAATTTTCAAATTGATTAATGTTAAAGAGTGATAAATGAAACTTACAGAAAAAATCTTGTGAATTGGAAAAATATTACGACGAATATTAAAACTATTCCCTTGAGAAACTACTCCCAATTCTAAAAAGATAGTAAAATTTTAAACTAAGCAAGGAAATATTTCCCAAATTAATTGAAAGAGGCTATGTGAGACCACTTTTGAAGAAAAATTTGGATTTGAATTGTATTCTTCAATTTATAGACCTGTGAGTAATATCGTTTTTATCAAAAATGATGAAAAAACAGCTCTGAAAATACTAAATAAAAAATGCCCGTCAGTACGATTACTACCCAAAAACCCAAACCCCCTACGGGAAAAAACCCTTTCCCCCCCGTGAATTTGGTCTAAATAGATGAGTTAATGATTGTTGGAGCCATGGAAAAAAGAAGTTACAGGGCCCTAAACGGATTGATCTCAGTTTCCCCTTTTGACATGTGGTTATATTTTTCATGAGTGTACAGAAGCAGTCGGCGCGAGGTTTTAGTGCTCCCCGCTGGTTGATTTTATATTTGTCCCAGGGGCTGTTTGGTGTGTGGGCAAATAGCGGGCTGCTCCACGGGCCCAAATAAGTGAAATGTCCCCCCGGGCATTGTTTTTGGGCCTTTGGGTTTTACCTAACGTATGGGGAGTTGTTTGAAAGTGTTCCTTGGAAATTTTGGTGTAGGATTCCTTGATTGACCCCTAAATGCAACCAAAAGTTTTAAAACCCATGAAAAAAATAGTGAAAATTTCTTTGCGCAATCGTGGAATTTTAGAAAATGGTGGCGATTGATATCAAAAAACTGGATGAACGCTAAAAAAACTCAAGATGAACTCATCGCAGAATTTCATTTAACATTTTGTAAGTTATCAACAACTCGAAAACGTGTTCACCTAAAATCCATTTGATTAACGGAGATAAGATCAACCGAGGCGAGTCCATTAGATATTTAGGGCATTTTAGACCAAAACTAAAATTTCAAGGAACATGTAAACGAAAGTGCCGTACTGGAAGTGTTAATTTTAGAATAAAACGTATCCGAAAATACCTTGACCAAAGAAGAGCTTGCAAATCTAGTTTATAGCACTCGTAATGTAACTTGGATTATTGCAATGGTCATTCTTTTTTATGGTGTATTCCGATTTTTGAAAATTGAAAAAAATGCAACGTTTTTCAAAACATGTGGGCTAAAGTTAGTTTGCAACGAAAGAAATTTTTAAAAGTTTAAGACAAAATTTTTTGACCCTTTACTTTGGTGCCCCCTCAAATCTAGAAACGAATTTTAAAAATTTTGGGCTTTTGGGGATACAATGTTTTAACGGTCATTTCTAAAATACTTTCTGAAATCCCAAACCGACTAACCCCTTTTACTAAAACCTCTGAAAAACTGCCCAGTTATTCCATTCAATAAAAAAAAAACATTTTAAATTTACAGAAGTTTTTGGGGAATATTGGTCCAAAATTTTGGAACCGTTTTCCCTTAGGTTGAATCCAAACTAAGAAATTGATTTATTTAAGAGGAAAACTTAAAACAAAATTTTTTTCAGAAAGTTTGAATCCCTTTTTAAAACTAAATTTAGATTTAAAAATGAAAACGTTAAGTGTTTATGACAGTGTGATGAATTTTGCAATGTAAAAGAATGTTTTTTTTCTTTTTTAAACTATTTGTAAAACAAGTTTCAAATTTTTAAAAATCTTATTTCATGCTACAAAGTATTCCCAAACAGTTTTTCATTTTTTGGTCTTTGGCAAATTTTTTTTAAAAAAGTGTTTTAAATTGGGAAATTTTATGTAAAAACTTTTTTTTATTTTTATGTTGATCCACATATTTTTTATGCATTCCAAATTTTTTTCTTATTATTTATTGTACTGTCCGCCGTTGAAAATTGTTAAATTAAAAAAAAAGGCGTTTAATTAAAAAAAAAATTTTAAGTTTTTTATGGATTAAAGGGGGATGGGGAGGAAAATGCCCTTTCTTTTTTTTTAAAGGGAAAAAACCCAAATTAAAATCACCCGAAAAGGGGAGAATGAGCTTTCCCTTTAAATTTTGCGCATTCCCCTTTTTCAGATTAGACATATTAAATGAGCTTTTCCCATTTTTAAAAATATTTAAACTTTGTTATAAAAAAAATTTTTAATCTAGTTGGGGCAAGTATTAAAAATTTAAAAAATTAATGGTTTTTTTCAATAGATTTTCTGCCCATTTAAAAAAATTTTGGGCGATCCAAAAAGTTGTTGTTTTCACCAACCCGAGGGCATTTAGCTAGCAGCGAAAAAACTGGAATTTTTAAATTTATAAATCGAATGTTTTTTAAATTTTGATTCCCATATTAAAAAATAACGCAACCCTTGAAAATTTCTTAATTCTGAAAAATTACTGGAAAAAAGTATAATTTTGATTTAAAAACAAAACGCTATTTTGTGTCCGTCCTGTCCCAAAAAACCCTTAATTTTGGGCTAAGTATTTTTTCGCGGGTTTTAAAAAATATAACCGTTTTTTTAGAAATTCATAGATGAATGTTTTAAACTGCCCCCCTAATGTGTTAATTTAAAATTTTTAAATACATTGATTTAAAAAGGGCAGGGGTATACATTGGTGCCAGGAGCATTATTTTTGCTATTTGTTAAACCCGAAAATTTGTTTGAACATTATACAAAATTTCCCAAATTTTACCCTTTAAAGTTAAACGAGATAAAAATTTTTAAAAAAATGTGTTTTACTTTTATTTGAACTTATTTCCCCGAAAAGGACATAAAGGTTTTGAAAAAGAAAAATCTATATGTCTTGTTTAGATTATTAACAAGCTTCATCCTGTTTTAAATGTTCCTATACTAAGGGGAAACCCCAGGAGTGTTTTTAAAAAAGGGTTTTTCTTTTTTTACTGGAATTCTTTTTGGACAATGTTTTTCTCAAATCTTGTCAGGTACATCGTTTAAATTATACCAAAATTAAGTAAATTAAACAAAACGCTAAAGCAACCCAAGTAAGTGTATCTCAGCTTATTCAAATTGGTGAGAAACTTAAAACATCACCAAGTTTTTGGTCATTTGTATTAAAAACAAAATAAAAAAAATAATAAAGCAATCGTAGGAAAAAGCATGCTTCAAAGATCGTTTTCAAAATAAATGAATAATTTTAATATTGAAATGAAAGTAAATTTATTAAAATATGGAAAAAATTGACACAAATATTCCAAAAATTGCTTTTAAAATGTATAACACTTCTTAAACATGTAGCACAACACGTTAGATGTTATGTTTTTTATTTCTAAAAACTTTGTTCTAACAAGAGTAAATCAAACATATTTTAGAGGGAAGTTCTGGATAAAAATGGTAAGTAAACTAACAGGCACATGGAAATGGGAATTGGTTAAAGGTTGGGAAAGTTTTCGACAGGCGTTTTTTATATGGTTGAATGAAATTTTTGTCATGTGTTTTTCAAAATACATTTTATGAAACCAGGAAAATTGTGTAGTATTATGAAAGTTTTTGGAAGTTGTCTAAAGATGGATACATTATTTAGTAAATAAACAAAAGAATTAGAATAATAGTCTAATTCAAACAAAGCTAATCGATAAGAAATTTTAAAAATGGTATTGAAATTGTATTTTTTCCAGAAAAAAGATAGCGAGGACAATTGGGACAGATATAGGTGACAAAGAAAGAATTAAAAAGATAATTAAGACAATATAATTGTCCAATAATCCGTAGGCAATGAAATTTGAAAAATCGTATTTAAGCTATTTTTAGTCCTAATTGGTGAAATGGTTTGAAACCGCTTTTCCAATTCAGGGTAATCTTCATAATTGAAATAATTATTCTGAGGAAACATAGTGCGCAAAAAATTTGGAATTTTCACAGAGGTTATTGATCTAGACCTACATCAAGATTAATCAGGAAAAGATCAAATCCCGTATTGTCAAAAAACCTCACCATAGTCCCTTTAAATATATTTAAAAAAATGGAGTTTAAATTATTAAAAAGTAAAAACGAAAGACGAAATTAAAAGCTACATATATCATAATATATGATAGAAAATGTAAAATGTAAGGCTTAAAAGTATTAAAGATTATTGCCTCCAGATAAGCGGACATATTTCAATAAAATCGAACTTGATAATAATGTACTTTAATAAAGATTTTACGAAAAAATTTAAAAAAAAAATTTCAAGAAATTCAAGTAATAAATTAAACAAAATTTTTTTATGGGATTTATGGACTAATTTTGGTACAGTAAATTTATAACTATCTTTTTGTCGTTACTAACAGGGGGAAGGACTATTTTTGCATTATTGTCTTTTTTTTAGTGAATTTAATGGGTTTGTAAGTTTGACAAAATTGATAATGTGGCAAATTGCTTTCCTTTTTGGTTTTTCATAACAAATAGAGGTACTTAAAAAGTATATTTTCAAAATCTTCATGAAAATAAGAATGGATCTAGAAGCGTGCTGCTGAATGTTGCAATTTTACTAGACTAAGACTTGAATAGACATCCTTTCTCTTGGCGTGTTAATAGAAATGATATCGACAAAAGGAATTCTTTAAAATATGTTCATATTTGTTTAAGATAATATATATAATATACAAAATTGATTATATGTTTGTGTTGATCATACTTTTATGCATATTAGATAAGATTTCAAATATGTTAAGACCTACGATGTTAAGCCTTCGTGAAACATCGATGCCTTTATCAACAATTTAAATGTGCATTAGCTGCCTTTGCAACACTTCTGAAAAAAAGTATGTTTTAAAACAATATTTAAGCTACTCTTTACATAATGATAGTCTAATAAAAATTATAGGAGTGCAAGGATACTCAGATATCTCAAACCTTACTATATCATTTATCATTTATGAAGATGCAATATTAAATGTAAGCGTACACATGCACCTTCGTTGTCAGATACGAAGTGCATCTATCTGATAATTATGTTTTTATTGGTTTTTATTTATTATTATGCATTCTTGTATTCGAATGTCATACATCATGTAATGTAAATATTGCGTGCAAAGAAATAAATACTTTTCTTTGTCACCTTCAAGAAGACGATGGTAAAGGCATGCAATGATTTTTTTCAAGTCGATCTTGATCAAGATATCACTTGTATAATGCATGTGCTCTACATCCTGTACATGAATGCAAGTAAACTTATTTTCCTGCTGAAGTTGATGCATTATTTATAAAACTGTCACTTATTTCCAATACATAAACCATAAGTTCATGCCACTAAAGACCATACATCACAATCAATTTCTTTGGCTTAGTTGTATTTAAATATAATTTGACATTTGCAGCATATGGAAATTGTAGTAACAAATACATTATTGTGTACTTTCATTTATATAACGCTGTTTACCTTTGGTTTATGAAATTGAAGGCCACTATACCAATGTTATTTTCAAACGTCAAAATATTTCACACAACTTTAAATAAAACCCAAAAAAGGGACAAATAGCCCAAAGGGGAGACGAAATTTAAGAGAATATTTTTTTCTTTTTTCGTGAAAACAAATGGAATTTTTTCACTTTACAGAAAAAATTCACATATGAGATAAAAAATTTCATGCTAATTTACTTTTTTATAGTGGATAAAATTTGCACAAATTTAAAAGATGCAAGGGCTTATTCAGCTAACAGAAGCTCGGGCAATAAGTGGTTTTAAAAGAACAAGTGTTTCCTTAAAAAAAACTCTGTGAATTTTAGGTTTCATTGTGTATAATCTTTATGTTGTTTCTTAATTTCTTTCCTTCAAACCAAATAAATCCCCAGCTTCCTATTTCAAACAAAAAAAACCCAATTTTTTTTTATGGATATTTATGAAACGAACTCAAATTTTAACCCAGCTTTTTTGAAGCTTTCTTCACCCCCAAAGACTTGATATAAAAAAAACCAACACCCGATTTTTCAAAGGGTAATTCCAAACAATAACGCCTGAAAAAAATATCATAAAATGAAAAAAAGCACGTTTTTGTTTCCAGCTTAAATCTTTAAACCCATCAAAACATGTTTGCAGGCAGAAGTCGACCAGGCCCATTTTTTTGTAGCTTAATTTTTCCCAAAGGGTTTTTTAGATAACATGTCTGACACGTTCAATTTAAATTCAGTAGGTTAAAGAAATTTTGAAATTTTTGGGCTATGAGCTTCCCAGTAGTCCTATACACCCTTTTTTTTTATAATCAACTTCCTTTCTAACAAATTATTATTCAAAAGCTTTTAAATGATTGCTTTTAAATGTTTTCCAATCCCGTTCGTTAAACAAACCCTTTAAAAATTAAACTACCTGACCCCATTTGTCATAGTACGTCCACGAAACATATAGCATTCAATGCATTTTTTCTCTAAATCAAGGGGCATAAACTTTGTTTTCGTTCAAAAGATTTTAGGGAAATTTAAAATGTTCCAAATAGTTTTTTGTTTACTTATTTTTAAGAGATGGTGCATCGCAATTGACAATCTAGCGTTAAAAAAAACATTTTAAACCCAACAAACGGGAAATTTAAAGTTAAAAACCCGATCCCTTTTTTTTATTTATTCCATTTCACACTTTTCTTTTCCATGCGACATAAAAATTTTCCAATTTTTCAGGGGAAGCGCATTTGTTATTTTAATAGTCTTTAAAATTTTTAAAAAAAATTTACCATTTTTAAGACAAATGGTGGAAAATTTTTGCATTTTCACCCGTTGGGATTTTTTAACCTAGGGTATTTTTTGCTTTAAATTCTATTTCCAAACAAGGAACGCTCATAAAAAAATTCACTTTTCAAATTTCCCCTTAAAAAAGTTTTATTAACAACTCCGTCAGTTTATAATTAAAAATTTTTAAATCATTAAGAGATATTTTTGACTTGCTCAGACAAACAATAATTGTTTTCTTATTTAAACGGTGTTTTTCCCAAAAAACCCAACCAAATTTTATATCGGGAAACGTAGACACTGAAAATTTAAATAACGAAGGGAACAAAATGAAAAATTTTTAACGAAAAAATAAAAAGGGAAACCCCCGGGGCCCATATTAGAACGGGCCGGAATGAGGCAAAGGAGAACATGATATCAAACTTCCCGGGCAAAACAACACAGTGCGAATCCCATTTACCAAACCAAATCGGATTTTTGCATAGTAGCTCTTTTGAACCTTTTTTTTTTGTCACTTTCATCGCAGAAAAACTCGGACTTTATCATACCCCACCAGACAAGGACTTCAAATGTAATCTTTTTTCAGTCTGCAGATTAAGCTTAAAATAAGGAAAGAACATGAACCCTTGAAAAATTATTTTGGAACGCCCCGACTTCAAGTGAACAATGTTTTTGCCACTTGTGAAATGGGATATTTTTTTGTCGTTTTTAAACAATTAAAGTGCATTCGCTTTTATGACGTTCAAAAAAACCAACCCAAAGGTACCGTGATAACCCCAAAAAACAGTTTAAAATTTTTCAAAATATCATGAGACTTGTGCAAACGACATTTTAAAATTGTGAAAATTTCATGTAAAAGTGCAAACAGCATGTAAACTTTTTAATTTTTTTTTAAAAAGGCCTTTTTTTTATTTTTTTTTATAAGATTTTACATACTTTACATAAAAAAAATGGCAGCAATTAGCCTCCTTAGGGGGTATTCATTCGCCTCGACAAATTTTCATTTTGAGGGGCGAAAATAAAGAAGCTACAATCTCCTTTTAAAAAAAAATTTTTGGCTCATAATACAAAAAATTCCCGCAAAAAAATTTTCAAGGGTGAATGAATGAGGCCGAGGGGATTCAAATGCTTGGGACAGGTGAAAACACAGTAAATGGAGTTCAATGGCCTTGTTTAAAATTTTCTTTCCCCATAACCTTTTTTTTAAATATTCAGGACATAATATAATTTTCATTTTTATTGTGTAAAAAAGGGGCTGTTTTCGGTTTTCCCCTTTTTTTTCTTTTTTTTTATTTTATTTTTTAACAAACTTACATTATTCCAAGTTATTAAAATTTTTAAAACTTTTATTTTTTTTGTATTTTCCATTTAATTTTAAAAAAGGGGTTTTAAAAATCATTGGAAAAAATTTTCCATACTGAATTTTAAACAATACATGATTTTATATTAAAAAAGTTTCATCCTCAAAAAATCTATTTTAAATTGTTTAAAATAATATGCATGTTGGGTTAAACTAACGTTAGGAATTTTAATTTTAAAGTTTTTCCCTATCAAAAAACCCCATTTTTTTTAAATGAAACAAAATGTAATATTTTTTCTGATCTTTTAATTTTACTTGGGATATAAAATTCCCACAAAAACCATAATTGTTAATTTTTTAAGAAATTTAAAAAAATTTTTCATATCTAAAAATTTATTCAAAGACTTGAACAAATTTTTTTTTAAATTTCAAAAAATTTAAAAGGGGCAACTGACAGAATAAGTTTTTAAAATTTTAACATTTACTACGTCCTATTAGATTAATTTTTTTCTTAAAATTTTTTGTTTTTACATGCTTTTTGTTTTAAATAATTTTAATCATGGAACCCAACAATCTTTTCAAAAAGACAAAAATTTTTGGACGAAGCCGTTTCTAGATGTCTTGCCTGGGTAGTGGAAAGATAATGGATTTTTTAAAATGCTTGACATCACTAAGTGTATATGGTACAGGTTTAATTTCCCAAGATCTAAAAAATATTTTATATTTATTTTTTGTCAGTATGCCTTATCATAAAAAAAAAAGACCGGGAAAAAATCTTTTGGTTTTTATGCAAAGATCCGTAACACAATATTTTTTAGGTTTTTTTAAACATAAATGATCTTTAAAGAAATTTATCAAAAGTGAGTTCCCCAAAAGGCAACTCAATTGTAAAGATTATTACCGAATTTACATTTCATGGTAATAAAGGGAGGTAATTAGAACTATATTTTCTATGAAAAGTCAAATTTTTTAATAAAAAATGAATGTATATATTTTAATGAGTACATATTATGTGATAAATATAAATTTGCAGTTTTACATATTCTTCAATGTTTCAAAATTGTTCATTAGCACAATTATTTACATATATAACATTCCTTACATGAAAGAATCCAAAGTCCGCGTCGAAATTCGAATCTAAAGTGGTGAGAGGCGAGTTGTTTGAAGTCAGCGACCTTAACCACTCGACCACGGACAAAGACGCTAAGTATCTTTACGGTATTGTATTTGCATTTTATTGAAAGCCGACACTATGTTTGACTAAATGGCTAAATGTTAGCATGTACACAAATTTTGAGATATTCAAAAGGTTTTTTTGTG
Source organism: Ruditapes philippinarum (assembly GCF_026571515.1). Lineage (NCBI taxonomy): Eukaryota > Metazoa > Mollusca > Bivalvia > Venerida > Veneridae > Ruditapes > Ruditapes philippinarum. The sequence continues at coordinate 145,960 of NW_026866765.1, read as the reverse complement.
GTACAAACACGTATTGTTAAACGAAAAAGTCAAATGTTTTTCGACCCCTTAAACTGTCATCTTAGATCACGTAAAGGGTATATCTGTTAAACGAGTGTATGAACCTGCATGCTATATCATTGCATATATCGAGCTGTTAATCCTTGAAATATTGCTTTCTAGACATATATAGCCATTTAAATCTTAGTTATCTGACACAGGTTTAATGTATTATTTGGGAAAAACTTGACATAAATTGTTTGATAGCCGATGTAATGTCTGGCATCCCTATTGAAATGATAGTTGTATGCATTGTTTGGTATTGGATATTAAGGACATGCCTTCGTTACATTTGCACTTAAGTGCAAAGTTCGTGCATATATTTTTGTATACACGCTTTGTTTTATAATGGAAATCACTTTACCCTTATCTTAGGTATAGCTTTTCCTTTCAGACTTTAATATAAGAATTAAAGCATATTTGATATTCAAAAAAGAAAAAGTAACAGTTTAACGAGTTTATCTTAAACATTGAAACATCGTCTAGACAAGTAAATGGTAGCTATAATTGTTAAGTAAAGTCAACCCGACACAATGACACATTTATTACTTTTTTCTTGACATATATGATAAAATATATTGATTATACATCAAGTATGAGTTTCAAGTAACCAAGATATATATTAAACATAACAATTCAAGACGTTACTTCTCTACCGTGATCTTATAAATGAGCGGTGTAGAAAGTTGTAACCAAAACTATTTAGAACGAATTTTGAAATATCACAGCGACTTTTTCATTATTTTAGAATACACTTTATGAGATGAGGGAATGGGTGGACAACAGATCCGAGTGATTGATAACAAATCATTTGGACGAAAGATCGGGCATTATTATTATATAATGCAAGACACATTAAGATATATTTCCATTCTAACATGCTGAAAAAAGAGAAGTGATAAAAAATGCTGTTGAACTACATGAATTGAAACAGTTGTCATGAAGTCATTTTGTTCATATGACGTCATATGACGTGTATATATTCAATTTCATGTTTTGCAGATATAATGTTATAAATGCACCCGAATAACCTTACACACAGGTGTTGTACTAAACACTGAGTATTTCGAATTAAAATGCTTTGACCAGTTTGCAGAAAATATCCTCTATTTTAATCTGTACAGAACTAACTGTAAACTTAGGGTAAATTTTTTGGAATATAAAAAATAAATTGGCACTAAATAAGAGAAAACACTGCAACTATCGTTTTTCTTGAAATTTAAATATCTTACAAAAAAGCAGTTAAGCTGCATTTTATATTATTTTGCAAATTCATTAATGAAATCAAAGAAAAAAATGCAACAAAAAATCTTATTAAAACATCTTTTTGGCACACATGCGTAGCATAATAGCCTTTTATCGAAACAGTTTTAACAAAAAAACATACACGATACTGCAATTCATCATGATTAAACAAGATGTCTTGTTATCTTAGATGCTGAAAATTATAAAAGAAACAAAAAATTATTACAAACAAGAATAAAGAAACATAAAGTTAACGTGATTGCTTTCAGCAAATTTGCATTTGTATGCATTTCTGTATAATACGAAGAGTGATTGACAAGTTCACCGGGAATTGTTTATTTCTGAAACATGGAAAAGGAAAGAAAAATAATTAGATCACGTGATATATAATTTTTACACATTGATTGATTAAGATCATTTAACGTTGAAAAGCATAATGTGTAGTACTTGAAGCACGCCGACGTCAACGGTGGGTTTCCTTGATGTGACCTATTGTCAAGTTATCTATATCGACTACTTGTGGCCATATTTTGTTATCTATTTACATCCATATTTGCTTATTTGTTGGAAGTTTCTGGTTCTTTAATAATTTCCCATGGACTTTATCATTTTTATTTCGAAATTTACCAATGATATAATTGTTATCAATTACAAACATCAACTTGTACTCAAAGAGTTATCACCGAAGTTGTATTTCTTCAGATTAAGCTGCGTGTTTTAAACACAAATAGACATTATTTACTGTTAATAAATGACATAGTGTTATGCGCCATTTAAAACAAGACCAATTTTTATATATTTAAAAATGAGAATATTATTGAGCACTTTTATTTACAATTGAGGTTTTTATACATTGTTGTGTACAATAAAGAATGTTACTGGACGAACTCACGGTAGTTAAATCTACATAAACGACGTGGCGTTTAGGTTTTGCAACTGTGTATGTGTCCAATGCAATCAGTAACACTGTAAAATGACCCCTTTATTTTACAATTGATGACATTTGTCTGTACAGTATGTGGTGTACGTAATAGTTAAAGTACATGAAACGAGTAAGTTGCGAAAAAATTCAACCGCTATAAAGCAGTCGAGATGTTGTTACATTCCTTCAATACGAACATAATACTCAATTTTCGTTATATTTTGTGTACATGCCACGTACGAATAGATACATCAATGTATGTTACGGAAAGATGTGACAGCTCTAAAGATTTTCCAGCATCTGCACACTTAAACAAAGGAAAAACAAACACATATATTGTATTGATTCGAACAGTTTGCTCTACATATATTTTAAATGCTATTGTATCACGCGATGTTACCATAATATGCGGTTAAACTATTATGGTCATACAATATATCAGAATTAACAGATATTTTAATTTTTGTGAAAATTGTTTGTTCATGGATGTATAAGTGAAAATAAAAAATAAAAATAAAAACAATAGAACATATTCAGACTGTACATTATTTATTTAATATAATAGTCAGAATCGTCCTTGATATTGAATTGTGATAAAACAAAATAAATTTAATTTCATAGTAGAGAGAAAAAAAACATTGAAAATACTTTTCCAGGAACAAAACTGTCTATGTCTTGATAAGCACTTACGAGTCATGTCAAAGTCACATTGACATGTTTGATGCTTCATTGCTTCTTTTATAGTTTTAGATATCATTAAATTCAAAACTATCTTAAACATTTCAACTTATGTTTTATTAATTTATGCTTAAAAAGGTATGTACAGTTAAATTTCTGCTCTAAGAGAACGAAGTCGGACGGTTTGTTGATACTTTTTTATTTCAACACCATTATAAGGGGACTGAAAGCTCTAGATGTAAAATATATATCTTTCAAATTGTCTAGACAGTCTCATTTGATTTGACTCACTAACATAGACCGTTGTCTACTACTCAAGTCCATGGTACATTAGCGTTGCATTAAACATTTAAATATCCAGTATTTTAAGGTTCTTTTTATTGTTGTTGTTGTTGTTATTTATTATCATATATAATAAGTTTAGTTTTTTGAAATTATAGTATTATAGAAAAATGACATAGTGTTCTAGATTATACTATATATTGGAATTTCTAGGCAATCCTACGCCTTTTTATTTAAAAAATGTCGGCTTGAATCAAAATCATTTTCACTCAAACTAGTTTTTTTCTCATTTTCTTTTTCTACATTTTACATATATTTTTAGTAATGGTCGACATGCAATAACATTACAGTAACTATATTTATTAATTATCAACTATTTGAATCATTCAATATATTTTTGTTATTACTTGTTTAATTTTATCAATAATTGAAAATACACACACACACAGATGGAAAATTAAGATAATTATCTAAGATCAAACAATGTAAAAAATGCATTTGAATGTATTAAACAATGAAAAGAAAAAAAACACACGATATTTTTTAGGTAAGCATTGAAGAATCAGTTTGATTGAGTATGTTCATTCCGGATCAGGGAATGTGTTACTTAGAATGCACCATGAATGGCCACCAATGTCCGATACTTAAGGGTGGGATGTTGGCTTAGCTTTTTTATCTTTCCAGTCATGTGTATAATCTATTTAAATCTCATTTAATATTAATTACTTAGTTGGCTAAATGAACATCAGACTTGTCTGTACAGAAAATATGTGCGGTTAAATACAGACAGAAAACAAACTTAAAATAGGAAATGCCAACGTTTATGTACATTTAAGTTTTGCTTTCTATTGAAATTTGAAAGATTAATAAAAGACAGTGTGAAAACCTATTGTTTGTGTATGAAATTTCATCACATGCTTATGGTACTTTTTATAAATCAAATGATGTGTTAACGAACCTGCATTGGATAATCATCAAAATACTATGATATATTATATGATGAAATGTATGAACTATTATCAGTTTCTCAGTCTCATTTGAATTAATAAATCACCATATGATTCAGCTGTGACAATGCCGTATCTATTTAATTACCAAATGATTTGTTTTTAACCTATAGTCGCAAGTAATTTTGTCTCCACGGCCCATACATTTTAAATGTTCTTCTACAATGCATTCTCTTTTACAATGAATTGTCTGTTTCCACAGGAAAATAAATGTTAGGACAATTAGTTTTATAAAAAAAAATATATTTAATTGGAGAACATTATTAGATATACGCATAACATATATCAATCTTAAAATGCTAGACTTCTTACTTTTTACTTGACACACCGACACGAAAGAAAATTAAGAATGAATCTTTACTTCAAAGTAATAAAAGAGTATCTTACAGCACGTATGTGCCTGATATATTGCATGGAACGATACATAAGGTCTTACTCAAACAGTAAAGCTTGCACGTCGCCATATGACCTATACTTTGTCGGTCGACGTAAAAGTCAATCAAGTAAAACAAAAAAAGTATCTCGATATTATTAAGTTTATAGTGCTGCCCTCAGTGTCCTGGCTATGATTGTACACGGTAAATTGTAAATGTGTTTCAAAAAGCTTCTAACCTTAAAACGAAGCACGTCACGCAAAAGAAGCATATCGTATAAAACAAAATGATGCTGGCAATGATGTTACTTGAAAACATATTACAATTATAATTTAACCCCCAAAACTGGTAACTTAAACGTGTCTTGTATGTTCTTTCAACTAAAAAGTATATTTGGTATGAGCTAATTTGGCAAACATCAATTTATGTAACATTTAAAAGGAAATATCGAGTTAATTGTTCAACAAATCCTATAGGTGTATAATCGTTATTCTCTATAATTAGAAATGTAACGTCATAAATTACTTATTAATAAGTAATGCCTGGTTAGTACAGTTATGTCAAGAGACAAGAAGCACTCTCGTGTAAGATGAAAAGAGCATTATCAAATTGATGCTTACTAGCTAAAAGTCAGTGCAAACATAATTGTGAATCCAATTTATACACTGACGGCTAAATAATAAAGACATTACTGAAAAAAAACAAAGAAATATGAACAAGACGTCAGCGTACCCTTTTGTAAAGAGAGCAATACGTTCAAGAAAATTGTTGACATTTTCTTTCTGAACAGATATAAATTTCTTAATCAGTAAACTTTTGTAATTAGCGGGGTAGAATTTCGGTGATTGTTTTAACAGCACATTTTGAATTTATTCACACAAATTTTACTTCATTGAAGGGAAATATAAATTTAATCATACTGTAAGCTTAATGTAAGTATTTTGTTTTGAACGGGTTACCACAATTTTGCCCCAGTTATGGAAATAAATGGATTATTTTATTACTAATTCATGTTGTGCATGATGATTATCGCCGTCTGAACTAATTTGCGGATTTTTTAAATTCAAATGTTTACAGTTACATGTTTAAAAGTTGAATACTGCTTTAACCGTTGCTAGAGGGTGAGGGTTGTAACTTACACTTCCAATTACCGTCCATGAAAAGACTCAATCAAACCGAGCCTGCATTTTTTTTCAGTTTTGCCGTTGGGATCGATTTCTCTCTATTTACACACTTAAGGTTAACAAAGTATGAGAATAAAATGTCGTTTTTTAAGAAACGACCAAAATAACATGACCAGGAATATTTAATGCAGCTTCATAAATATGGTTTATGCATTCCCTTATCCAAATTAGACATATTTAATGAGAATTTCCTATATTTAAATAATCATCTGCAATAAAAATTAAGCTTATAGATGAGCATAATACTTATATCTTAAGTAATCAACGATTATGTCATTAGAGTGCTGCCGATAAAAGGCAAGTCAGTCGATCTTAATCTTAATATGATACTTTTTACAGTAACCTGGTGTAATTTCGCTCGCAGATGAAATACAGCATTGAACATGTCGAATGATATTTATTTACGATTCAAAGTTCAACTAATGCAACCATTGAAAAATATCTAAATTCTGGAGGAAATTACTGGAAAATAAGTATATTTGATGACAATAATACGCGATTAAGTTGTTGTTCCCGTCCCAATAAAATCTTTCAATATTGGTCAAAACGTAGTACTTAATGCAAAATTGCTAAATCAAATTGTAACATTCTCTAAGCAATTTGATAGTGAATATTTACACTGCACCTGGAAATGTGTATAATTTGTATGATTGCATTCAAAGGTCAGTCAAGTTAGACATATATTGCGTGCCAAAAGAGCATATTCTATGCGAGCGTTACAACAATAATTGTAGTAACATATAAAATATTTCATTTTGAACGAGATAACATCCAATAAAATGTGTGTTCTACTTCCGTTGAACTTGATTTCCTCGAAGAGCACATAAAAGTTGATGCCGTGTCTATTAAGATGTCACTGATATAAATATATAGAATATCTATATGTCTTATCCTTGAATTATAAACAAGCTACATCATGGTAGACTATGTACGCAATATTCTAAGAAAACCACATGAGATGTTATGAAAAATAGGTTCTCATTGTCTGAACTGGAATTATTTATCATATCTTTTGTAAAAATTGCTGTTTCTTAAATCTTGTAATTGTTATTTTCCAAAAACATTAACCAGGCACTCTTGCATTTGACCCTGTAGTCGGTATATTCCGTAAACGTTACGACGTACTTGCAAATCGATATGAATGTAAATAATTATCCAATTGTTAAAATGCTGTAAATTAAAGATCCCTCTTAGCGCAGTTGGTAAAGGGGTTGAAGGATGTGGACGTACACTGGTAGATTCGAATCCTCTTCCAGCGATTTCATTTTCATTTTAATTTTAAAATTGCCATTCCCTTTAAACTATTGCAAATCTTGTTGTTAAGTGTACAATCCTATCTATGTTGTATTTTTAATATCTGCCTTTATAGTGTGTATTCTCTAAAGCATTTACGATCGCATAATGTCACAAATAGAACCGTCGAAAGATACTGTAGTGAAACAAAAATATAATTGTGTATAAAACACCAAATAATAATTATGTAATCTAAAACCATGTGTAAAACAAAAGGTTTTAAATTAATTCTTGCAAGTTAATTAAAAAAAACATAACGTGGTGTAGGTAAGGAATCGAACCAGAGACCTTCAGATCGGTAGTCCGACATCTATACCAAATATATACCAATACACCACACCTTACGAGTGAAGTTAGGAAATATATAAATATATTCGATGAATACTTGTCAATGTTTATTCAAATGACCTTTACGAAAAATAATGAAGTACCAGGTCAATAGTGTTGGACAATAACTATACCACACAATATGTATTGACACAAAACACTAACGGTACTCTCAGCTATTAAAATAATGAGGAACTAATAGTATAAACACCGTCATGTCTTTTTGTCGTTTGTATTACAAAAACAAAAACATACAAACAATACAAAAATAATAAAGCAATCCTTGTAAAGGATGCGTTCACATCGTTTCAAAATAACAAACAAATGAAAATTAATTAAAAGTGATTTTATTCAATATTACAAAAGTGACTAAAATAGTCAAATTGCTTTAAAACTGTCACTGTCACTATCACTTCTTTAACTGTAGCACAAGACGTTAGGTTTAATTGTTTCTATTTTAAACTATTGTTCTAACTAGAGTACTCAAATATATGTTACAGAAGTCTTAATGGAAATGGTAAGTCGGGCTACAGACACATGAAAATGGAATTAACCTAATTTGACAGTTTCGACAGGCGTTTTATATGGTGGGTGTTTTTTGCCATGTCGTTTTTTCGATCTCGAGGAGCAAAAAGAAAAAAAAATAAGACAAAGCACAAACCAGCCAGTCACCATACTTTTACTATAATAAGCATTATTGTACTCGGAATGAGTTGCACAACTAATGGTTAAAGAATGAGGAACATTTGATTTTCATAAAGCAGTTTTTTATACATTTTTTATGAAACCATGATCACCTGTGGCAGTATATCAAAGTTATTTGACAGTTGTCTAAAAATGGATACATCAATTAGTAAATAAGCAGAAGAATTCAAACTCTTTTGTCATAGTTACATTGCGTCAGTGAATAAATTTATATAGTTCAGATAAAAGACTGACATAGGAAAATCTCTTTATTCCATTTGACGGATTTTCAGTATGTAACAGTAGACTAAGGGGAGTTTATCACCTCTTAATGTTGTATTTGATCGTTGTAAATCATATTTAAAGAAGTTTAAATATGCAACTTATTGTATTTTACGACAGGAAGAGGGAGTAAAAGTATTGTAGCAATTACCACTGCTACTCAACTAATGAAACACATTGTTAACCTTTTTGTCCAAATATAATGAAACGTAGCAAAATTGTTTAACCCAATATAGTTTCTAATTATGCGATATCATTTATTGGAATGTTCCATCCGACTTAAGGACTTTGCAGTAGAGGCATACAACCAGCACCAACGAGATCAACGAGATCATCAAGAACACCCGGTATGCAATGTTTGCTATTCAATCAGAATGTTTCCTAAAATTTATGAATGATATTTTCCAGACAGAAAGATAGTCGAGACAATTTGACATAAACAACGTGAAAAAGATATGCAAAGAGATAATTATTATATATAATCGAAATGAATTGAAAATCGTATTTTGAGCCATACCTAGCCCGATTGTAGTGAAAAAGGTTGCAACTCTATTCAATTTAGGTTTATTTTTCAGAATTAAAATAATTATTCTCGGTGTAAGTGCGCGAAAATTTAAAAGTTTGCACACAAGTTAAGGATCTAGACTTTCATTAAATGAAAGATTAATATGGAGAAACAATCAAGTCCGGTCTTGTAAAAAAATCGTTACGTTAGTACAGACCCTTTAAATACATTGAAACAATAAGGAGTCTCATCGTTTAAATCAATAAAAATAAGAGTAAAAAGAAATTCAGACATAAATCATAATAATTGATTGCAACTGTAAGGCTTAGAAGTATTTAATGAATAATTTTACCATTGGGAAAAAATGAATTTTGCAATTATACCAGACTTGAATAGTGTCCTTCCTCTTGGCATGTTAAGAGAAATGATATCGACTATTAGAATTAATTAAGATTAAGATTGTTAATATACACACGTGATTATATGTTTTGTGCTTAACATACTTTTATGCTGATTAGATACAATTTAAAATATGTTTAAATAAGAATTGCCATGTTAATCCTTCGTGAAGTATCGATACCTTTAGTAAATATGTAAATGTGCACTACATGCCTTTGCACTAATAAAAAACAAAATTTAAGCTACTCCTAACATTATGATAGTCTAATAAAAATGTATGGGAGTGCAAGGATACTCAGATATCTAACACCTCACTATATATTTTATCATTTATGAAGATGCAATATTAAAGGTGAGCATACACATGCACTAACGTTGAGAGATAGAAAGTGGATCTATCTGATAATTATTTGTTGTGTTTATTTTTATTTTTATGCATTCTTGTGTCACAGGGTCATTTTGTCTTTGCTAGAATACTCTGTAATTCATACCCATACTCTATATCATTCCCCTATCGTCTCTTTTTCAATCATTCATATCATTATTCAACTTCATACTATTAACTTCATTTAACCTATAACACGTTAACGGGCCTCATTCACTTCATTTTTAAATTCGGTCACGCTAACCTTTACGCATGCGCACAAAAAATAAAATTTTTTAGCAAAAGCTGTTGTTTTTTTCATTAACTCCGTATTCTATTTTATTGTGTGCCAACAATATATTTACAGGTATATTTAAGGTTATAAAACGTTGTAAACATAAATTACTATAATATGTGTATGTATTTCGCTTAAAATTATCAATAGCACAAAAAATAAAAACTTTTAGCAAAAGCTGTTGTTTTTTTCATTAACTCCGTATTATATTTTATTGTGTGCCAACTATATATTTACAGGTTCCTCTTTAAACGCCCTATCCCAAGTAAAAACTCACGTATATCCGTAACATTGTATTCGAATATAATGTCATACATCATGTTATGTAAATAATGCGTGCAAGGAAAAACATACTTTTCTTTGTCACCTTCAAGAAGATAATCGTAAAGACATTGAATGATTTCTTTTTTAGTTGATATTGATCAAGACATCATTTTTATAATGCATGTGCTCTACATACCGTACATGAGTGCAGTTGCCCTTATTTTCCTGCAGGAGTTGATACATTATCCATAAAGCTGTCACATATTTCCGTTGCATAAAACATACGCAAATATACATTTGTCTTATATTTTAAAATCATAACAATATATAGTTTTAAAATCAATTGAATTATGGACGGTAGGTTCTATTAACCAAGGTGATTCAGTGTATTTTATATTAAAATAGTTACTATGGTATCTTAATGATTTATTTAGACCGGGTTGTCACGGATAACCTACGATAGTTCAAGCAATTATTTCCTGTAGCGTTCTTACCTCAGCAGACTCTTGAGACAGCTATGTGATTCATGGAAACCAGTCTCTATCTCTTATTGAATAGGACCCTTGGTCCTTTTACATGTCCAATGTATAGTACTGATACATGCGAGGATTACCTGGGTTTCTTACCAGTACTTAAAGGTAGGTTGGAAATACCGAAAGTGTCTCGGAAAAATTCCAAAGGTGTTAACCAGGATCGAACCCGAGCCTCAGGAGTGACAGTCATTGGTCAAACCAACTGAGTTTTGTTTGTGTATTTAACTTACTTGAAATAAAAATACGGTTACACTTATAAAAAGTAGCAAAGACAAATATAACATAGCCATTTCTCGCTATTGCAATATAAATGGCAGTATGCTTATGTTCTGCTTTAAAGATGATTGTCCCTTTTTTATACATCGAGCGTTACCGATGAATTTCGGAGGGTATATATGGAAATGTTCACGAAACAAGTGAATAAGATCTATTAGTTATTGGTCAAATTAAGCAATATAAACTTATTTTGACTGATCATCATTTATTGTCTGGTGTTCATAAAGCCACTGTAGACAATACGTCAAATTTCTTTTGCATATTTGTATCTAAATAATTTTTGACATTTGCAGCAAATGGAATTGTAAGTAACAAAAACAACTTTCCTTGATATAAGGATGTTAATCTTGGTTGTAACTAATGTCAATGAAATTGAATAACTCTATATCAATTCAGTTTTTAAAAGTCATTAAGATATTTAAAAGAAAAACAACAAGTTACAAGTCAAACAAGGACAAATATTTCTAAAATAAACAATACAGGGTATGTAAAATAAAAAAATGTATTTTTTTGTTTCCATATCGTCACCCTGATATGAAACAAAACACTATTCTTTCTTATTCCTAATTAGGAAACAAATACGTATACACAGGACTTACATGAACCACATTCATACGAGTAAGTCACATGATATTGACAGAAAAACTAAATGCTTTAATTAGGGTAAACGTTCATACTTGTGTGCGCACAAATTGTATTTCCACACCATAGGTGTGATTATAACTAATTTTCACTTTTTTATGGTATTATACTAAGCAGGGTACATGTAAAACTGAGTTAATATTATATTAGAACATTCGCTCTAGGATGGCTTTTAATAATATCTTTGGTATACGTATAAAAACCATATACTGGAAGTTGATTTTTTGTATTTTGTTATGTTTTGTTCTAATTGTTCACAGTTAACTGGTATTCGAATTATAAAGTGCATACGTTCCTTTTACATACAACATGGATGCATCTCGAATTAAAATAGTTAAGGAATTAAGCAAACCCATGCTTATGTTATCATTTTAATAAAGAATCTAACGAAATCTTAGTGCAATGAAACGCCTTCTGGAAGGTTCCCCTTGAATGAAGACCAAACTAAGCTATATTACCTCCTAAAGAATTACTAGCAGTTTCTTAAGCTTATGTAATAGAGAAAAAAAGCAGTTAAACCTTAATTATCGTAAAACAAGCATGATGTTTTTTATCATACTTAAATATAAAATAATAATATGACAAAACTTTAACATTAATGACAAAGTCAGGTATTTTATCATATTTTTTGTTAACACACAGCGGTTGACAACGAACCATTTAAATAACATTGAAACCTACGTTTCCATTATTTAACTGCGACATCTGATTAAGCCAGTTCCAATACAACACAATTCATTAGACGTTTATGTCTTATAAAATCGATTTCGGTTGCAAATGGGTTATTCATATACACGCTAGAAACAGTTTCATTAGACAGTTATCAAGAGGAAAGAAAGGAAATGAATATTTAAATTCATCCAAACTAAAACTGTTATTCAGCCTTTATTTTGCCTATGGTTTTTAATGTCAAACTATCTGACTGTTGCGAAGAACGCGAATATGTTATTATTTATTTTCATTTGATCTGCTGGCGTGGTACTGAATTATTGTAACTGCTGGGTTTGGCACCGGCAGGTTTATGTTAACATGATTTTCATTCATTTCATGTTTACACGTGCAGTGTATCGGGTGTAAAAAAGGATTGTTATCTTGTTTTGTTTACTTCGTTGTAGCAAGAGAGAAAAGAGAAAAGTAGTTGATAAAAGAAATAGAATTTATTATGTTTAAAAACAAAATTAGTGTTCCATTAATTCCAGCGTTGTAAAGATTGCTTCACGAGTCGAATTAGAGCAATTCTCATTTAGATGATGAAATATGAGCATGTTAACTTTACGGTAACAGAACTGCGTTAAAAATATTTCTTGAATACAACTTATTGAATACCAAATGTTTAATATTTTTTGGCATTTCTATATGTCTCTAGACTATGCAAGTACACATTTGACTTTCTTTAACTAAGAGTAATCTGAAAATAGCTAAGAAATAGTTTAATACTGTTTATCTTATTCTTTTCCTATTATGTCATTTATTTATTGATTTTTATTTGCAGGAAGAATCTCTTGAGTACATTTAATCACTAAATTAAAATATGTAAACTTGTTATAAAATGTAAAACAATTAAACAAATATTGGGAGGTGTAATAGAATAATTGCTTCTAAAGTTAGACTTCATGCTTTACTCGTGCTTGAAATTAACAGCCAATTTAATTCCAGGAAAAAATGTTACATGTAAGAGCTGTCTCATATTTACGTTTTGTGGGACGTAACAGATTTAAAAAGCAAACATACACCTGCACTTTACTATAATTATTTAAAATGTCTTTTTCAGATAAACTAATAGATGAAATTATAAGAAAAAAACGAAAACATTATATTGTGTCAAGTTAGCACTTATGTAGCAATCTTAATAAACAGAAAGGAATAAAAAGATTTTATTTTGTTATTACTGGAACGAGGGAAATGGCTTCTAAAGAATTGATACAGTAACCGATTTGGAACATCAAGTTATTGCTCTTCAGGCGATTCCGTAATTCTGATGCCTCAATCATTAAAGGCAACCCCTCAGCAACAATAGGCTTATGATGTGTTTATGATGATAGTTAATATGATACATTATATCAAACTTGCTTCCAGAGTGATGCACAAAAGCAGTCGCACACTCCATCTTTCGTTAATATAAAAAACATCGCATTTATTTTAAATAAGTATAAGCATGTATAGGATATACCGTTTTGTTACGTAAATTGAACTCTTTGTGTATACTTCTTGTATCAAGGGTACTGTTTTTTCTCTTTGTTTATGTTTAAATCATCATTTATCAGATTGTTGTACTTTTATGTTTAGTTTGAAGACGTTTAAACATCTAAGATAGTATAGAAATCGTTTAATCCTAATGGATCACAACAGTCTAATGGTGTTACTCAGATAAACTTTCTTCAATGCGCTTGCCAAAATCTGCATATGATTGCAACTGATAATAGTGGTATAAAAGAAGTACAAGATTTAAAAGATTACAAGTGGTTTATTCATGCTAACAGATTCCTTTCGCTCGTTGCAAACAGTGGTATTTAAAAGAACAGGGTGTTGCGTCTTAATTGACTTTGTGATATAATTCGGTTACATTGTGTTATAATCATTATGTTGATTCTGTATATTTTGTCTGTTCCGCCAAATAAATCGAAGCTAGTCTAGTTCAAACACATAAACCCATATTACTTTTTTTAATATTCAGCGGTAATCTGAAATCAAAGATTGTTTGACCTTGCTGTTTGTAAGCTTTTCTTCACCGCCAATGTACTTGATAGATCAAACCAAACATGCCCGATTTGTTGAAACTGTAACTTCTCAAACATATGATCGCTTTAATCATATAAATATCATAAAATGATGAACATGCACAAATTTCGCTCAAGTGGTTTACAACCTTTGCAGCCACTATAAACATATGTTTGCAGTGCAGAGCAGTCTGACCGGGCTCTATATTGTTGGTAGCTCAATTTTGCCAACAGTTATTTATGATAACATGTCTGTACACGTTCAGATTTAAATTCAGTAGGTTAAAGCATATTGCATATTCTGCTATTGTTGTCTTGGTTAGGTTCTGGTTATTTAAAAGGATCTAAAACATAAAAAGAAACACCATGTAGCAGTTCTACTTAATATTATTTTATAGATAAAACACCTGATATGTCACATATATTATACATCATGCATCAATGTCCATTCTACTTCATAAACTAGATCTACTCCTCTCAAATTCTCCAAACGTAAGTTACAAGGTGATTAACAACGTGACCTGTAAAATACATTACAAATCCTTACTTCAAGTAATACATATATAACTTGCAATGTAATACATTACAATCTCTGAAAGAAATCATTCGTCTTCTCAAATAAGTCATACATAAACATTAAAGGTTGCCTTTAATATGAAGTAAGTGGAATCTAGCGGCTTACACTATTATTAGCCAAACCTTAACATAGAAGGTTGAATATTACAATTTACATAAAAAGTTATCATCTGTTAAAATCAATATAGTCACATCATACATGTACAATAACAATAATTTAACTCACCAGTGTATGGCACTGTCCACAATTATAACTAACACCTGTACAAACTCTCTCAACCGCCTTTCACACTGTGACTATCAGTAAAACTGTAAATTTAGAGGTTATATAAAAACATGTGATAAGATATTGAAGATATCAAGTGATATTTAGATTTGTTAAAGAAAGTAGTCCCGTACCGCCATTTTGATAGTTTTATGTACATAAATTCTATGTATTAAATAAGTTACCAAAAGCTCACGACTAAATTAACACTCATTACTAAAAATGGATGTAAACAACAGTAGGTCAAAACATACCTCAAAACAATCAATCCATTTTACAATACACCATACCTATTTAACACAAACAAAAATAAAAATTCCAGAAGATGTCAAACACATCTACCCTCCAAAAACTTGAACTAAACTCAGCTTAGGCGGAAACGATGCCTCGACCAATGAAAATCAAGAATTAAAAATAGGACCATTCAGAACGAGGCTAAAAACTAATATATTTACCAAACACAGAATAACCCTGATAAAACTCGGACCTGTCACATACTCCCCCTCTTTGTAAAATGACGTCCCGTCATAAGTCTGTCAATGTACAATTGAATACTTCAACACACAATACCTTTATCTCTTGCAGTATTAATATACTAAACGATTTGTACCAATTAGTGCTTTTGTACTAACCAGAACAAATACCAGTACAAATTAAAGTACATCTACCAAAACATGTACAGCCAACAAAAATATTTTAGTATATTACACTAGCTAAATACCTTGCGATAAGGTATTTTCCAACATTCTCTCCCCTAGCAAAAAAAACTCGCGTCTCGCGGGTAAATTTTATCTCTACAATTCATCGCAAATAAGTGACACGCAAATGAATTATGTTAAAATCCGATAAAACGCAGTATATTAAAATCTTTCAACACATTTCACTTTGAATCCGTACTCATAATACTCTGTATGATCCGATGTGCTGTTTCACTATCCATATTGTTTCAAACTCCTGTCCGCATTAAGGTATCCAATGAATGTAACTTGTTGTCTATTGGTCTTGTTGTTTGTGTCAATGAACAGACGTATTCTCCATAACGGTCTGGTGGTTTCTTCTTCCTCGCGCTCTTTCTTGGTTTCGGGATTGGGGCTTTCTTCTCTTCTGTATTATTGTCTTCCTCTGTAATCTTTTCTGTATTTTCCTCTTTCTCTGTAATCTGCGCTATATCTCCTTCAGCACCTTCTGTTATCTGTTCCTCTATATCTCCATTCTGTCCTTCTAAATCTCCTTCAGTAATCTGTTCTACCATTTCTTCAACAACTTCTTCTTCACTACAAATAGATACTCTATCTTCAGTTTCTTCTTCTTCTTCAGATTCTGCTCCCTCATCTAACGCTAGATTCATTCCTGTTGCATCATCTTTGTCACTATCAGTCTGTAAATCACTACTATTTGGATCTTTATCACTGTCTTCTTCAATTATCTCAGATTCTATGTCTGGCATAGACTCTTCTATCTGTTCACTTATCTCATCCGCATGTGTTACTTCCTCATTTGTCACTTCCTCTGTTGTTATTTCATCTAGATCATTTATCTCTTCCTCTGTTGTTGTTTCGACTTGATCATTTGTCACTTCCTCTGTTATTTCTTCCGGACCATGGGCGTCCCCATGCTGGTATGTTATGTCAACAATACCAAAATCCTCGCTCTCCGACTCGCTTTCTGTGACGTCACATTCTATTTTATCTTCCTTAACTTCCTCCTCTTCCCTTGATGCATCTTGTAAAATTTTCTTCTCTTTCTCAGGTCCTATGTTGTTTTCATTATCTGGAATATCATCTTGGTAATCTACCAGAAGTAAATGATTCCTATGTAGTGTTCTTTCCTTATCTGATGAATCTGATCTTACTTTAAAAACAGGAATGTCAGGTCTAGATTGTTCAACGACAGTATAAATATCATCTTCAAACTTATCTTGAATTTTGTGTTTTCCTTCAAACGCTAACTTCTTGACTAAAACTTTGTCTCCAATTGAAATTTTGACAGCTTTTGCTCTTTTATCGTAATATTCTTTTTGTTTGACCTTGGCTTTTTCTATGTGTTTCTTCACTATCTGTTGAGTCTTTTCCATTCTTTCTTTGAGTTTTCCTATGTAATCGTTTGTATTATTGTTCTGAATGCCATCATCCTTGGCTTTTTCAAATGTTAAGTCGATTGGTAATTAAGGTTTTCTTCCAAACATGAGTTCATACGGAGAGACTTTTGTTGTTTCGTGCGGAATGCAATTGTAAGAATAAACCAATGAATTAATGTATTTCTTCCAGTCTTTCTTTTGATCATTTTCCAGTGTACCAAGCATGTCAAGTAGGGTTCTATTAAATCTTTCAGGACCCGAATTACCCTGCGGGTGATACGGTGTAGTGTGACTCTTTTTGTTGTCCATTATTTCGCAAAATTCTTTGATGATTTGACTTTCGAAATTTGCTCCTTGCTTACCAGTAGTCCTATTCTACCTTTCCTTTTTATAATCAAACTTCTATTCTTATACAAATTATTTATTATCTAAAATAACATCTAAAAGTAATTACATGTAAACATGTTGTTTCCCATTCCCGTTTGTTTATCAAAACCTTTCAGCATTAACTGTTTCAGTGTACTCCCATTTGGCATTGTACGTCACACGAATTCAATGTCATTTTTTTCTCTCTTAATCAACGGGCTATAAACATTGTTATGTCTGTTCAAAATCGATTTCAGGAGAATTAAACTGATCTTCTAAATTGGTTTTGTGTTTACTTTTTATATAATGAGATGGTGCATCGTAATTGACATATCTAGCGCTAATAAAACATATACCAACACTCGGAATTATATGTTAACCCTGACCCATTTTATTATTTCATCGCCTTTCACACTTTACTTTCCATACGACAGAAACAATTGTTGCCATGTTTCTTCAGGTAATGCAGCTATTTGTTATTTGTATATATGTCATTAAACTTTTTAAAAACATTTAAGCCTCATTTTTGAAGACAAATGATGGAAGTTATGTCATAGTCCACCCGTTGGCATTGTTTAACCTTTTTGGGTACGTTTTCGCCTATGGCGTTGCCATTAGCATCCTATAACTTACATACTACCTAGCACCAGCTCTATCGCTACTCAATTTTAACACTTTATGGTGCTGGTATCAGTGATCCCAAAGGACCAGAAAAAAATAACGCACTTACTTTAATTTAAATCATTATCATTTAGAGCAATTCTGAAGAATACAAAGTTTTTCCTCATAAAAATGAATATAACTTTGTGTACAAAATATCAATTCCAGAAGTTTAGATAAAATTTAGTTTGAAAATAGAGAGCATACAGTGCAGCTTTAATCAGATTTACAGCTGAGGAAAGGCGCATCGATAGTGCTAATATACTTGTCAAATGTTTATAACTTTATGATGTGAACGAAAGTATCAGCCGTCTGTTATTTAATTAGCATCATATAGGTTGTGATATTGAATTAAATGACTCAACTGAGGTATTTTTAACATGGAAAGTTTGAAAATATTTTTTCAAGATAAGTTTTCCATTTGATGTAGGTCAAAAAAGCAAAATTTCAGATTATTCGCTCCGTTTTTCTAGAATAATTATTCTAAATGTGAATAAGGATGACAAAAAATACGAATTTTTCTTATTTTCCGAGTATATTAATTTTATATATCTTTTTGCATTTCTTCCTGTGTTAAGTCCATCGGCTGATCTATTTAAGAAATTCAAACTTTATGTTTTTAGGAGTTTGGACCTCAGTTAAGTTTCTTTAGATAAGCTCCGCATTTCATCACAGCAAATGATAAGACAAAACTGGATCTTCCTTGTTTAACTATTAGTTAGAAGGCTGTCAAATAAAATTGCTTGTCTCTTTTGAAACATACCTTAACAGTTAAAGGTGTGTTACAACTCATAAATGAACATGTCGAACGACATTCTTAACGACCAAGGACAGTTAGATAAATGCAAATACGCTACATGTGCACAATTGGCATTTTCACATTTACTACGTCCGATTAGTATTAATCTGTTTTCTTGTCGTTATTTGTTATTTAACATGCTGTTGTATGTAAATATATTTATATCAGCGGTAACACCAGACGAATCTTATCACAGCAAATTGACATGATATTTGTGGGCAAATGCCGTTTACGTAGATGTCTTGCGCTGGCTAGTCAGACTGGATAATGGATTATTTAAAGTGCTTGACATCACTACAGTGTATATGGTACAGTGTTAATTTCCCCAAGATCTAAACAGTACTTTCATAGTTGATTTTTAGTCAGTATGTCCGTATCATAAACAAACGATCCTGGGAAACATCTTAGAGTTTTTTATGCTAAAGATCCTGTAACACAATATTTTGTATGGTTTTATATCATAAATATGATGCTT
Organism: Ruditapes philippinarum; assembly: GCF_026571515.1. NCBI lineage: Eukaryota > Metazoa > Mollusca > Bivalvia > Venerida > Veneridae > Ruditapes > Ruditapes philippinarum. The sequence continues at coordinate 126,430 of NW_026866765.1, read as the reverse complement.
AAATGAAGATTTATCAATAATGTAAGTTCCAAAAAGCATTATTTGTAAAGATATTACCGAATTTACATTTCATGGTAATAAAGGGAGGTAATTAGAACTTTATTTTATATAAAAAAGTCAAATTTTTCAATAAACAATTTATGCATATATTTTAATGATTACATTTAATGTGGACAAATATAAATTTGCAGTACATATTTTCATATTCTTCAATAATTCAAAATTGTTTTATCAGCACAATTATATTCATATACAACATTGCATTTCCTTACATGAAAGAATCCAACATCCGTGTCGGGATTCGAATCTAAAGTGGTGAAAGGCAAGTTGTTTGAAGTCGGCGACCTTAACCACTTGACCACAGACAAAGACGCTAAGTATCTTTAGGGTATTGCATTTGCATTTTATTGAAAGCCGACATCATATTTGACTAAATGGCTAAACGTTAATGTTAGCATGTACACAATTCTTTAGATATTCAAAAGTGTTTTGGTGCACAAACATGTATTGTTAAACGAAAAAGTCGAAAGTTTTTGAAACAGCTTGAACCCCTTAAACTGTCATCTAAGACCACGTAAAGGTATATCTGTTAAAAGAGGGCAACCTGCATGCTATATCGTTGCACATATCGAGCTGTTAATCCTTATAATATTGCTAGACATATATAGCCATTTATATCGTTGTTATCTTACAAACGTTTAATGTATTATTGAGGAAAAAAAATTAACGTATTATTAAATTGTTTTATATTTGATGTGTTGTCTGGCATCCCTATTGAAATGACAGTTGTATGCATTGTTTGGTATTGATATCAGGGACATGTCTTTGTTACATTTGCACTTAAGTGCAAAGTTCATGCAAATATTTTGTACACATCAATCACTTTACACTTATCTCACGTATAGCTTGCTCTTCAAGACTTTGAGATAAGTATTAAAACATATTTGATATTCAAAAAAGAAAAAGTAACAGTTTAACGAGTTTATCTTAAACATTGATATGTCGTCTAGACACGTAAATAGTAGTTATAATTGTTTAGTAAAGTAAATCCGACACAATGACACAATTATTACTTTTTTCTTGACATATATGATAAAATTTATTGATTATACATCAAACATAACATGTGTTCCAAGGAACCAATCTATATTAAACATAACTATTCAAGACGTTACTTCTCTACCGTGATCTTATAAATGAGCGGTGTAGAAAGTTGTAACCAAAACAATTTGGAACGAATTTAGAAATATCACAGCGACTTTTTCATTATTTTAGAAAAAGCTTGGGGGGGGGGAATGGGTGGACAATAGATCCGAGTGATTAAAAAACAAATAATTTGAACAAAACATCGGGCATTATTATACTAAAATGCAAAACACATTAATATATATTTCCACTCTTACATGCAAAAAGGAGAATTGATAATAATAATTATTATGTTTTTGAACTATATTAATTGAAAAAGTCATTTTCCTGACGTCATTTGGTTTACATATAACGTCATATGAATTGTAAACATTCAAGTTCATGTTGTGCAGACATAATGTAATCAATGCACCCGATTTACCTTACACACAGGTGTTGAACGAAACACTGATTATTTCGAATTAAAATAACCCCCTTTAATCTGTACAGAACTAACTGTAAAGGTAAATTTATTACAATATAAAAATTAATGTGACACTAAATAAGAGAAAACACTGCAACTATCGTTTTTCTTGAAATTTAAATATCTTACAATAAAAAGCAGTTAAGCTGCATTATTATTTTGCAAATTCATTAATGAAATCAAAGAAAAAATGCAAACAAAATATCTTATTAAAACATCTTTTTGGCACACGCGTAGCATAATAGCCTTTTATCGAAACAGTTTTAACAAAACATACACGATACTGCAATTCATCATGATTAAACAAGATTTCTTGTTATCTTAGATGCTGAAAATTGCTTCAAACAAAACATTTAAGTACAAAGAACTGATTAAAGTTCAAACACGATGCAAGCAGATAACCGTTAGAATCAGCTGCGTTAATAAAAATATAAAGTAACAAAAAATTGATACAATCAAGAATAAAGAAACATAAAGTTAACGTGATTGCTTTTAGCAAATTTGCATTTGTATGCATTTCTGTATAAAACGAAGAGTGATTGACAAGTTCACCCGGAATTGTTTATTTCTGAAACACGGAAAGGGAGAGAAAAAATAATTAAATCACGTGATTTATTATTTTTACACATTGCTTGATTAAGATAAATAAACGTTGAAAAGCATAATATGTAGTACTTGAAGCACGCCGACGTCAACGGTGGGTTTCCTTGACGTGCCCGAATGTCCAGTTAAACTATATCGACTATTTGTGGCATACATATTTTGCTTATCTGTTGGAAGTATCTGGTTTGTTAATAATTTCCCATGGACTTTATCATTTTTATTTCGAAATTTACCAATGATATAATTGTTATCAATTACAAACATCAACTTGTACTCAAAGAGTTATTACCGAAGTTGTATTTCTTCAGATTAAGCTGTGTGTTTTAAACGCAAATATACAATATTTACTGTTAATAAATGACATAGTGTTCTGCGCCATTTGAAACAAGACCAAATATTTATATTTAAAATTGAGAATATTATTGAGCACTTTCATTTACAAAATGAGGTTTTTATACATTGGTGTGTACAATAAAGAATGTTACTGGACGAACTCACGGTCTATATATACGACGAGACGTTTAGGTTTTGCAACTGCGTATGGGTCTAATGCAATCAGTAACAATGTGCAATGACCCCTTTATTTTAAAATTTATGACATTTGTTTGTACAATATGTGTTGTATATTGATATTTTAGACTCCTAAAATAGGGCTAGATTGAGTTCCTAGAGATATCGTTGCATTCCTTCAATACGAACATGATACTCAATTTTCGTTATATTTGAATGTCACGTACGAATAGATATATCAATGTATTTTACGGAAATATGTGACAGCTCTAAAGATTTTGCAGCATCTGCACAATCAAACAAGGGAAAAAACAATCACATATATTGCATGAATTCGAAGTTCAGTTTACTCTAAATATATTTTAAATGTTATTGTAGCACGCGATGTTACCATAACATGCGGTTAAACTATAATGGTTATACAACATATCAGAATCAACAGATATTTTAGTGTTTTAAAGATATAAAGTATGGATATAGAAGTGAATATAAAAAAAAACAATAGTATATATTCACACTGTACATTACTTATTTAATATAATAGTCAGAATCGTCCTTGATATTTAATTTTATATAATTATATTTATATATATTTTTAGTAATAGTCGAAATGAAAAAGATACTATATTTATCAATTATCATTTATTTTAATCATTTAACATATATTTGTTATAATTTGATTAATTTTATCAATAATTTAAAGTACACCGGCGCACAGACGGAAATTTTAAATAATGATCTAAGATCAAATAATGTAAAAAAATCCTTTTAAATGTATAAAACAATGAAAAACAAACAACATGGCATCAGCTGTTAACTTCTTCAAAATCAATTACTTGTCTGTAAATAAAGATATTTTGAAGTTCAAACTTGTTAAAATGTTTGGGGAAAGGGACACGCCAACAGTAAAGAAAGAAAGTTTAAGGTGAATATTGTAGAATCGGTTTGATTGAGTCTGTTCATTAAGGAACATGGAATGTGCTTTTTAGAATGAACTATGAATGATCAACAATGTACGATACTTTAGAATGGGGCGGTGGCTTATCTTCCCAGTCATGTGTATAATCTCAATCTCATTTAATGTTAAAAACCTAATTGGCTAAATGGACATCTGATTTTGTCTGTACAGGAAATATGTGCGGTTAAACACAGACAGACAATAAACTTAAAATGGGAAATGCCAAAGTTTATATACATTTTAGTTTTGCTACATTTGTGTTTATTTATGATTAATGAAAGACAGTGTGACAACGTATTGTTTTTTGTATGAAATTTCATCACATGCAGATAGTACTTGTTAGAAATTAAATGATTTGTTAACGAACTTGCATTGTATAATCAATCATCAGAGCACTATGCTGTATTATATAATGAAATGGATGAACCGAAATCACTTTCTCAGTCTCATTTGAATTAACAAAACACCATATGATTCAGCTGTGACAATGCCGTATTTATTAAATTACCAAGCTTTAGTTGCAAGAAATTGGGTCTCCACGGCCCATATATTGTAAATGCTTCTCTACAAATGCATTCTCTTTTATAATTAAATCTCTGTTTTTCACAGGAAAATAAATCTTAGAACAATTAGTTCAATAAAAAACATAATAAATTATATTAAATTGGAGCACACTATTAGATATACGCCTAAAATATATCAATCTAAAAAGTCTAGACTACTTACTTTTTACTTGACACGCCGACACGAAAAAAAATTAAGAATAAATCTTAACTTCAAAGTAAAGAAAGGGTACTTAAAGCACGTACGTGTTTAAATAATGCGCGAGACGACACCTTAGGTCTTACTCCAACAGTAAAGCTGGCACGTCGCCATATGACATATACTTGGTCTGTCGACGTAAAACTCAATCAAATAAAACAAAAAGTATCTCAATAATATAAAGTAAATAATGCTGCCCTCAGTGTCCTGGCAATGATTGTTCACGGTTAATTGTAAATGTGTTTCAAAATGCGTCTAACCTTAACACGAAGCACGTCACGCAAAAGTAGCATATCGTAAAAATCAAAATGATGCTGGCAATGATGTTACTTGGAAACATATTGCAATAATTAAACCCCCAAAACTGGTAACTTAATCGTGTCTTGTATGATCTTTTAACTAAAAAGTATTTTTGGTATGAGCTATATTAGCAAAAATCTATTTCTGTAACATTTAAAAGAAACTATCGAGTTAATTGTTCAACAAATCCTATTGGTGTATAATTGTTTTTCTCTACAATTAGAAATGCAACGTCATAAATTACCTTTGAAAGAACACTTACCAAGTGCTAATAAGTAATGCCTGGTCAGTACAGTTATGTCAAGAGACAAGAAGCACTCTCGTGTAAGATGCAAAGAGCATTATCAAATTGAAGCTTACTAGCTAAAAGTCAGTGCAAACATAATTGTGAATCTAATTGATACACTTATAAAGACATAACTGACAAAACGAAATATGATCAAGACGTTTAAGTAGCCTTGTGAAAAGAGAGCAATACGTTCAAGAAAATTTGTCATTTTCTTTCTGAACAGATATAAATTTCCTAATCAGTTAACTGTTGTAATTAGCGGGGTAGAATTTCGGTGATTGTTTGTACTGTACATTTTGAATTTATTCACACACATTTTACTGTATTGAAGGGAAATATAAATATAATCATACTGTAAGCTTAATGTAAGTATTTTGTTTTGAACGGGTTACCACAATTTTGCTCCAGTTATGGAAACATGAATTCTTTAATTTCTAATTGTTTTACATGATGATAAACGCCGTCTGAACACATAAGCGGATGTTTTTAAATTGAAATGTTTACAATTACATGTTTAAAAATTGAATACTGCTTTAGCCGTTGCTAGAGGGCGGGGTGGTAACTTCCACTTCCAATTACCGTCCATGAAAAGACTCAATCAAACCGAGCCTGCAACATTTTCAATTTTGCCGTTGGGATCTATTTCTCTCTATTTACACATCTGCAATAAAATTAAGCTTTTAGATGAGCATAATACTTATATCTTATGTAATCAGCAATTATGCAATTAGAGTGCTGCCGATAAAAGACAAGTCAATCGATCTTAATCTTAATATGATATTTTTACAGTAACCTGGTGTTATTTCGCTCGCAGATGAAATACAGCATTTAACATTGCAAACATTAGTATTTTAAATTTGCTAAATAAAATTGTAACATTCTCTACGCAGTTTGATAGTGAATGTTTAAACTGCACCCGGTAATGTGCATAATTTGTATGATTGCATTCAAAGGTCAAGTTAGACATATATTGCGTGCCAGATGAGCATAACCTCTGCTAGCGTTACAACAATAATTGTAGTAACATATAAAATATCTCAACTTTACTTGATTTTGAACGAGATAAATCAAAAAAAAATATGTGTTCTACTTCCGTTGAACTTGATTTCCTCGAAGAGCACATAAAAGTTGATGCAGTGTCTATTAAGATGTCACTGATATAAATATATAGAATATCCATATGTCTTATCCTTGAGTTATAAACAAGCTACATTCTGGTGACTAGGTACACAATATTTTAGGAAAACCACATGAGATGTTATGAAATAGGTTCTACTTGTCTGAACTGGAATTATTTATCATATCGTTTTGTGAAAATTGCTGTTTCTTAAATCTTGTCAGCACATTGTTATTGTCCAACAACATTAACCTGGCACTCTTGCATTTGACCCTGAAGTCGGTGTTTTACGTACTTGCAAATCGATAAATATCCAATTGCTATTAATCAAAAATCCCTCTCAGCACAGTTAGTAAAGGGGTTTCAGTTGAAGGATGTAGACATACTCTTCTATTTCAGCGATTTCATTTTCATTTTAATTTTGAAATTGCCATTCCCTTTTAACTATTGCAAATCTTTTTGTTGTGTGTACTATCCTATCTATGTTGTATTTTTAATATCTGCCTTTATAGCGTGTATGCACTAAAGCATTTACGATTGTATAATGTCACAAACAGAACCGTAGTGAAACAAAAAATAAAATTTGTATAAAAACACCACTTAAAATATAATCTAAAATCATGTGTAAAAGATAAGACGATTGCAAATTAATTCTTGCAAGTTAATTAAAAAATCATTACGTGATGTAGGTAAGAAATCGAGCCAGAGACCTTCAGATCGTTAGTCCGACATCTATACCAAATCTATACCAATACACCACACCCCACTGACGAGTGAAGTTATCAAATATATAAATATATTCGATGGATATTCAAATGTCCTTTACGAAAGGTAATGAAGTACCAGGTCAATATTGTTGGACAATAACAATACCACAAAATAAGTCTTGACAAAAAAGCGCTTAGGGTACTCTCAGCTATTTAAATAAAGAGAAACTTATAGTGCAAACAGCGCCATGTCTTTTAGACGTTTGTATTACAAAAACAAATACATAAAAACAATACAAAAATAATAAAGCAATCCTTGTAAAAGCTGCGTTCACATCGTTTCAAAATAAATAAAAATGAAAGTTGATTAAAAGTGATTTTATTTAATATGACAAGTTAGATGTTACTGTTGCTATTATAAACTATTGTTCTGACTAGAGTACTCAAATATATGTAAGAGAAGTGTTAATTGAAATGGTAAGTCGGGCTACAAACACTTGGAAATGAAATTAACTTAAGGTGATAAAGCACAGACCAGTCAGTCACCATACTTTTACAATTTTAAGCATTCTTGTACTCGAAATGAGTTGCACAAGTAATGGTTAAAGAATGAGGGACATTTGATTTCCATAGAGAAGTTTTGAATACATTTTTTTATGAAACCAGGATCATTGTGGCAGTATATCAAAGTTTTTAGACAGTTGTCTAAAGATGATACATCAACTAGTAAATAAGCAGAAGAATTAGAATAATCATCTAATTCAAACTCTTTTGTCATACATTGCGTCAGTGAATAAATGTATATAGTTCAGATATAAGAATGACATAGGAAAATCTCTTTATTCCATTTGACGGAATTTGAGTATGTAACAGTAGACCAAGGAGTGTTTATTACCGCTAAATGTTGTGTTTGATTGTTGTAAATCATATTTATATCAAGTTTACATATGCAATTTACAATGTATTGTATTTAACGACATGTAGAGAGTAAAAGTATTTAGCAAAAAATATCAATTACCACTGCCACTCAACTAAAGCGTTACATTGTTAACCGTTTGTCCAAATATAATAAAACGTGGCAAAATTGTTAAACCCAATATAGTTTCCAATTATGCGATATCATTTATTGGAATTTTCAATCAAGCTAAAGGACATTGCAGTAGAGGCATGCAACCAGCACCAACGAAATCATCAAGAACACCCGGTATACAATGTTTGCTATTCAATCAGAATTTTCCCGAATATTTATGGACAGAAAGATTGGACGTATACAACGTGAAAAAAGATATGCAAAGAAATAATTCAGAAATATAATCGAAATGAATTGAAAATCGTATTTAGAGTCATTGTTAGCCCGATTATAGTGAAAAAGGTTGCAACGCTTTACAATTTATGGTAATTTTCCATAACTAAAATAATCATTCTTGGTGTAATTTAAAAGTTTGCACACAAGTTAAGGATCTAGATTTACATGAAATAAAAAATTAATATGGAGAAACAATCAAGTCCGGTCTAGTAAAAAAACCGTTACGTTAGTGCAGACTCTTTAAATACCTTGAAACAATAAGGGGTCTCATCGTTTATATCAATAAAAAGAAGAGTAAGAAGAAATTCAGACATATATCATAATAATTGATTGTAACTGTAAGGCTTAGAAGTATTAAATGAACATCTTACCATTTTGCAATTATACCAGACTTTAAAAGTGTCCTTCCTGTTAAGAGAAATGATATCGACTATTGGAATTAATTAATATTAAGATTGTTTATAAACACGTGAATATATGTTTTGTGCTAAACATATTTTTATGCTGATTAGATACAATTTAAAATATGTTTAAATAGACCTGCCATGTTATTTCTTCGAGAAGCATTGATGCCTTTAGTAAATACAATGTATTTAAGTGTGCACTACTTGCCTTTGCACCAATTGTGAAAAAGAATCATGTTTTAAAACAAAATTTAAGCTACTCCTAACATTATGATTGTCTAAAAAATGTAAGGGAGTGTAAGGATACTCAGATATCTCAAACATTACTATATCATTTATTATTTATGAAGATGCAAAATTAAAGGTTAACGTTCACATGCACTAACGTTGACAAATACAAAATGCATCAATCTGATAATCATTTTTTGTATTTAATTATTTTATTATTATGCATTCTTGTTTAATTTTCGAATGCCGTACATCTTGTTATGTAAATAATGCGTGCAAAGAAAAACATACTTTTCTCTGTCACCTTCAAGAAGATAATCGTAAAGACATTGAATGATTTCTTTTTTAGTCGATATTGATCAAGATATCACTTATATAATGCATGTGCTCTACAAACTATACATGAGTGCAGTTGACCTTATTTTCCTGCAGGAGTTGATGCATTATCTACTAAGCTGTCATGTATTTCCGATACATAAAACATACGCAAATATACATTTGTCTTATCGTTACATTATTCTGGTTGAAAATCAATCATTTAATGCACGGTAGGTTCTTTTAACAAAGGTGATTCAGTGTATTTTATTTTAGAATATTTACTATGGTATCTTTATAAAATTCTTTAGACAGGGTGGTCAGGGATAACCTACGAACGTTCGAGCGCTTATTTCTTGTTGGGTCCTTACCTCAGCAGACTATTAAGACAGCTATGTGGTTCAAGGAAACCAGTCCCTATCTCTTATTAAAAAGACCCTTTGGTCCTTTTACATGTCCAATGTAAAGTACTGATACATGCGATGGTTACCTGGGTTTCTTACCAGTACCTAAAGCTAGGTTGGAAACACCGAAAGAGTCTCTGAAAAATTCAAAGGGTGTTAACAAGGATCGAACCTGAACCTCAGGAGTGACAGTCATTGGTCTCACCAACTTTTGTTTGTGTATTTAACTGAATACTTGAAATAAAAATACGGTTAAACTTATAAAAGTAGCAAAGACAAATAACTTAGCCATTTCTCGATATTGCAATATAAATGGCAGTATGCTTATGTTCTGCTTAAAAGATGATTGTCCCTTTTTCATACATCGAGCGTTACCGATGAATTTCTGAGGGTATATACGGAAATGGTCACGAAACAAGTGGATAAGATCTGTTTGTTAATGGTCAAAGTTAACAATATAAACTTATTTTGACTGATCACCATTTATTGTCTGGTGTTCATAAAGCCACTGTAGACCATACATTAAATATTTTTTGCATATTTTTATTTAAATAACTTTTGACATTTGCAGCCAATGGAATTGTTAGTAACAAAAACAACTTCCATTGATATAAAGGTGTAAACCGTTGGTTGCAAGTAGTGTCAATGAAATTGAATAACACTATATCAATTTAGTTTTTAAAAGTCATTAAGATATATAAAAAGAAATAAGTTAAAAGTCAAACAAGGACAATTTTTTTTCTAAAATAAACAATATAGGGTACGTAAAATAAAAAAATGTATTTTTTGTTTCCATATATATACCCTGACACTAAAAAAATAAAATACTTATTCCTTATTAGGAAACAAATACGTATACACAAGACTTAAACGAACCACATTCATACCAGGAAATCACATGCTCTTGACAGAAAAAATAAATTAAATGCTTTAATTAGGGTAAACTCTCATACTTGTGTGCGCAAAAATTGTATTTCCACACCATAGGGGTGATTATAACTAATTTTAACTTTTTTATGGTAAGCAGGGTAAAACTGTGTTAATATTGTATTAGAACATTCGCTTTAGGATGGCATTTGATAATATATTTGGTATTCGTATAAAAACCATATATTTTGTATTTTGTTATGTTTTGTTCTAATTGGTCACAGTTTAATTGGTATTCGAATTATAAAGTGAGAACGTTCCTTTAACATACAACATGGATGCATCTCGAATTAAAAATAGTTAAGGATTTAAGCAAAACATGCTAATGTTATCATTTTAATAAAGAATCTTACGAAATCTCAGTGCCATGAAACGCCTTCCAGAAGGATCTCCTTGAATGGAGACCAAACTAAGCTATATTACCTCCTAAAGAATTACTAGCAGTTTCTTTAGCTTATGTAATAGAGATAAACAGCAGTTAAACCTTAATTATCATAAAACAAGCATGATGTGGTTTGATCATACTTAAATATAAAATAATAATATGAAAAAAAAACTTAAACATTCATGACAAAGCCAGGTCTTTTTATCATATGTTTTGTTAACATACAGCAGAGGACAACAAACAATTTAAATAACATTAAAACCTACGTTTCCATTATTTAACTGTGACATCTGATTAAGCCAGTTCCAATACAACACAATTCATTAGACGTTTATGTCTTATAAAATCGATTTCGGTTGCAAATAGGTTATTCATATACACGCTAAAAACAGTTTCATTAGACAGTTATCAAGAGGAAAGAAAGGAAATGAATATTTAAATTCATCCAAATTAAAACTGTTATTCAGCCTTTATTTTGCCTATGGTTTTTAATGTCAAACTATCTGACTGTTGCGAAGAACGCGAATATGTTATTATTTATTTTCATTTGATCTGCTGGCGTGGTACTGAATTATCGTAACTGTTGGGTTTGGCATGATGACATGATTTTCATTCGTGTTATGTTTACACGTTCAGTGTATCGGGTGTAAAAAGGATTGTTATCTTGTTTTGTTTAGTTTGCTTAAGATAGAGAAAAGAAATAGAATGTATTATGTTTAAAGATGGAATCAGTGTTGTAATATTTCCAGCGTTGTAAAGATTGCTTTACGATCCGAATGAGAGCCATTCTCATCTAGATGAAGAAATATGTGCATGTTAACGTTACGGTAACAGAACTGCGTTAAAAATATGTCTTGCATACAATGTATTGAATACCAATTGTGTAATATTTATTTTAGAATTTCTATATGTCTCTAGACTATGCAAGTAAAAGAACAAGAATAAAAATCAACAAGGCAAAGGCAACGTTCACAGGACGCTGCCCCCCGACACACTCAAGTAGGGCAACCATAAGGCACCAAACAGAAACCTGGAGTGGACAAAAGGGTGAAAGGAGTGGGACATGTAATGTGAAATAATATAAACTAAAACGGGCCCATAAGGGAATTAAAGGGATAAGGGCTCTAAGGGTGAAAAGGTGGGGTGGGGGGGGGGTAAAAAATGGGAGTGGGGGGATTGAGAAAATACCTACCGTCAACGACAATCCAACAAGACAGACATCACAAAACATGTAAACATCCAAATTTAAGCAACAATAATATACAGACATGAAAAACACATGAAGGAACACAGAGGGGTACCCCCTTGGAACGGTCAGTGGTAGTTAAACCACTGGGGAGTTTAAACCGGTTTTAGGCGCGCCAAACCTCACACCTTTGACTTTCTGAAAATAACTAGGAAATTGCTAAATAATGTTTATCTTATTCTTTTCCTATTATTTCATTTATTTATTGATTTTTTGCAGGATGAATCTTCTTTTTTTTACATTTAATCACAAAATTAAAATATATAAAATTTGTTATAAAATGTAAAACAATAAAACAATAGAGGGCGGTATAATAAAATAATTGCTTCTAAAGTTAGACTGTATGTTGTTTTTTTTTCGTGCTTGAAATTAACGGCCAATTAAATTCCAGGAAGAAATGTTACATGTCACAGCTGTCTCATATTTACGTTTTGTAGGACGTAACAGATTCAAAAAGCAAATAAAAACATGCACTTTACTATGATTCTTTAAAATGTCTTTTTCAGATATACTATGAAATTATAAGAAAAGAAACGAAAACATTATATTGTGTCAAGTTAGCATTTAGGTAGCAATCTTAATAAACAGAGAGGAATAAAATATTTTATTTTGTTATTACTGGAAAGAGGGAAATGTCTTCTGAAGAACTAATTTCACTGGCAACATAGATTCAATCATATTCTATTCATTATAAATTATGAGCACTTCATTTTCCCAACAGCATTCTATAAAACTTTTACATTGCATTTTAAGTCTATCTCTCAAATCATTTTAAGGAGCTCCACGAATAAGGTAAAACGGATAAAACATAAAATTTGAAACTATTTCATAGAGCAAGTGAAGCACATTGAATCGACAAATCTGCAAAAGTTTAGAAATAAATTAAAAATCGATACATGTATTTAGTAAATGCAATTATTTAGTGATATTCGGGTCATTTGCACAATGAAAATGGTCAATGTGAAAAACGGGGTGAGAAATGTACGAAAAAAAGATGCAAACAAGTTATAAGGCATGACCGACACCAAATGGTATACGAACATATCTATATTTATGCATTTATCAATTTTTTTTTTATTTTTTTTCTTTTGTATTTCACATTGCATTTTTATTCAATCACTGGCAATAATTAAAATCATTGGAGTATCAGAGGCGTTGATGTGGCACTGGTTTGATTAAAGGCTAATTTCCTTTGAAGTTAATTACTTCTAGACTGAATGACTGCGTAAAGGTGATATTATTTATTGATATTATTTAGCCTTCAGTTAAAGTTTTACTATTTTAAATAAAAATATACATAATCCAAACAATTTCTTTGATAGAGATTTGTGGGAGACTGTGCTTAACAAAATAAATAAAATGCTTGAAGAATATTTATCTATATTTATCGTCTCTACAAAACCCAGACAATCTGTAATTCAATTAAAATGTCTTATTAAAAATAGAAAAGGTCCAAGATGGCCATTGTAGTCTGAGTTTATGATATATAAGTTAACAATAATGTTTCTCATTTTTACATTAGCGTAAATTTCATGTACATATTTACGTACAATTCTCTATTAAAAATAATGAAATTGTTTAAATAATATTGTTCTTTCTTATTAGAGATAACAAACATATAAACCACTTTGTCGTATCTAATGAGCAAAATCAAAACAAAATAAACAAAAACACGATGTGTCGGGTGTGCCACATGCTTGCAGTCTTCAGTATAATTACTAAAGAATGGGAGTGCATGAAAAGTGTTTTTACTAGTTCCTAGCATTTATAGCCACAATCTTTGCACTTCATTCATGTGGCGCAACACGTAAAAGTAATTCAAAATGTCACGCAAGAAGGTGTATGACTACTAGGATGGGATTATTAATTACGTGAATTAAGTATTTGAGCGGCCACACCGAACATAAACATTGACTGAACTGATGAATGTAAATAATAGCTATTTTTACTCTCGTTTCACGATTATTGTTTTGTCTTCCGAAAGTACCATGATATAACTTCTAATCGAGTTCAATTGGTATTGTTTAAAACATATAATTACTGCACGTAAAACACGCATTAAAATGCCAAAGACTTTTGCAGTTTTTATCTTGGAGAAATTTCGCGGATTTTGAAGTAGTGACATTAAAGCAAGCATCCTCTGCTACTGTTTCTTATTTAATTGCAAAGTGTTGATGTTTGAATGATGATGTTTTCACTATATTGCTGAATCCACACAGCACAATCCAAATTATCTTAAAAGAAAAAATACGAATCTTTGAAATATTTTCAAAAAATGAATTGTTTTATAACAATTAAATTTAACACCCAAACGTTTTGTTCCATGTAAAACAGTTCACCTTAAGGTCGAGACAACGCGTTCTACGCCAGACTTACCTTTGCTAATTTTAGATGAAATGGGTTTATGCATGAGTTAATTTTATTTTAAATCTCGGTAAACTACGGGCAGTTGCACAGTCACAGTCCTTTATTTGTACACAAGGAAAAGAAAACATTGTATTTCCATTTGAGTAAAATGCAAATCAAACATGTTTTGCAACAAAGAAAGAAATTTTTAATTGGTCCTGAAGTGTAAAGCTCATGAATGTGAATGTTTTTATGTACTTCAGTTTTTATTGACGCCTCGCAAAATGCATCGTGTCATTCCACCGTTTCCGAAATTTCAAAAAGACTCGGCTGAATTCCAGCCGAATGACCCGGTCTTTGTTAAATCTTTCAGTGTTGTCTTCTGAGAAAGAGGAAAGGGTTATTTTGGCTAACCGTTGTTGTTATCAACTTCAAAGAAATGCCAGAGAACAAAACCACATCATCTGCTAAAGCTTAAAGATGCATAGATTTTAGTTATTCGAAGCCATCTACACGCCTCTTACGATCAAGCAGAGATAAACGGTGCCATTGCTTCTTATGCCTCAAACATTCAAGGCAACTTCTGAGCAACAAGAGGATTATGATGTGGTACAGGATATCAAACATGCTTCCAGAATGATGCACAAAAGCAGTTTCACACTCCATTTTTCGTTAATATGCAATGCATCGCATTTATTTAAAATTGATGTATTAGCTTGTACAGGATATACCGTTTTGTTACGTCAATTGAGCTTTTTGTGTACACTTTTTGTAACAAGGATACTGTTTTATTCTTGTGTTTTTTGTGAGTTTTTTTTTTAAAATATGATAAACAAGATCAACAAGGAAAGGCGGCGTTCAATGAACGCAACCCTCATCCTTAAATCTCACCATGTATCAGGTTGTTGTACTTTTATGTTTAGTTCGAAGCTGTTTTAACATCTAAGATAGTATAGAAACTTGTTTAATCATAATGAATCACAGCAGTCTAATGGTGTTGCTCAGATAAACTTTCTTCAATGCGCTTGCCAAAATCTGCATATGATTGCAACTTATAAAAGTGGTATAAAAGTTGCTAAATATTTAAAAGATTACAAGTGACTTATTCAGGCTAACAAATTCATTTCGCTTAAGGCTGTAGAATTCAAAATAACAAGGTGTTGTGTCATTAATTGTCTATAATTCGGTTATGTTGGATTATTGATCTGTTCTTCTAAATAAATCACAGCTGTCTTTGTTCAAAACGAATACAACAAATATTACTATTCATAGATATAAAGTGGTAATCTTAATGATATTTCAACCCAGCTGTTTGTAAGCTTTTTTTTGCAACGCCAATATCCTTGATAAGAGCAAACCAAAATATGCCCAAATTGTTCAAACTGTAACTTCTGAAACATATGATTGCTTCGATCATATAAAATATCATAAAGTTATAAACATGCACGAATTTTGTTCACATACCTTTAAACCTTTGCAATCAATATAAATTAAGTGCATACCGACCAAGCGCTGTATTGCTGGTAGATCCTTTTTTGCCAAGGGTTATTTATAATAACATGTTTGAAGACCTAATAATCATTGTTCAGATTTAAATTCAGTAGGTATTCTTCTATTATTCTTTTTTTAACTTCTATTTCATACGAGGTCACCCTAGGAGTTATAAATTGGTTATTTGTTTTAAGAGAGAACCTATAAATGATGTCATCTTTAATTGTTGTTTTGTACATACCTGTTTGTATGTATATATACATATATTATTAAAGCCTTACACCATGTACTCTCATTTGTCATTGTACTTCACATAAATGTAAATTAACAGTCAATTTCATTTTTTCTTACAATGAACATTATATACATTGTAATTTCTGGCCAAAATCGATTTCAGGAGAATTCAACTGATGTTCTGAATTATTTACTTCATAAAAAGACAAATCTGAATGGACATATCTAGTTTTAAGAAAAGTATTATGTTTATACAACCATCTGTCGGAATTCTATCTGAACGATGAACCTTTCTGTTTTCCATTGACCATTTAACTTTTCATACAGATGAAGCAATCGTCACCATGTATTATAAGGTAATGCAGATATTTGTCTTTTGTTTATATGTCATTAAGCACTAAAAACTGCATTTTAACAACACCTTTCAACGAATGTCGTCACCAACTCGCTTGTTGAACTTATTTGGTTCCGTTTTGGCCTATGACTTTGTAAGATTAATATTTCCTGACAAAAGAATCGTTCTGTGAAATACCTTCACTTTACTAATTACTGCTGAATTAAAGTGTTTCGTGAAACAATATTTTCTATGTTTTACAGATGATAGGTCGTACTTTCAATATACAACCATTTGTGACTTACCTTACAAATAATATAGATTTCTATTATATATGCCACTACAGTTAAATTGAAAATACACGTAACCAAATGCTATCGTGATTGTTTGTTTACTTGTCTTATTGCATAATATACCTGATAGTGAGAGATGAACTCATTTACGAACAAATTTATGCACTGTATAGCTGACAGGTATGACGAAATCGGTTATTTATTAACATGATATTAAACTTTTATTTACGTGTCCCCTGCTTTACGAAACACATTACAAAACACAAAAAGAGCGGAATTTCATGTATAAAAAGTACTTTTGCATTTTTTCGTGCACTTACAAAAAACTGCAAAAACTCTTGCACTTTATAATTTCCATCGCAATGCGGGCTAAGACATTATTTTTTCAGAAAACTTCTATGCAACATATAAATTTATCATGAGTACTTAATAGTTGATGTGCTTATAAAACGAAACTTAATATCAAACATTAAAAATTTAATCCTTTATTATAATTATTCAGAAAGAGAGTCAAAAATAAAATCAACACAGTCTTGAACCTAAAATAGCATTAGCAAACTAAATCAAAATATCATCTTTTCTTTGACATAACATAAAGACAGATTGCAACGTGTATTTACTTTCTTTCCTTTTTTTGAATCCCTGAAATATATCTACTTGATGCTCAATCTATAAAAACTAGCTCAGATACTTAATACGTATGCATCTAATAAAATAAAATATGTTTTCTGTGAACTAAGGAGATTTTAAGTGATTACAACGTTTTGAAAAAATAACATCACGAGCTGATTAAAATGTTTATCAAGTTTAGGAATGTGTGTATTTATATAGGACTATGTTTGACTTCTGAGAAGAAAAAAAAATTTCATTGAAGTTTGTCGCAAATAAACACTTCTATAGAAGAGGATCATTACTATCATTTTCATAGAAATATGTCAAGACAACATTTTATGTTTAGGTTGGTTCATGTCTAAACGTAACTCGTTTAACAAATATCTATTTACTGCTTTAGGTTCCTTCCAATCATGTAGGTACTTAAATTATCATCATTATGTATGTATAACAATTGCCGACTTAATCAGTCTTTTGCAATCATTTTTATATTTTCATTCATTTTCTTAGAGATACATCTTAAACTAGAGTGTATGGAAGTAAAGTAACCTGACAGGTACCTGAAACATCAAATTCTGTTATAGAACGAAGCAGCTTAAACCTAGTTCTATGAATTACAAATCACCGAAGGAATAATAATTTGTATCCGAGTAATTTGCATTTTGCATCAAAGTTAATCAATATGAAAAATAAATTTTGCAACGAGCATCTTGAATAATTCTTTATTTATGTATTCCTTCCTACCTTGTTTAACAGTTCTCATTTGAAAACACTTATTTGTAATGAGGGTTTCAATTCTCAGCCAGGATTATGAAATAACGACTAAAATTTCAAATTTATATTTATGTCAGTAAAGCGTCATGAAATTGGTAGCATGTTACAATAACGATTCTGAAAAGTTGAAACGTTAAATTAACCTCACATATAAAGGGAAAAATACAATCATTAGAACTTTGAATGCCAAAAGTATATTAGAGTATGCACCCTAATGATGGTTATAGGTTGTTTTGATATAATAATTGATTGATTTTTTTCCTGGCAAACATCCGCTGGTGTTTGCAAGCAGTTTGAATACCTGATAAGATTGAAATAGATAACTAATGTAGCAGCGGTCACAACAACATAAACATCGTCTTTCGCTGCGCTTCTTGGGAATGCAAATTACCATTCTCATTTCCGATTTCTTTCCGCTTGATTAATCTCTTATGAATAAGCCATGTATACGCTGGCTCTTATACGGATGAAAATCGTTTCCATGGAAAAGTTTAGCTTTTTAGAAAATTATCAATGACTTTTGTGCAAAGCAACCAGAGAATCATAATTGCCCTGGATCGTTTACCATATAAAAATGCTAGAAAATTCAAAATTATGCAATTCAGCATACTGCAAACATGTGACATGATTTACATTTGTAGTAATATATATCTTTTGTAAATGACCATGTGTGAAGTATGCTTCATACCAAATAGTCATGAAAGTTTCAACTCAATAAACTTTGGTTGATTTGATGTTTTCCAAGCAAAGGAAATTAAATTTAAATGTAATTTTATTTAAGACCCTAACGATCGAATTGTTTTCTCCTTAACGCAGCATATCATTGAATTTAATGTCTCTGGGTATTATTTTTTGCGGAAACGATATTAATGTCAGCCCAATCTGTTTCATTTCCATTAAACACAAACAATGAAACAATTTTCAAAAAAATGAGTTTTTTTTTAATTTAACATTCAACAACTTTAATCGGAATAACTTAGAAAATATTTCGATGCTAGCATAATTTAATTGTTCTTTTAAAAGAAGAACATTTTAATTGCACATAATATAAGAAATTTAAAACACAAAAGATGTAAAAATCGATTTGTTTAAAACGTAGCATACCTCTATTATGTAGTTCCATGCTATTCAATATTGCAAACAAATGATACCATAGATGATACAAACTCAACGAATTATTTTCCCTCCTTATTCAACACTGCGAAAACTAAATAAAAATATTTTAAGATGACTTAGGAATGTTCATGTTGAGATAAAATCTTACTTTATAAAAAAGATTACGTCATCCCATATGTAAGCATATTCGGAAAATAAAGATGCTTGCATCTCTCTTTATGAGCCAAAATATGTCAAGGAAATCAAGCTTGAAAAGCAATGCGCAAAGATTTTAAGAAAAGTAAGAATAATTATGTACATTTCATAAATAATGTTCATTATATAATTATGTAATTAATTACTGATTTTGAAGTATCTTAAAAATATATGTCAATATCCCAACTGCGTGACAAACGCTGTAAAGGCAATTCACACAATATTGCAATTTTATGGGGTAATTTACGTACATGTAAGTGCCGCTTGCACGTAAAGACCAAAACGTCATCAACTTTACAATGTACGTAATGCATTTAAAGTTGTGTACCAAAACGACTGGCATTATAAAACAGGAATTTGGTCCAAAATGTTACCTTACAATTAAAACAAAGGAATTTTGGTGCATAAAGTTACAATTTGACTTAAACGAAGCGCTGATTGAGCGTTTCATTTAAAATACAATTATATGTCACAATTCTTTGCATAGTACAATTTGATGTATACATTTATGTTGATATTTGCTAGTTTTGATTGCGAGAATTTCGACATAATTTTAAACAGAGAACAGTCGATAAGAATGTTCGTATATTTCTTTTAATTACATGCTTATTTTATTCAATTCAAAGTGAATACTTTCTCGTCTGCGAACGTCTTACAAAACAAAGGCAACATTACCCACTGATGAGTCGGCTATTAAGACTCGTAAAATCCGTCCAAAATCGATTTCAGGAGAATAAAAATGACATAGTTTATTGGCCTTGTTCAAATTATATGTCAAGTTTTAATTGATGGAAAGTCTAGACTGTTTTACTACCAACTCCATGTGTTTTATACATAGCCTTTTCTTACAAACGGTGGTTTTGTGAACGATAAGAGCATTTAATTTATTAAATGCAGTTAAGGCTTTTTCATTTTTTATTGTCGTTGAGTTGTGCATATGTCATTTTGTCAATCATCAGAGGCTGGGAAAAAAAATCTTGATAATTTTGAACTGTTGTTAGTAACCAACTTGTTTGTTACATTACAAACGTATTCATGTCGTTGAATTTATGTTATGTTGTTTTTAAACATACTTGGCAAGTGTAAAATGTAGCTTCACAGAATACTATTTATACACTTTGCTTTTTAACTGTGTTGCTTTTTTTATTTCTTTTTTTTCCTGGTTATTCGGTATTGTTCATTTTAAAACGTTTTGTGTAAGTGTTAATGCACATAATATTTTTAACTGTGTTATTAGTTATTTCTTCTTCTGGTTATTCCATATCATTGATTTCAAAACGTTTAGTATTGAGGATTGTATATCACTCTAACCATTGTCATTGGCTTCAGAAATATTGCAATTCACATTATCTCTCATGAACAGTCGCAAATGTTTTATACAGTAAACTTCACTTATAGCGAACTTCCGGTTATAAGGAACAATTTATTTTGGTCCGAATTTTGCCCTTCTTTAATTAATATAAAAATATATGGTTATAGCGAACACGGTTATAAGGAATTATCGCTTATAAAGAACTCATTTCGTAGTCCCGATTTAGTTAAAAGTACAGGAAATTACATTTTTATAACGAACATTAAAATATCGGCTATCCGTAAAAAGATGCATTATTGCTAATCCATCGAAAACTACAAAGTACGCTTGATTGAAATCTATATTTTTCATAAGTTAAGTCATCCTTAAAATATAATAGGAGATATTCAATATTAAAGGAATGAAAAATCGAAAATCTTTTTTAATCTTAATCATAGAAAGAAAACGAAAAGTACTGAGAAACACATTTGATATTTTATGAGAAATTGAGAAAGGGAGAAAAACTAAAACTGAAAAAGCAACCAGTTTTATAAAGAAAAAAATATTCAGATGTTATAAGTCATGCAAGCAACGGGCGATATGTTCTTATAAGTCATAAGTTGTTGATAATAAAATATGCGGTAGAAATGTTAGTTTCGATGACAGGACTATAACGCTACATGTCGTCCTTTGTCTTCCAGATACAAATTACTATTCCGTTTCTCTTTAATCTCTTGATAAACGGTAATAAAATGTATTGTAATGTATAATCAAATTCTGTCCAGTATCGATTAACGTGAAAAAAACTAGAATCTCACGAGTATTCTATTGGTGTTGGGTAAATAGAGTGTCACGTCAGGATTGACAGCTCTTGTGCTTAAAGCAATCTAAGAACTATCATTCATTTTCTTCACCATTTCCTCCAATCATTTACAATGTTCATTAAATAATAAAGATATGTACTACTTACTTGATTGACAGTAAATGGACTAAAAGAGGAATGCTCAATAAACAACCTTCATCTTTATACCATTGGCAAAAAGAGAATACATGGGCTTTTCAATCGACAAATATTCGTGAATGTCTTAAGATTAACTCACGAATTTATCTATTTTAATATGTCATCCTGCAATCGATGATAAAGTTTATTTATCCGAATACTTTCATATGGTGATAATTTATTGGCAGTTCTCGGCATTAGAAAAAAAGTCTTAAAATGATATGATATCACATAATATATATGTTAATCAATGTTATAGCCTCTAGTCCCAAGTTATATGAGGAAGAGAGGTATTATACATACCATTTTTTATGATTGTCTATTTCATATAAAACATGAAAATTAATTTCTTTACACTTTACAATTATGTTCAAAATGTACTAAGCCTCGGGCATGCTCTATTTATCTTGGTTATTCATCCTTATTGGCAACATTTGTATTTACTCAAAGAGCGATTAAAGGTTCACTGTGTCAAAAAATTGCACAGGATTTATAATACTATATATTCATAAATGTTTGTGCTCGTATTAAAAAGACAAGGTGTAAAAAAGCATAATTTTGCTTTTTTAAATTATATCAAACAGTATTTCTACATAGTGTAGCAATTGTTTTCTATTTGAAACAAAGACAACTAAAGTACAATTATCTTTAATGTAAAACAAAATGAGTTCAGAACCTTGAAAAAGAAAAGATTGACAATGCATAAGTTTTTGACCAAGCATAGTCACACCGGAATTTTGTGACACCATAAACATTTACCTAAAATTCAGCTATTTGATATCTGTTATAACGATATCATAATTCCAGCCACCGTTCATCCGTGCGTGAATGTAAGATGTGTATAAATGGGTTCGAGTAACTAGAGTCAATCCCCGGCAGGTGATGTAGTTTTGACCTCTGATATTGGTTTACGTTTGTAACACCAGAATTTAGCCAAGTTCGTCTTAAAGTTTTCTATTGCGACGCCATATGACCTAAATGGTGTTTGTGTTGCCGTAAAACCAAACCAAACAAAACATTGAAAACAATTTAACAGATCAACGACTTAGTCAAACTATTTGTACTAACTGAACCTTGTGTGCATACTAATATTGACATTTTAGAAAATAATTACTATGGTGAGCATCACAAGGAACATAAAATTGGGGAAAGCACAATAAGAAGAACATTTGGTATTTTTAAGAGCATCGCTTATTAACGGATTTAGATTGTTTTTGAAATAATTTAATGCTTCTATTTTTCTAGCAATTTTCCGCGGATGTTAGCATGCAGTTTGAATACCTAATACGCTTGAAATAAATTACTGATGTAGCAGCAGCCACAACAACATTAAAACCTCGTCCTTTGCTGCGCTTCTTAGGAATACAAATTACCATTCTCATTTCCTCTTTCTTTCCGCTTGATAAATCTCCTATGAATAAGCCATGTAAATGCTGACTCTTATACAGATGAAAATCGATTCCATGGAAAAGCTGAGCCTTTGTGTTTTTCAGAAAAAATTTAATGCAACAAGAAGGTCAGGATTGCCCTGATTTGCTAACCTTTTTATCATTGCTAACCAATTCCCAATTTTTTAATGCATAATTAAATTATTACAGTCACACTCTGTATGTACCTCCATAGTTCACACAATGTTTTAAGATGATGCATTTGCAGAATTTTATCCAACAGATTGGGCGTGATTTATGATTTTTATATATATATATATAAAGGACCAGAAAAATGATGTTTCATGAAAATTATTCCTGAATGTTATCACATAATAAATTGTATTTCCTGCTATGAAAATAATGAATTAAAAAGTTCACTTTTTATCCCTACAACCGAATTCGTTCTCCTTAAAATCATATCATTGAATTAACTGTTTCTGGGTATTATTCTTTTGCAGTTACAATATGCGTGTCAGTTTCATTTCCGTTGAACGAAAAAAAGATAAAACATTTTTTAAAAAAAAATGAGTTTTTAATTTTCCAATGAGTTCAACAACCTTATTTCGATTAATTGAGAGAATATTTTGATGCTAGCATAATTTGATTTTCCTCTATAGAAGAAAAATTCAAAGACAATTTTAAGTGCATGATAATAAAGAAATTTAAAGCACAAAAGATGAAAATAGATTTGATTTGTTCAATAATACCATAATGCTTTTAGAAGTTACTCGCCGTTTTAAAATGAAATAAATACTACCGTGCTGGATAGAAAAAGAGAACAAATGTATGTGTATTTAATACAACATTTCAACTAAGTGACTATCGCTGTAAGTGCAATTTATCATCTAGTTTTGGTATTCGCAAATGCCGCTCGCAATGTGTTTTCTTTCTTTGTTCAATTGACAATATTTATTTATTAAGAGATGTTTTAAAACAATCACTAAAATTAGCATGAATCTAGAGGAATGCTGCTTTAACATATGGTGACATTAATTCCACAATCAATCAGAATTAACAAACTCGAAATCAGTAAAACGCACTTCTTAAGGTTTACATGCTTAATTTCTACTGTATTTAAACGAAGTGATAGTGTACGGTATGAGTTCACTTTTAGCTATCACAAACGATCAGGAACCTTCACTGTCATTCTTATTTAATTTATTAAATGCAGTTAAGGCTTTTTCATTTTTTATTGTCGTTGAGTTGAACATATGTCATTTTGTCAATCATCAGAGGCTGGAAAAAAAATCTTGATATTTTTAAACTGTTGTTAGTAACCAACTTGTTTGTTACATTACAAACGTATTCATGTCGTTGAATTTATGTTATGTTGTTTTTAAACATACTTCGGCAAGTGTAAAATGTAGCTTCACAGAATACTATTTATACACTTTGCTTTTTAACTGTGTTGCTTTTCTTTTACTTTTTTTTCCTGGTTATTCGGTATTGTTCATTTTAAAACGTTTTGTGTAAGTGTTAATGCACATAATATTTTTAACTGTGTTATTAGTTATTTCTTCTTCTGGTTATTCCATATCATTGATTTCAAAACGTTTAGTATTGAGGATTGTATATCACTCTAACCATTGTCATTGGCTTCAGAAATATTGCAATTCACATTATCTCTCATGAACAGTCGCAAATGTTTAATACAGTAAACTTCACTTATAGCGAACTTCCGGTTATAAGGAACAATTTATTTTGGTCCGAATTTTGCCCTTCTTTAAATAATATAAAAATATATGGTTATAGCGAACACGGTTATAAGGAATTATCGCTTATAAAGAACTCATTTCGTAGTCCCGATTTAGTTAAAAGTACAGGAAATTACATTTTTATAACGAACTCTAAAATATCGGCTATCCGTAAAAAGACGCATTATTGCTAATCCATCGAAAACTACAAAGTACGCTTGATTGAAATGAAAAGAAATCTATATTTTTTATAAGTTAAGTCATCCTTAAAATATAATAGGAGATATTTAATATAAAAGGAATGAAAAATCGAAAATCTTTTTTAATCTTTATCATAGAAAGAAAACGAAAAGTACTGAGTTTAGAAACAAATTTGATATTTTATGAGAAATTGAGAAAGGGAGAAAAACTAAAACTGAAAAGAAATCAGTTTTATAAAGAAAAAAATATTCAGATGTTATAAGTCATGCAAGCAATGGGCGATATGTTCTCATAAGTCATAAGTTGTTGATAATAAAATATGCAGTAGAAATTTTAGTTTCGATGACAGGACTATAACGCTACATGTCGTCCTTTGTCTTCCAGATACAAATTACTATTCCGTTTCCCTTTAATCTCTTGATAAACGGTAATAAAATGTATTGTAATGTATAATCCAATTCTGTCCAGTATCGATTTAACGTGAAAAACTAGAATCTCACGAGTATTGGTGGGTAAATAGAGTGTCACGTCAGGATTGACAGCTCTTGTACTTAAAGCAGTCTAAGAACTATCATTCATTTACTCTACCATTTCCTACAATCATTTACAATGTTCATTAAATAATAAAGATATGTACTACTTACTTGATTGACAGTAAATGGACTAAAAGAGGAATGCTCAATAAACAACCTTCATCTTTATACCATTGGCAAAAAGGGAATACCTGGGCTTTTCAATCGACAAATATTCGTGAATGTCTTAAGATTAACTCACGAATTCATCTATTTTAATATGTCATCCTGCAATCGATGATAAAGTTTATTTATCCGAATACTTTCATATGGTGATAATTTATTGGCAGTTCTCGGCATTAGAAAAAAAGTCTTAAAATGATATGATATCACATAATATATATGTTAATCAATGTTATAGCCTCTAGTCCCAAGTTATATGAGGAAGAGAGGTATTATACATACCATTTTTTATGATTGTCTATTTCATATAAAACTTGAAAATTAATTTCTTTGCACTTTACAATTATGTTCAAAATGTACTAAGCCTCGGGCATGCTCTATTAATCTTGGTTATTCATCCTTATTGGCAACATTTGTATTTACTTTTGTTAGAATATTGCTCTCAAAGAGCTTTTAATGGTTCACTGTGTCAAAAAATTGCACAGGATTTATAATACTATATATTCATAAATGTTTGTGCTCGTATTAAAAAGACAAGGTGTAAAAAAGCATAATTTTGCTTTTTTAAATATCAAACAGTATTTCTACATAGTGTAGCAATTGTTTTCTATTTGAAACAAAGACAACTAATTTAAAAGAACAATTATCTTTAATGTAAAACAAGATGAGTTCAGAACCTTGAAAAAGAAAAGATTGACAATGCATAAGTTTTGACCAAGCATAGTCACATCGGAATTTTGTGACACCATAAACATTTACCTAAATTTCAGCTATTTGATATCTGTTATAACGATATCATAATTCCAGCCACCGTTCATCCGTGCGTGAATGTAAGATGTGTATAAATGGGTTCGAGTAACTAGGGTCAATCCCCGGCAGGTGATGTAGTTTTGACCTCTGATATTGGTTTACGTTTGTAACACCAGAATTTAGCCAAGTTCATCTTAAAGTTTTCTTTGCGACGCCATATGACCTAAATGGTGTTTGTGTTGCCGTAAAACCAAACCAAACAAAACATTGAAAACAATCTAACAGAGCAACGACTTAGTCAAACTATTTGTACTAACTGAACCTTGTGTGCATACTAATATTGACATTTTAGAAAATAATTACTATGGTGAGCATCACAAGGAACATAAAATTGGGGAAACCACAATAAGAAGAACATTTGGTATTTTTAAGAGCATCGCTTATTAACGGATTTAGATTGTTTTTGAAATAATTTAATGCTTCTATTTTTCTAGCAATTTTCCACGGATGTTAGCATGCAGTTTGAATACCTAATACGCTTGAAATAAATTACTGATGTAGCAGCAGCCACAACAACATTAAAACCTCGTCCTTTGCTGCGCTTCTTAGGAATACAAATTACCATTCTCATTTCCTCTTTCTTTCCGCTTGATAAATCTCCTATGAATAAGCCATGTAAATGCTGACTCTTATACAGATGAAAATCGATTCCATGGAAAAGCTGAGCCTTTGTGTTTTTCAGAAAAAATTCAATGGCTTTTATGCAAAGCAGCAAGAGGGTCAGGATTGCCCTGATTCGCTAACCTATTTATCATTGCTAACCAATTCCCAATTTTTTAATGCATAATTAAATTATTACAGTCACACTCTGTATGTACCTCCATAGTTCACACAATGTTTTAAGATGATGCATTTGCAGAATTTTATCCAACAGATTGGGCGTGATTTATGATTTTTATATATATATAAAGGACCAGAAAATGATGTTTCATGAAAATTATTCCTGAATGTTATCACATAATAAATTTTATTTCCTACCATGAAAATAATGAATTAAAAAGTTCACCTTGTATCCTAACAACCGAATTTGTTTCTCCTTAAAAATCATATCATTGAATTAAGGGTATTATTCTTTTGCAGTTACAAAATGCGTGTCAGTTTCATTTCCGTTGAACGAAAAAAGATGAAACATTTAAAAAAAATGAGTTTTTAATTCTCCAATGAGTTCAACAAATTTATTTCGATTAACTGAGAGAATATTTTAATGCTATCATAATTTAATTTTCCCCTTAAAAAGAAAAATTCGAAGACAATTTTAAGTGCATGATAATAAAGAAATTTAAAGCCCAAAAGATGAAAATAGATTTGATTTGTTAAAAAATACCATAATGTTTTTAGAAGTTAATCGCCGTTTAAAATTGTAAATAAATACTACCGAAATGAATAGAAAAAGAGAACTAAAGTATCAGTATTTAATAAAACTTTCTACTAATTGACTATCGCTGTAAGTGCAATTTATCATCTAGTTTTGGTATTCGTAAATGCCGCTCGCAATGTGTTTTCTTTCTTCGTTCAATTGACAATATTTATTTATTAATAGATGTTTTAAAGAAATCTCTAAAATTAGCATGAATCTAGAGGAATGCTGCTTTAACATATGGTGATATTAATTCCACAATCAATCAGAATTAACAAACTCGAAATCAGTAAACGCACTTCTTAAGGTTTACATGCTTAATTCCTACTGTATTTAAATGGAGTTATAGTGTATGATATATGAGTTTACTTTTAGCTATCACAAACGAGCAGGAACCTTCACTGTCATTCTTATTTAATCAGATAAATCATATTTAGTACTCTTTATAAGTATTTCCGTATTTTTGCAAATATAACACCCTATGAGTATGAACTATCGTGACATTTCACAATCTATCAAATTATGTCTACCACATTTTCTAGTTTTCTGTTGTCTACATTTTGCCA
Source organism: Ruditapes philippinarum (assembly GCF_026571515.1). Lineage (NCBI taxonomy): Eukaryota > Metazoa > Mollusca > Bivalvia > Venerida > Veneridae > Ruditapes > Ruditapes philippinarum. Next base: position 97,921 of record NW_026866765.1, on the reverse strand, counting down.
ATAACAATGTAAATAACATTGAAATAGAATAATATAGTGGGAGGAACTTAATATGTAAGTTGCTTTGAAATATATTTTAGAAATAAAGTATCATACTTCTTAATAACCAAATTATCTCTAAAGATTATAATAATTTGTGAAAAAATTATGATTAGAACATTGTATACAGCCTTTGTGAATACAAATGACCATCAACATTTCCCTCTTTTCCCCTTTAATAAATATAAGTATCTTAATGACTTGAACTTGTAAAAACAAATTACATTATCGTATTGACAACATGGAGTTCACTAGGCCATGAACTCATTGAATTTGAAACAGTGTGCGACGCCAAGGGAATTTTGGCTTAAAAAGTTACCATTCTATTTATACAAAGGAATTGTGGCTCAAAAAGTTACATTCTGTAAAAACAAAGCGGTTTCATGTTTTAGTTAAACAAAGTCGTCATGATTTCAAACAGAGATGACGATGACAAACTTCATATATTTATTTATATGTCAAGTTTATATATTAAGGCTTCAAAGTCACCGATCCTCTTACATAACAAAAATTACTGTTTTAATGTTATTTTTTTAACATTGATGAGTGTGCTATAAAAACTCTCAAAATCGGTCCAAAGTCGCTTTAGTTTAAGAATTAAGAATTCAAATGATATTGTTAATTGGCCTGATTTGGACATGTTTCAATTGACAGAACTTATGTTAAGAAACGACTAGACTGCTTAACAACCAACTACAAGTGTGTGTTACATAGCCTGATATTTTAAAACTATTGCTTTAACTTCCCAGAAGTACTAAACTTATATTACAGGCGATAGTGTTTTTACACGATACGTTTGTTATAAAATGTAGTTGTTAACGATTTTTTCACCTTTCATTATCGATTAGTTGTTATTACTTGTTTGTGTTTTTGTATTTAGTCAATTATTAGAGTAGTCAAAACACTAATTTAAAACAAAAGTTTAATTACGAAAGATACTCGGCCAAAGTACAACTGATGAACTCGCATTATCATGTTGCATGATAGCAATGCTTCCATAAAAATGGCATAATAATTTCTTTTAGCTAAGAAGAAAGACCATTATGTAAAACTAGTAATTAAGCTATAAACATATTGCTATAGATGTCTTTTCAAAGTAAACCTACGGGAGCGGAACGCTATTGGTTGTATTGTTATTTTGTACACAATTCAGTGCATGAAATGAACTTAGTTCTTCAGTAAAATAAACTGTTCACTAGAAATTGTAAAGAGGTATGAACGAAACGTAAAATGCTTTGTTGGATGAAGAATGGTTAAACAAAAATTAAATATCTGAGCAATTTAACTAGAAATTTAAAGAACTATCCTGTAAAATCTATTTTAGAACTATCCTTTTCATTTTAATTTAGAACTTCCCTTAAAATTTTCATTGACCAATGAAATGTTGTCTTATATTCAGTTCTTTCCTGTGAATTAAACAGGATGTCAAACTGCCTTTAATCGGCATCCGGTCGAAATTAAGGTATGACCATCCTTATGCATTGACCCCGTTTTGATGATTTTTCAAGCAGACTAGAATTACTGCAAACTGTATTGAAACTTAGGGCCGTGGGTTCAAACCTCTGAAAGGTAAACTTTTTTACAATTATTTAATTATATTTATATCTCATATCACTTTAGGGAAAGGAAAAAGTATTTACTTTTAGTTATATAATTAATATAGGCATTTATTGACTAAATAATGCTAAATTGTATAATAAATATGGAACCTGATATTTTCAAGTTCTAATGAAATTAAAACTACATGGTTAAATATCTTATATTTTACAGGATCAACAAATATACTTTTGAGAATATTTAGGGAAACTTTGAAAACAGCCCATCATTTTGGTAAATTTAAGGGATTTTTTTTTACATAAGACTCTCTAATTAAGAACAGGTGTTAAAAAGGGTGTAGCAGGGTATTATTTTTATATATATTTAGTACATTTTGAGAAGAAACAATAATTTGATTTGTGTGAATTTTTAGCTCAATGTTATTTTTTTTAATTTATTTTTTTAACAATAATGAATTGAAAAATATTTTTTATTAGAATGCTATTTTAGAAATTATGTAAATGTTCCCAATGTCTGAAAAGGGGCCCTTCTAACATTCAAGCTTAAGGTCAGAAAAGTGGTCATAACTCGATAACCGTACTGTAAAGATTTTCGGGTTTTGTTTCCAAGTGTCCTTGAAAATCCCGGGTGTCCGGGTGTCCTTGAAAGCATATATCTGAACTATGTTGTAATTGTTTCAGTTCCTTATAGTGCCTGTTAGGTTGATCATAATTTAAGACATACGTTAGTTTTATCTTTTCATTACAATCTTTTGTTTCAATAGAATATGAAGTGTTGTAAGTGACTAACCGGTTTGTTACGCTGTAAGGGTATTCGCTTCGATGTTGACTAACGCTATATAAAAATATTATAAGTAGTGTACAATGTAGTTTCACAGAAAACCTTTTTATACGCATTATTGTGTAACTATGTTGCTACTTCTTCTTGTTATTCGGTATCACTGATTTCAAAACGTTTAGTATAACTAAAAATTAAACATCACTTAATCTATTACTATTGGCGTGAGAAATATTGCACTAATCATTATCTCTAATAGACACAATAGAATCAAGTCTGCGATTTTCAAGTATATGATGGATTACATTTGTCAGAAAAAACTACAATTTTCAATCTTCAAATGAGTAAATAACGTTTTTAAAGTTTAGTTTGATTAAAATAAATTAGAAAAAATGTTTTTTTTTAAGATGTTATAAGTCTATTATATCATGTCAGAAAAAGAGCGATATGCGGTAGAAATTAGTTCCGATGACAGGACTATAACCCTATATGTCGTCTTTGGCTTCTTTCTGTTTCCCTTTTATCTCTTCATAAACGGTAATAAGATGTGTGGTTATGCATAATCCAATTACGTCCAGTATCGATTTTACGTGAAAAACTAGAATCTACACCACTATTTTGTGGTGTTGCGTAAATAAAATGTAACGTCCGGATTGATAGCTCTAGCGCTTAAAGACCCCTGCTAAAACAGTCTAAGAATTGTCAATTTGTCATTTTAACATTTCCTACGTTTATTCACATTGTTCACGAAATTATAAGGTATAAATAACTTACTTTATTGATAATAAATTGACTGCAAGAGGAATGTTCAATAAACATCTTCATCAATAAAATCCAGTTGACTCTTCAATTGACAAATATGTATGATGCCTTCAGATTTACCCACGAAATTATTTATGTTGATATGTCATTTTGCTGTAGGTGATGAATTTTATTTATCCTAATTTTATGTTATTGGTATAATTTTAGTGCTCAATTGCCGAACGCCTCTTCGGTAACCTTAACAATGGCGTCCTTCCATTCGCGGCATAAAGCGTCTTTATTTGATATGGTATAATTTTCTATATATTCATCAACCGGGCCGCCTGAATTCTCAAGTTTTACGCGGAAGCATTTCTTTAATGTTTATTTTTTTAAATAAAACTTGAAAACTAATGTATTTGCACTTAATAATTATGTTCAAAATGTACTTAACCCCAGGCATGTTATATAAGTAGTTTTTTAATGATATAAAACTGTATCCCTACAAAATACACCACAATGCTTTTTTTATTTGAAACAAAGACATTTATAAACATTTATGTTCAAAATAAATCTTGAAAGAAAAATTATATACAATTCATTAGCCTTTTTTCTTGGTTTTTGTTTTTTTATTGACTAAGTACAGTCATATAAATATTTGATTTTGAAATTCAATACATTATTGATTAAAATTTAATTAAAACGAAGAGTTATATACATTCATGACATAAAAAAAATTTCAAGTACAACATATATTGTTTGTCTTTGCTAAACTCATGGTATAATTTATTGGAACTCGACTGAGGCCCAAAGCCTTTAAACATAAAATTTAAACTTCTTAGTACATAAATTGGTTTGGTCACGTAAAACAGAAATATATGCAAAAGATTATTTAAGAATGTAAATAATTGAAAATCGTATTTCGTGTATCATGCTTAGTTCAATTTTAGTACACAGCGTTGCAACGCTTTTGAATTTATTGTCTACAATTTGAATAATCAAACTTGAAAAATGATAGAACGAATGATCTGATATATTGCACACGAGTTATTGGTCTAGACCTACATCAGACTGAACTTTATCCTCAAAAGATAATTTCCAGTTACGTCAACGGCTTCAGCAAAGTCCCTTTAAAACAGATGTTTAGTGACTTTTTTATGACTGCGTGCACATTGAAAAATAAAATTTTAATATACTCATAAATAATGTTGTGTTCATTATAATTTATATTTATCACGACGTTACCTTAATATTTTTTATGATTTTTATTAACGAATATATATGATATCTTATGTTACAGTAACTGTTGTCAAAAAGGCCATGTCTTACTTATTTTAGAATAAAAATGCAGGTACCCATGTCCGATTTTACCTCTATCATGTAAGCAAAGTTATAATTGTGATAAGTAACAAAATAGGTCCTTCAAAGGAATAGCTCTTTGCCATTTAAAATTGAAAAATCGAAAACGATAAGATATAATGCATTGTTTTGCTTATGCGCGAATTGAGAGTGGCAGTTTATTTTAACAGGGCATATACGTTTGAGAGGAAAGATCCGAGGGGCGAAATATAATTTCTATGGAAATGCATAATACCCTAACATTCTTCAATTCTTTATAATTCTAACTTACATATTAAACGGCTTGATGTTCACTAGCATTCTGAAAAACCCCCAACATATTTAACATTTATTGAAGTCGCTTCCATTTTAAAAGAAAAAAAACCGAACGGTATTCATGTACATATTATTCAAGTTGCTTTGCTTTGATTTATATTTTTTTATTAAATCGCTTTTATACACGGCGTTAACATCAGACTCGAGACCAGTTTTACCAGTTTTGTCTGAATTCCAAATGAATTCTTAATTGCAATGTCGTTCAGTACTTGCTGAAGGCATTCATATGAACAAAAATGGATTCATTATGAACAATTTTCATACGAAGTCAGTTTTTTTTTTAAATTTAAAATAAACAAACGTTCGCTGTTAAATAAAATATATGTTTCTGGATCATGTAACGCATGCACCACGCTTGACACCAAACGAGCATCTTTCAAAGTACGATTATTGTAATACTGGATGTGTTTATATTTTGTCTATCTCTTTTATACTTAAGCATTTTTGTCAAGCATAAACACATACAAAAATAACAGTTCATTTAATACAAGACATATAACCATACCTGCTACAACTGTGACTTCCCTGTTATACATTTCACCTAACATTCAGAGGACAAATTACTATCTCTCGCTTCAGACAAGGAATAGCATTTGTTTTGTTTTCTTTTAAGTTTACTTCTTTTTAAAATAATCTTTTATTAAATGATTCTATTCAAATAGCAAATTCAAGCAGAAAATTTCATTTGCGAGATTGTAACGACAACAATATGGCCACAATAGAGCGTTAGATTAATCCATTTAATGTCTCAGAGTTTCAATAACTGTCGTATCAATACTCGTTTTTGCGCAATCTGTTTCATTTCAATTGAAAAACATTCAAGCACAATCAAATTCCTAAATAGCTTTTTATTCACAAAGATCCTTAACACATTTATGGTTTTTATACTTATTGATGCCAGCAAAATTTGGCCGCGTTCGTTCCTTTTCAAGATGAACCTGGGGAATATCTGTGTGAATGGAAGGACACGAAAAGAATGGAAGGAAATTCAAAATTGTGACAGATCTTTTAAGATATATAAACATGATTTATGTTGAAGCAAAGGATAATTTCAGAGAAGGAATATAATGTGTCTCAGCATAGCATGCTCTGAAGATAGTCATTTACTTTTTTACTATTATCTGTATTGCAGGATGTTCCTTTCCAAGAATTTGATACTAATATACTACTTTTTCATAATATTCAAAGAATTTAACATTTTTATGCATGTATGAAATAATGAGGCCCTTCAAGCTTAAAGCATTACAAAAATAAAAATAACCAATCTAAAAAAATATATTTCTACTTCAATTCAACCTGGGACATAAGATAACTTAATAAGTTATCATATGTCCAAGATTCAACTTGATTGCGAAAAAGTCATGATGTCACTTGAATTAAAACAATTAATTTCTCTAGATATTAACAGTTGACTAAGGAAGATATTCATATAGATTAAAACTTAATATACTTTATAAGGAAAGCATGCATAGTTATAAGCATTTTCAGACCATAGGTTTGCATTTACATATAATGACATTCATTTACATTTGAAGTATTCAGGATTTTTCAGGATTATTAAAAAATGGAAATCAAAGAAACACTTGATATCATGTTTGTAATATATCTATAATAGAGTAGTCATCTACCGTTATTATACGTTTGGACCTCATATAATTACCTTGAAGCAAAAGTATATCATCAGATTACAACGATGTTCATACAAACATTTAGCCCAAGAAATGCATTTATTTATTTATTTATTTGTTTATTTATTTATTTATTCATTTATTTATTTTTTGTTTACCTTAATGTTGTTTCTCTTGGTAATAAGTAAATTACAATGGATAAGTATTTTGTATGGAAATAAAAATACTACATTAATTTTTTACATTTTGCTGTTTTATGACAAATAATTTTTATTCAGCGCTACTTTCATCAGCTGTTTAATATCAAACATGCTTTAAAACATCTTTTAAACGTCAAATTGCCTGATAACAAAATATTATATGTTGATAGATTGTTTTATCTAGGGGCAAAAATGTACGTCATGTTGGTTATCTCATGTCTACTTATATGGTGATAATTATAAACAACATGATGAAAAGATGTACTTTAAACAAAACAATATCATGATATTAGACAAATAAAGTGGAAGGTCAAATGCTTTGGGGATAAAATGATGTAATATCGACGTAATCCCATTGTCTGTTATTGTCTGTCTTAGCAGCATAATGAGAAATATTCATTTCCTTTCTTTCGTCTCCATATTCCTTAATTTACGATACGAAATTATCGGAAAATTCAACTTAGACCAAAATCGATATCATTTTGGTAACATGAGATTGTAAATAATTGCTTTTTTATTTTGTTTGTTCAAACAGTTTTATTTGTGAACTTTGAGAGAGAGAAAAAAACCTTGTCAAGTTATGCGGTAGAACTATACCATTTAATCTAAATTATAACATTTATTTAATTTTCCTGTTGTTTTAAAATTGTACTAGTCATGACTATTTTTCTAATTGCAAAATCAAATTTGTTTTGGAAATATTCTTATTCAATTTAAACCCAAGAAATGAAGCGCACATTACTTATCGTTTTTAGGATCTAATAAAACGATTGGCAGTTAGAAGTCACTGCTATAATTACAGATTTCACAGAATTATTCAGAAAAGAAATTTCGAAATCATTGAAGATCTTTTTAAAGAAGCATGTATGACATGAGTAGACTTCGTTTGTGTGTAATATGTATGTTATATAGAAGTGCAGCTAATATTATAGAATCGAGTGAGGATTTGTTATAATTTGCATTACATGCTCATAGTATATGATATAATATGTATCTTTTACCTAAAATATGAAAATTATAAGAAAAAGTATCCGTACTGTTTGTTATATATTGTGTTTGTTTTGGAGCTGACGAAGACAATGGTAATAATTAAATCATTTATAAAAAAAAACATTGTCTAGTTGTGGTTAAATGTATAACTTATCTCTTTTTATTATTTCTCATTTGTTTGGTCGATATTTTCGCTTGCAAATCTCTCCGATTATGTAGTATCTCAGAATGCCTCATACAAACTAAGATCTTATAACGTATGGAAAAATATGTGCATCTATGCACGTTCTTTTTATGACGTCAAATAAACAGATATAAAAGTAGTTTCAGCTGGTGATAGCTACCAGGTAATAATCCAGATATTAATTTTGATAATAGCATGAGAGTAGACAACGATAGTATTCTACATTTTTCTATACACGTACTTCACTAAAATTACTCGGTAAACACACTATTATCATGCTGTGCAGTCTGCTAATTTCATACTGAAAATGATAATGATGATGATAATGATGATGATTATAGTGATGATGGCGATAAAGGTGAGAGCAAAGATGGTGATAAAAAATGTAGATACAGATGAGAATAATGTAAAGAAAATTATTATTATGACGCATCTGATGAGGATTTGAAGGTAATAATGATAATTATGGTGATGATTGTAAATGCTGATAAAGAGGAAAATGATGATGATAAAAATAAAAACGTCGACGACGACGATGATGATGATGATGATGATGATGATAGATATGATGAATGATTAGATTTATTTATTACTATTATCTTCATAACTGTTTCTGTGCTTTTTTGGAAAGAAGATTTAGACATTTTCTTATTGTCAATATGGCCTCTTAAGTGACCATTAAACGTTTCACACACAGAAATATTTACTGTACATTTATCCTTTATTGAGGCCGTTCACACTTCTCTAGATAAAATCACATAACTAGAGTTTAGTATTAAGATTGCTTAAGTGAAAGATACAAGTTTTTGTTGTTGTTTTTATTTTTTGTTGTTCTTTTTTTTTTTTTTTTTGGGGGGGGGGGTAGGGGGGTTGTATTTTCATTTTGATGTGAATTTGTGAATTTTTAATATGCATAAAAACAATTATTATATAAAATGTATTTGTGCATTTAATGTTTTCCCGGTTTTGTGCACTGCAAGATACCGTATTTTTTCAAAGGTACTTTATGTTTTTTTCATAAACATTAATGTTCACCATATCGTTGGATGAATCCTACTTGTTTTATATTCCATTACATTTCTAAAGCATTGAACTCAACACTATTTAATCCATTAATTTATCAACACTTTGAAAACAAAACATTCACTTGCAAGATCTTACGCGTTGCGATGATACGTTGTTTTTGTGTCATTTAAGATGTAGCTTATTTAATTAAATGCCATTGCGAATTGATTTGCCGAAAACAAAACACGTTTGGTGCAATCTGTTTAATGTTCATAAAATCACAAGGGAAAAAGGAGTTTTTAATTAATAAAAACAAATGAATTCTGTTTCTAATGTCTTTTTAAAAAGTTTACAAAATTTGAAGAAACACTTGAATCAGGATTGAGATGGTGTCGAGCAATGACAATCTATGCATAATTTGAACCGTTTAAATAAGCTATAGAATCGTACTTGAAAATAAAATAAAATTACTTAAATAAGTGAAATGATTAAAAACACAATGTAGATTATATTAAAACTGTTTTAAGGTAAATTTTGCAAGTTTCTGAAGCGAAGCTATGGATTGAATTGAATATTTTTAAATAAAAGAATTAAGCGGTATTATATTATTTGACCTATAGGCAAACTATGGGATTGAGTTATTAACAATGAATTTATATTAAAATCTTTTAAACATAATTATCAGTATAGTACGACTTTTCGATGGGGTTAAATCTTTTTGTCAAGGCTTTGACTGTTTATTTCATGTATCGCAGAAACTGATGAAACTTTCTGTTTCACAACTAATTATCAAACTCCTTAATTAATGAGGGGTTTAACCCCTCGAGCATGGTCATTTTGTGCAAGAGATAGTGATTTATATGTAAAAATAAATAAATAAAATGGGTTTATATGGACAAAAAGCTCCATATTTTAGGTAAGAATTTTTGGAAAGCGATATGATCCCATAAATATTGTCTGTCAGCACAAATGAGAAATTTTCATTTCATTTCTTTCGCCTCAAAATTCTTAAATGACGATAGCATGTTACATGTATCGGAGAATCTAACTCAGACCAAAATCGATTTCATTTGGAAACTTGTTATTTCAAATAATTGCTTTTTTTGTATTTCGAAAAAGATAACTCTTTTTTAAATTACCCGAGAAGGCCAGAGCTGTACAATTGTATAACTTTGACATTTTAACATTTTATTCATTTATCGTAATGTTCTATAATTAATACTCATTGCTTATGTTCGAAAGAGTAAAATTAAATGGGAAAAAAGGTTCGTTGTAGCTTTTTCGCATATATACCAAGAGATTATATCTAATAATCAATTTGGCTTATTCGAAGATAGTATATTATACAGATTTCATTGCGTTATATACATTATAAAATGCTGCGATTGTTAAAGAGCTATCAAAACAAAAGTAAACATTAGGCATTGATAACTAGGTTTGAGTCGTTATACATACATTTATTTTATATTTTTTATGGATTACTGATTAAGCCGTGTAAATTATATTTGTAATCAATAAACAAGCTACTTACTTGATTTTTTTAATCGTTACATTTCTAACTTTTAACGAGGATATTCGAAACAAGCGGGTTTTTTTCCTTTAAGCACAGTACAACATAAGTTTATGACCAACTTTTATTGATAGAATGTTCACTTGGTACTTATTAGTACTTATTAGTAGGAGATTCCTTGTTGCAAAAGGTCAAATTAAGGTTAATAATTCGAATTTTTTTAAAAGAACATTCATTTTTATCTGATTCATATGATTCAGAAAACACTATGGACAAATAATTATGGACATAATTCTTATCACAGTATCAGCATTTTCGCTGAGAAATTTTTTTGCATAAATTCACAGTGAAAGTTATCAAAATATAATTTCACACTTTTTAATGATGATGCTACTTTTCTAAGATTATCCCCATGCAGTACCTCAATTTCATTATTGTAAACAATTCTGACATTGTCAGGGCTGTTTAAAGAAAAGCAAAGCTGATATTGATAAATAACTGAAATTTTAAAAGTTATAAAAACAACTTACTTCAATTAATTCAAATTACCAATCTTCAACTATCGTCTCTTAATCTTTGTTTCGTTCAATCCTCAAATAAGTTTTCATTCTTCTTAAGAGATGTATGACTAACAAATCCAAATGATATCCCTCTGAATCAAACATAATTATTTTCCTCCCATGAAATACACAACTTTTAAAAATGGCGGCCACTTACATTTCACAGAGCCAAGTCTAATATAAATTTGCCTTAAGTAACAGAAATATGGATCATGGATGGTTTGACTTTTCCTCCTGCTAAAATTGTTTGTTTTTATTATCAAAAACAATCGATCATTCATATAACTTGAATAAAATAAATTATATCATCGCCATTTAACATTGATAATCGAACTTATTTTTCAGCCAAAGACTTCTTGTATTTATGAGAAATTCAACTAAAAGAGGCTGCCTTTGGGGGAAACAGATTTTAAATATAAAAGTTAATATCAAGGTAATTTTGTTTTAACTTCTTTTTTAAAGCATAAAATAAAAAGAAAATTTGTTTGTTTTGTGTAAGATATAATTTTATTTCAAATCGTGAACTTTAAAGAACAGTATTCTCACGAGTGGCTGCTGTTTTTAAATCTCACTCGATGAAATAAAATTTCATCTAACACACAAACAAACACATATCCTCTATGTATATGTTAAATATCTGTACAGCTCGTCAAGTGCTGGTAGTACAGGAAACAGTAAGGGTATATATGTTACATATGAGACTGGAATGAACGGTTTAACTCAATGAAAATGACCCCAAACTAAGATACAACTATATATTATTGAGTATAAAACTAAATTATATTGGATGAGTCCACAGCTGTCAAAACTATATTACCGCAGGCATAAGAAAACAGACAGCCCTTAAAGTCACTTACTTTTATTTAATAGACATGTTACATTATCTAAAATTTCAATTCTATACTCTTTCGAACATTAGCAATGAAATTTTGACGTCATTTATAAACCTCTCGGCTGTATCGGAGGATGTATTTAATTTTTAACGGTTGTAATATTTTATCGAAACTCTTCGGTCATTAGTCACAATATATCAAAATGTATATTTGTATTTGAAATCGCAAGTAACTTGAGTGTGTCCCTTCCTTGCTGTGAATCTGAATACAGAATGCATTCTAATAAAATTGCACAAAGGCTTTAAATATTTATGAATTGTTAAACATTAAATGAAAATGCAACTCTGGAAAACAAGTACTGTAGAAAACATGACATAATTATAATTATATCGCCTTTTCCCTTGTCACTGTCTTACATGTGTACCAGTACAAATTACTTTTTTTCATTTCCTATCTGTGTTCTATAAAGCCCTCTATCTACGAGTGCATGATAAGAGGAAATAAAAATCGATCTCATTGTAAACATGATTATCTACGTGATTATTTTTTCATTTGATTGTAGTAGAAAAGCGAGACCTTTATAGTTTTTCAAAAGTGTTCTAAATCAATTTTGTGTAATTTACGATACATGGAAGGAATCACGAATAAGTAAGTTGAAATTGTTGGATGTGGAAAATTTTCTAAAATTCCTTCTTGTCTTTTTGATGATTGTATGAAAACTTTATATATTATACAAATATGTATGTCATTAGAGAAATGATAGGATTTTGAAAATGACAGAGAAATGAAAGTTATAAGAGTAGTATGAAGGCATTTGCTTGAAAAAATAAGTTGATAGTACTTTGCTTTATGCGTCAGCATGTGACAATAAATTAAATATATATAAATAATTACAATATATACCAACTTTCCGTCTTGTTAAGTTTCAATGAAAACGTTTTTTCATATTTACAACAATGATCACTGTTTTTAATTATTAGCCCTTTCTTCTGTAGGATACATTTGACGAAGAGAAAATGTGTAGGAATTATAAATGGGATTGCGTTAAACGTAGCTAAAACATACATACATCAGTATTTTACTGTTCATTAATATAACAGAACCCGATAGGATCAGTCGGTTCAGCTGCGGAACTGTATTTTAGGAGCCCTGGGTTCGTGTTTTGGTCCGGCTGTACATTTTCTAATCTGAACATTTTTACCTTTCAATGCTTAATATTTTCTTCATCCTTGATAACATTTGTAATCATTAATATGTTTTCCTTGTTACTTTTTTCTATAGGTTTTCTTTCTAAAAGAGAACAGCCTACTTTGTTTTCTTTTTGTTTGGAACATATATATTTTTATTCAAGGAGGTTATTTGAATACAATGCAAGATAGACTACTGGCCAATTGATGTATGTCCAAGTTAACCCTGCATGTTGCCTTAATTTCTTTCAATTTCACATTTTATTTGACATGAAGGATAAATAAGTCATATGGCTAAAGTAAATTTCTGTAAATATGAATTGAAATTTTTCTTGTAGCATTCAATTTAAAAGAGTGAGGCAATCATTTTATATTTCAGTTAGATTTTTATTTTATTCTAAACATTTTCCAATATCAACTGTCGGTCAGTCACACTTTTAATAATAAAATAGTCATTCTGTACTATTTGTTTTGAAAATACTAATATATGAGTGTATGCCCATCAAAGTGTCAGTGGTCGGTGAACAGTTTCAAATAAAAATAACTTTGCAGTTTGCAGTTTTTTATTTGAGTTACACAGATAGTAAAAAGATTCTATAAGTATCGTTTTCGTACTAAGAGTGGGGACAGTATTTGGTAGTTTTGATATTGTATAATCAAATTTGTCAATTAATTATATCAATTATTGGTACAGTGTAACTTCTGAAAACCAAACGCCTGTGGGACTAGCCAAAAAGTTCGGAATTGGAAGTTTCCGGAATTCAGAAGTTCGGAATTATCTGAACAAGTAGAAACATTAGGTTAACATTGAACATGTGATGAATTGGTTAAGACATGATGAAAACTATAGGAAGCTTATTAAATTCATAAAATGGCAAAATTATAGGACTTTTAAAAGGTTATAACAATATTGTATATTTAATTTCATTATAACCTATAACTGAATTTGTTGATACAAAAGAATAATTTCATGTTTTACAAGCTATTAAATAAAGTGTATGTTTTGTTTTTCATCACAATATACTTCTCATTTTTGATTTTTCAAACTTTAATCAAGTGTTTGACATGCTTAACAGGTTGTGATTGTAATAGGTGTCAATGTTAATGGTTTCTGCTAATTGGAAGATACTGACATTTTTAAGGTTTTACAATCTCATTTATAATATTCCTTCACAACTTTTTCAAATTCCGGATTTTTGAAGTAAATTTGAATTGATATAACCCAAATTTTCGAAATTCAGAATTTAGAAGTTCCAGAATTCAGAGGTATTAATTACATAAAAAACAGAAGGAGAAAATTCGGGACCTTGAAAAATGTTCTGATTTCAGAAGTTTCCGGATTTTAGAAGTTCCGGAATTCAGAAGTTACACTGTACATGTAAGTCACCAATAAAAATAGCCAATCTAAAAAAATATATTACTAATTCAACTCAACTTGATTGCGAAAAAGTCATAAAGTCACTTGAATTAAAACAATCGATTTCTCTCAAGTTGATATTAACAGTTGATTCATATTGATTAAAACTTAATATACTTTATAAGGAAAACATGCATAGTGATAAGCATTTTCAGAACATAGGTTTGCATTCACATATAATGACATTCATTTACATTTGAAGTTTTTCAGGATTTTTCAGGATTATTCAAAAAATCGAAATCAAAGAAACACTTGATATCATGTTCGTAATATATCTATAATTGAGTAGTCATCTACCGTTATTTAACGTTTGGACATGATATTATTACCTGGAAACAGAAGTTTATCATCAGATGTTCATACAAACATTTAGCCCAAGAAATGCATTTATTTATTTATTTGTTTGTTTGTTTGTTTGTTTATTTATTTATTTATTTGTTTATTTATTTATTTATTTATTGCTGTTTCTCTTGGTAATAAGTAAAGTACAGTGAATAAGTATTTTGTTGGAAATAAAAATACTACATTTTTATATTTTGCTTTTTTATGACAAACCTATATTCAGCGCTACTTTCATCAGCTGTTAATAATCAAACATGCTCTAAAACATCATTAAACAAAATATTATATGTTGATCGATTGTTTTATATAGGGGTAAAAAAGCACGTCATGTTGTTTTTCTCATGTTTACATATACGGTGATTATTATAAACAACATGATGAAAAGATGTACTTAAAACAAAACAATTTCATGATATTAGACAAATAAAGTGAAAGGTCAAATGCTTTGGGGATAAAATGATGTTATATCGACGTAATCCCATTGTCTGTTATTGTCTGTCTTAGCAGCACAAATGAGAAATTTTCATTTCCTTTCTTTCGTCTCAATATTACTTAATTTACGATACGAAATTATCGGAAGATTCAACTCAGACCAAAATCGATTTCATTTGGTAACATGATATTGTAAATAATTGCTTTTTTATTTTGTTTTGTTCAAACAGTTTTATTTGTGAACTTTGAGAGAGAAAACCCTTATCAAGACATGCCGTAGAACTTTACAATTTAATCTATTCACTTTAAGCCCAAGAAATCAAGTGTATATTCTGTTATTTATCGTTTCTAGGATCTAATAATATATTTGGAAATTGAAGTTACTGATATTAAATACATATTCCACAGAATTATTCAGAAAGAAATTTTTTAGATCATTGGAGTTCTTTTTTAAAGAAGCAAAAGTAAACGTTTATGACAATAATATATTACATTTATGTTTATGCATGTATCTGTGCTCATATGATAAATATCGAGTGCAGAATTTGTTACAGTTTGCATGACATGGTGATAGTAAATGATATTATATGTAAATCTTTTGTCTAAAATATGAACATTATAAGATAAAGTATCCGGTTTTTGTTTCTTTTTGTTTGTTTTGTAATAAATTGTATTTGTTTTGGAGCTGATGAAAACAATGGTAATAATTAAATCATTAATAAAAAAAGATTGTCTAGTTGTGGATAAATGTATAACTTATCTCTTTTTATTATTTCTCATTTGTTTGGTCGATATTTTCGCTTGCAAATCTCTCCGATTATGTAGTATCTCAGAATGCCTCATACAAACTAAGATCTTATAACGTATGGAAAAATATGTGCATCTATGCATGTTCTTTTTTATGACGTCAAATAAACAGATATAAAAGTAGATTAAGCTGGTAATAGCTACAAGGTAATAATCCCGATATTAATTTTGATAAAAGCATGAGACTAGACAACGATAGTATTCTACCTTTTCTATGCACGTACTTCACTACAAATAACTCGGTAACCACACTATTACCAAGATGCGCACTCTGCTTATTCATTACTGAAAATGATAACTACGATGATAATGGTGATGATTAAAGTAATGATGGCGATGAGGGTGATAGCAAAGATGATGATAATAAAGGTAGATACAGAACAGAATAATGTAATGAAAGTTATTATTATGACGCATCTGATGAGGATTTGAATGTAATAATGATGATGATTGTAAATGCTGGTAAAGAGGGAAATGATGATGATAAAAATAAAAACGTCGACGACGACGATGATGATCATGATGATTATGACGATGATAATGATGACAATTTTTTGTTGTTTTTGTGGTTTTTGTGTTTTTTTTTCTGTTTTTTTTTTGGTTGGGGGTGGAGTGTTTGTATTGTCATTTTGATGTGAATTTTGTAATATGCATAAAAGCAATTATTATATAAAAAGAAGTATTTTAAATGCATTTTTACCGGTATTGTGCAAAGGTACTTTATGTTCTTTTCATAAACATTCAATTCATGTTCACCATACCGTTCGATGAATCCAGCTTGTTTTATATTCCATTACATTTCTAAAGCATGGAACTCAACACTATTTAATCCATTAATTTATCAACACTTTGAAAACAAAAACAAACAAAACATTCACTTGCAAGACCTTACGCGTTGCGTATTTTTTGTGTCATTTAAGTGGTAGCTTATTCAATTAAATGCCACTGGGTATTCATTTGTCGTAAACACGTTTGGTGCAATCTGTTTAATGTTCATAAAATCGTATTTTGAGGTCATTTATAAACCTATTAGCTGTATATGAGCCCAAACGATCAGTATTGTTTTAAACCACTTATAATAACATTATTGTTTCATACTTCCATATTTGACAGAACTTTGTAACTTCACGTCTAATTTATATGTAACATGGAATTTTGGACTCTCGAAATTGAGAACGAGGCAACTTGGAGTACGATATGCATTTGATTTTGGACACTGAAAATCGATACGAGTTTTTTTGTTTTTGTTCTGTTTTTGTTTTGTTTTTTTTTTTTTTGGAGGGGGGTACGATATGCATTTGACATGAACATTTAATGAACATTTCAAACTTCGGTATTGAAAACGAGGCTAAATTGATACGATCAGATCCAATAACGATTTTAATTGGAACATCACATGGTGCAAACAGTGATAATTTATTGCTTATAATTTTTTAGGTGTGATATGAAAACCATTTAAGTAGACATCAAATGAATGTAAATTATGCTACATATGTTATCTTTTATTTCACTAAAAGCATGTTTTTAAAATATTCACATCTTCGCTGGAACTGTCAAAAAATAGATTAATGCGCAAAATTCCAAGTATTCATTAAAAGAACAATTCTCCGGGGGAATAAATGTTCTAACTTTATCAACAGATGTAAAATCACAAGATTAATTTTTCAACAATATCACTTAGGGAGCATGTATTTCATTTTTATCGGTGGTAATATTTTATCGAAACTCTTAGTCATTAGCCACAATATATCAAAATGTATATTTGTATTTGAAATCGCAAGTAACTTTAGTGTGTCCTTTCCTTCATGTGTCTCTGAATACAGAATGCATACTAATAAAATTGCACAAAGGCTTTAAAGATTTATGAATTGTTAAACATTCCTAAAAACTTTTGGCACGTCAAAATACAAATGAAATGTAACTTCGGAAAACAAGAACTGCAGAAAACAAGACATAATTACAATATCGCTTGTCCCCCTGTCACTGTCTCACCAGTACAAATCATTTTATTTTTTCATTTACTTTCTGTGTTCTATAAAGCCCTCTATCTACAGCAGGTAAAAAGGAAATAAAAATCGATCTCATTGTAAACATGATTATCTGCGTGATTATTTTTCTATTTGATTGTAGTAGAAGTATAATTTTAGAAAGCGAGAAATTTACAGTTTTTCAAAAGTGTTATGAATTAATTTTGTGCAATTTTCGATATATGGGGGGAATCACGAATTAGTAATTTGAAATTGTTGGATGTGGAAAATCTTCTAAAAATCCTTCTTGTCTTTTTGATGATTGTATGAAAACTTTGCGTTCATTGAAAGCCGCCTTTCCTTGTTGATCTTGTTTATCATATTTTATATATTTTACAAATATGTATGTCATTTGAGAAATGTTAGGATTGTTAAAATGACAGAGAAATGAAAGTTATAAGAGTAGTATGAAGGCATTTGCTTGAAAAAATAAGTTGATAGTATTTTGCTTTATGCGTCAGCATGTGACAATAAATTAGATATTCCGATCTATAAATAATTACAGTATATTCCAACTTTCCGTCTTGTTAAATTGCAATGAAAACGTTTTTCTCATATTTACAACAATGCATGACCTTTTTTTTAATTATCAACCCTTTCTTCTGTAGGATACATTTGATGGAGAGAAAATGTGTAGGAATTATAAATGGGATTGCCTTAAACGTAGTTGAAACATTCATACAACAACATTTTACTGTTCAAAAATAAAACAGCACCCTATCAGATCAGTCGGTTCAGCAGCGGAACTGTATTTTAGGAGCCCTGGGTTCGTGTTTTGGTCCCGCTGTACATTTTCTAATCAGCATTTAACTTTTAATGCTTAATATTTTCTTCATCCTTGACATTTTGTGATATCAAATCTTGATAACATTTGTAATCATTAATATGTTTTCCCTTGTTACTTTTTTCTATAAAAGAGTACAGCCTTCTTTATTTTTATTTTTTTGAACAGGTAGATCTTTATTCAAAGAGGTTATTTGAATACAATGCAAGATAGACTATTGATCACCTGATGGTAATCCAAGTTAACCCTGCAGTTTTTTATCACATGTGTGGTTTCAACAAGAGCAAACGGGACATGTATATAGGGGGGAGGGCAATCTCAAGATTATCTTTAACTTTATAAAGACCACAGATGCTTGGCATTCACAATATTAACCAATACACTATTTATTGTAACTAATCTCAATTAAATTTTAATTGTCAATTTCTACGTATGAAGTAATCTTAGCAATGCTCCAGATGTCTTAGCACTCATCTTGAAGAACTTGTATTTATGAGAAGAAAACATTTGAAATACATTTCTGCCACTGTAGTAAGTTTTGTCACTGCCAACCAATCTGTGACTGAGTGTTAGAATATATTCCGGAGGAAGTCTTATTTACAGTTAAATTCTAATAATTCAGGACAATAGTTTGACAGACAATTGTCACAAACAGAAGGGGGCATATCCCCCTTCTTGAAACCCCTGATGTACCGTTTTGATAGGGGCGGCGTCGAAAAAGTGATAACGTTTTTACAAATCATTTCTCAAACGAAAAATAACGTTTCGAGCCTGAAGGAAATACAAAATTGTGACAGATCTTTTAAGATGTCTGAAAATGATTTATGTTGAAGCAATGAATAATTTCAGAGAAGTAATAGCATGTGTCTTAGCAAGGCATTCTCTGAAGATAGTCATTTACTTTTTTACTATTATCTGTATTGCGGGGTGTTCTTTTCCAAGAATTTGATACTATACTACTTGTTCATTACATTCAAAGAATTTGTATACATTTATGAATTAATGAGACCCATTCAAGCTTAAAGCATTATATATATATATATATATATATATATATATATATATATATATATATATATATATATATATATATATATAACCTAGATAAATATAAATGGCATAACATTTTAATATCGTAAGTTTTTAGATATGGTCGGGCGCCAGACGAAACCACAAGACATAACTTTGTCGCACATTCCCCTAACGGGATCCCAGGTAAAGACACGAGATTATGATAATGTGACCACTTTGTCAGACAGTCGCTCCGTGAGGCGTCAGGCGAAAACACGAAAATACGACAGAGTGGTTACTTTGACGTTTTTTGTTATGTTTCGCCTGGCACCCTACGGAGCAAAAATGCGACATAGTACAAATCAGCAACTATTGAATGACTATTTTACAATTAAAAGTGTGACCGACCAACAGTTGATATTGGAAAACGTTTAGAATAAAATAAAAAAATTAACTAAAATATATAAAATGATTGCCCCACTCTTTTAAATTGAACGCTACAAGAAAAAGTCCAATACATATTAACAGAAATTTACTTTAGCCACAATCATTTATGCTAAGTAAAATATGAAAATGAAAGACATTGTGGCAACCTGTTAATTCATTATGATTTTCAGCTGTTCACTCACTATATACCATTGGACGGACATAATTGGAGAGCCGAATTAGGAGAAATGAATTACGGACTCTACAGGATTTGTAAGTCCTAATAGAGATTTCATTGAAAATTGACTACCATTTAAGAAATCGGCAACATAATTATGATTTAATAAAAAGAGAAAGGTCAAATGCTTTGGGGATAAAATGATGTAATATCGACATAATCCCATTGTCTGTTATTGTCTGTCTTAGCAGCACAAATGAGAAATTTTCATTTCCTTTCTTTCGTCTCAATATTCCTTAATTTACGATACGAAATTATCGGAAGATTCAACTCAGACCAAAATCGATTTCATTTGGTAACATGAGATTGTACATAATTGTTTTTTTTATTTTGTTTTGTTAAAACAGTTTTATTTATGAACTTTGAGAGAGAAAACCCTTTTTCAAGTTATGCCGAAGAACTTTACAATTTAATCTATTCACTTTAAGCCCAAGGAATCAAGTGTATATTCTGTTATTTATCGTTTCTAGGATCTAATAATATAGTTGGCAATTTGAAGTTACTGGTATTAAATACATATTCCACAGAATTGTTCAGAAAGAATTTTTTTAGATCATTGGAGGTCTTTTTTAAAGAAGCAAAAGTAAACATTTATGACAATAATATAGAACGTTTATGCATGTATCTGTGCGCATATGATAAAAATCGAGTGCAGAATTTGTTACTGTTTGCAAGACATGGTGATAGTAAATGATATTATAGGTATCTTTTGTCTAAAATATGAACATTATAAGATAAAGTATCCGGTTTTTTTGTTGTTGGTTTTTTTTGTTTTGTAATAAATTGTATTTGTTTTGGAGCTGATGAAAACAATGGTAATAATTAAATCATTAATAAAAAAAGATTGTCTAGTTGTGGTTAAATGTATAACTTATCTCTTTTTATTATTTTTCATTTGTTTGGTCGATATTTTCGCGTGCACAGTATACATGGTATAGTTGATTGTGTAATATATCAGAATGCCTCATACAAACTAAGATTTTATAACGTATGGAAAAATATGTGCACATATGCACGTTCTTCTTATGACGTCAAACAAACAGATATAAAAGTAGTTTCAGCTGGTAATAGCTACCATGTAATAATCCCGATATTAATTTTGATAAAAGCATGAGACTAGACAACGATAGTATTCTACCTTTTCTATGCACGTACTTCACTAATAATTACTCGGTAACCACACTATTATAAAGATGCGCACTTTGCTTATTTCAAGTTTTTAGGATCTTTGGAAAGCGATATTATCCCATTGATATTGTCTGTCAGCACAAATGAGAAATTTTAATTTCATTTCTTTCGCCTCAAAATTCTTAAATTACGATAGCATGTTACATGTATCGAAGAATCTAACTCGACCAAAATCGATTTCATTTGGAAACTTGAGATTTCAAATAATTGCTTTTTTGTAGTTTGAAATAGATAACTCTTTTTTTAAATTACCCGAGAAGGCCAGAGCTGTACACTTGTATTACTTTTACATGTTAACATTTTATTCCCTTATCGTAATGTACTATAATTTCTTCTCAGTGCTAATGTTCGAAAGAGTAAAATTAAATGGAAAAAAGGTTCGTTGTAGCTTTTTCGCATATATTCCAAGACATTTTATCTAATTATCAATTTGGCTAATTCGAAGAAAGTACATGTATATTATACAGATTTCATTGCATTATATACATTATAAAATACTGCGATTGTTGAAGCGCTATTAAAGCAAAAGTAAACATGTGGCATTGATAACTAGGTTTGAGTCGTTATACATACATTTATTTTAAACTTTTCGTTCGATTACTTATTTTTCGTAAAAATTATATTTGTAATCAATAAACAAACTACTAACTTGAATTTGTTTAATCATTACGTTTCTAACTTATAACGAGGATATTCGAAACAAGTGTGATTTTTTTCCTTTAAGCATAGTACAACATAAGTTAATGACCGACATTTATTGATAGAATGTTTACTATGAAATTTACTTATTAGTAGGAGATTCCTTGTTGCAAGGTCAAATTAAGGTTAATGATTCAAATTCTTTAAAAAGAACAGTCCTTTTTATCTGATTCATATGATTCAGAAAACACTATGGACAAGTAATTATGGACTTAATTCTTATCACAGTATCAGTTTGTTCGCTACGGAAAACATTTGCATGGTTATGTAAATAGCGTTGTTGCTTATCCCTTATATCCATCCTCATATGTTTGCAAATATTGTTATATTTTTGTTGAATTTCTTAAACTAAGACACATTAAACAATATCACTTATCGCGGAAGTATACTCCCTCATTAGTTGTTGACGATATCAATTGAGGTTTGGAATCATAAAATGTAAAACCGTTTCCTACATTTATTTTTCACATATATTCATAATGTAATTTGAATTTGGAAATTACATATGGCCAATGAGGGCGTTGCAATATAAATTGAACTTAACATGACATATTATTCTTACGTATGTGTCACACATGTGTTAAGAATACTTACGTATTTTTTACACTTAAGAAGCATGTGCCATTTGCAGTTCAACAATGTATCCATTTTCTGTAATATTTTTTACACATTTTATTGTAAGGTCGTATGCCTTACTTTAAGACCGTGCCATTTTTCCTGGGCAACGGAAAAGAATCTCTTGCATTTTATAAGTTAAACATTGTTTTATACTAGAATTTAAAAGACTTTCATCCGTTGATTTGTTAAAATCTGAAAAAGCATGTAAAAATGTAAAATTGCAAGCCATTTTAGTACGTCGAAATGATTTCCCATTATGATAGTGTAATATTCAATTTTTTTTAATAATTAATAGATGTCTATGCGTATTAATTTTTGTTGTAAACATATACGTTTTGATGCAATCTCTTTCATTTCCGTTGAAAACAATCAAAGGAAAGTCTAAAGCTTGAAAAGGATAATTCAATAAAAACGATCAGCATGTTTTCGCAAATGTTTTAGTAATACTAACATAAATGAGTGTATGTCCATCAAAGTGTCAATGGTCGTCGAACAGTTTAAAATGAAAATAACTCAGCAGTTTGCATTTTTTATTTGAGTATTACAAAAAGTAAAATGTTTCATACTTTCCTATGATATATCGTCACGCTCAATTCTTTAAAAAGAATGGGACAGTCTTTTGTAGTTTTGATATTGTATAATCAAAATTTATCAATTTATTATATCAATAATTGGTCAGTCACCAATACTAATAGCCAATCTAAAAAAATATATTACTAATTCAACTTGATTGCGAAAAAGTAATGATGTTACTTGAATTAAAACAGTTAATTTCTCTAAATATTCACAAATGACTAAGGAAGATTCGTATTGATTAAAACTTAATATACTTTATAAGGAAAACATGCATAGCTGTAAGCATTTGCATAGGTTTGCATTTACATATAATGACATTCATTTACATTTTAAGTATTTAGGATTTTTCAGGATTATGAAATACAAATTTAATCGAAATCAAAGAAACACTTGATATCATGTTAGTTATATATCTATATTTGAGTAGACATCTACCGTTATTTTACGTTTGAACATCATATAATTACCTGGAAGCAGAAGTATATCATTAGAATACAGTGATAATCATATAAACATTTAGCCCAAGAAATGCATTTATTTCTTTATGTATTTATTTATGTATTATTTTATTTATTTATTTATTTATTTATTTATTTTATTTATTTATTTATTTATTTATTTATTTATTTATTTATTTATTTATTTATTTATTTATTTATTTATTTATTTATTATGCTATTTCTCTTGGTAATAAGTAAATTACAGTGAATAAGTATTTTGTATGGAAAAAAAATGCTACATTTTTACATTTTGCTTTTTTATGACAAACTTATATTCAGCGCTGCTTTCATCAGCTGTTAAATATCAAACATGCTCTAAAACATTACTTAACAAAATATTATATGTTGATAGATTGTTTTATCTAGGGGCAAAAAGTACGTCATGTTGTTTTTCTCATGTTTACTTATACGGTGATAATTATAAACAACATGATGAAAAGATGTACTTTAAACAAAACAATTTCATGATATTAGACAAATAAAGTGGAAGGTCAAATGCTTTGGGGATAAAATGATGTAATATCGACGTAACCCCATTGTCTGTTATTGTCTGTCTTAGAAGCAGAAATGAGAAAGTTTCATTTCCTTTCTTTCGTCTCCATATTCCTTAATTTACGATACGAAATTATCGGAAAATCCAACTTAGACCAAAATCGATTTCATTTGGTAACATGAGATTGTAAATAATTGCTTTTTTATTTTGTTTTGTTAAAACAGTTTTATTTGTGAACTTTGAAAGAGAAAACCCTTTTCAAGTTATGCGGTAGAACTTTACAATTTAATCTAAATTTATTTATAACATTATTTTAATTGTCCTAATGTTTGGGATTCTTTTAATGGCAATATTATATTCAAAAAAAAAACTTTAAAGCCCAAGGAATCAAGTGTACATTCTGTTACTTATCGTTTCTAGGATCTAATGTTTGGCAAATTGAAGTTACTTGTATTAATTACATATTTTACAGAATTATTCAGAAAGGAACTTTTCAGATCATGAAAGTTTTTTTGTAAAGAAGCAAAAGCAAATATATATGACATTATTAGATTACGTTTATGTTTATGCATGTATATGTAATGCGTTCCAGAATAAAAAAGGAAATTCCAGATGTCCTTTTTCCGGGGGTCTACCTTAAGACACTTTTTCAGCAACAAATTTACATGCAAAAAGAGCGATAGATTGTTGCCAGACTTAGAGGAATAATTCCCCTATCTTTTAAACCTCAAACGCATTGTACCTGTCCGTTTGCAGATGATATCCCTTTATCTTTTTTCGAAGGATAATGTTGGAAATCGTTGTTCGGAATTATTTGATGAACACATATACGTATACATAAAAGAATGTATTTCTTATACTTTAAAAGGATAAGTAATACTGTCATTAATGCAGTTAATTCTCCGTAATTGGTATAGTGCGGGCATATGGACTAATACTGTTCAATTAAATGAATATACATGATACATTTTTCATTGCATTCCTCATACGTTAGTTTGATCTTTGCCTTTGATTGTTATTTATTGAGATGAAAATGTTGCATGATATATGGTTTACCCCTGTTTTATTGAAGAGGATATGATCAACGACAAAATGGAGAGTAATAATATAACTCAAACATTTGTTTTATTTTTGTGACAATTCGTTACTTTATTTAACATTTTCCATCATACATCATATTGTTACAATAAAAATATGTAGTAAGTAAACAACAAAAGTAAGAAGAAAATAGTTAAAAGCTATCTAAAACTGATGTTGATATTATAATTTTTTTAAGCTAGTAGTTACATATTATTGTCAATCAGCTATCTATTTATATAAAATACTTATCCATTTACCTAAAGTTTAATCATTATAAACATCAATTATCACCTTTTTTAGAAAAAAAATACTTGCGCAAAAATATAATATCTATTTTGATAATTAAATAATAATGATAACAAAAATAAACAAATAATAATAATAATAATAATGATGATGATGATTAAAATGAGAAAAAATCAGTCAGTTATTTTTAGAATAATGGTATAATGTCATACTATTTTTCTCATTTTACTACAGTAACTATGCTTAGAAGTCTTAAAATAAATATCAGAAAACATATTGCGCTCTAACAATATAATTGTTATATTTACCGGGATGTGTTTCCAAATTACCCATTTATACAGTATGGAAAGATAAGCTCCTTTTCTTTCTAACTTTTAACAAAATGAACAGGTAATTTACTCGTAAAATACATGTAAAGCAGTTAATAAAGAATTAAATGATAGGAAGATTTTTACTTTTTTTAATTATTCATAAATAAACAAATAGATAAATAAAGGGATGAATAAATAAGTAAATATAAGTAAATACATAAATAACAATATGAATACTAGTAAATAAATAAATGAATAAATATAAATGCATAAATAAATTAATGATAAATAAATAAATAAAATGATTTAATAAAGATAAAATAAGATAAATTATGTTAGTGATGTAATATAAAGTGAATTGAAATGTGATAAAAACATCAATTGGTTAAAATGTAATAAAAATGCGGTATATCATTATCCATAATATATGAGATGGTGTGATTTTTGTGTCATGAAAATCTATTGTTTTAATGATGAGTAAATATAAATAATTATATAACCTGGTTCAGAAAGAAGACAGATCTCACTCAACCAACGTTTTATTTCAAACGATTTTATGGTAATATGACACATCTTCAACTATTAATAATTTTGAAATAATATTCAAGATTATGCAGACATTTAACAGATAACTGTATGTTCCAAAAGTGATTATTCAATGTTCTAAAATATCTTTACTCAAAGAGGTTGCTAAACTAATAAGCTTTCATTCTAGGCTAATCGTACAATCTATTTAGTTGTAAAATAATGTCCATTTTACTGACAGTCGATTTCACATTAATCATTTTCGCTAGAAGTCAATAAATACACTGACCTAAGAAATGCTAGCACTAATAGTCTATTCATTACGCATTTCGCTGAAATAATGAAAGTTAAACGTTAAGTTGATTTATTACCCAAATTGTGAGAAGTTCTACACTATCTTCAGGTATTTCATTAAAAAGAATAAATGCGTTTTAAAAATGATATAATAATATATACATTTCTAACTTTATGAAAACTATTATGTAACACAAGTTAAAGTTAAATAAAAAAAAAACGGATACATAACTGAAAATGAAACTAAACTATTAATTTTATCTAACAACAAAAGTATCTTAAAAATGCTCGGCCGTTTTAAACCAGGTTGCTTTGTTTATATATACAATTTTAGTCCTGTTCAATGATATGTTTTCATAGATCATTTTTCATGTTGTCTGTGTGTTTTTCTGTGTTTAATTATTTTTTTCAAAGAAAAAAGAAATCATTTAACTTGCAATAAAATATATGCATAGCATAAAAAGAGATTAAAGTTTCATTTTTTTCATAAAATTGCATGCATTGTTACTGAAACAAACACAAAAAAGACAAAGTTGGTATTACTGAACATTCATCGAATGTAATAGAAATAACAAATAAATTATTTATGGAGAATTCTGATCTCATATCTAATTTCCTAAATGATATCGAAAATCAGAAAAAAAAACAAAAATCAATTTGAACATTGAAACATATCAAACATATAAAGAAAATATGTTTATGAAAGAAAGATATTGGATTTTAAAAGCTAGTATCAAAAATTGTAAAAAGGTTAAAGGCACAATATGTCCCAAAATATATCACAAAATTGTTCTATATGGACAATGAGTGAGTACTATTTTTTATGAAACGGTAACAAGATACCAAACATAAATAAAACTAACAGCACAACATTTTTGAGGCATGACGTGCCTTTAAGTATTTAATACCAAAGATTATGAACAAACAGAAGTTTATGGCACAATATGTCTCAGAAATTCATACTTATCAAATATTTTAATATTGCGCAATATTTTATTACACAAAAACTCAAAGCACTGATAAGACATATTATATATACATTTCCCGGAATTAATATTTTAGCAGAATCAAATACTAATAACAAGTTTGATTTTTTTTAGAAAAAAAAAGACAAAACAAACAAACTTTAGTTGAACATGATGAATAGGGAACGATCTGAGATAAGCATCGTATACGTCACTGATAAGAGACCTGTTCTAAAAATAGCCACATATCGATAACATTCGGACAAGGAAACTGGTTAATCTACATGTAGATTATACAACATGTAATGGTTACGAATACTTTTATTCACATTTCTCCCAATGGAAATGATGTTCCTGGGGTTAAACTTACGTAAAGCATGATTGAGATGGTTTAAAACCATCAGGAAAAAATAAGATGATATGGTGAAAAAGAAATAACTTTCGGGGGCAATACTTTCCCTGCATGTCAATTTGAGAAAAATGCCGGCGCTTGGCAATTTGTTTTTGTTTCACTGTTTATCAAAATTAGAAATGGTGATATGATATAGTATGATTTTAAGAAATTGGGACTAAAAATGAAAAAGTATCTTTCTGTCCCAGATATACCGCACAAAATTTTGTTTATATGTAAAATACGCAGATTGGAGAAGTCATGAATCTATCCAACAAAGTGCTACGAGTATTATATTAATAACTATAATATCTTAAATTAATTCTTTAATAATTTTAGAATACGCACAACTCTGCATTTTGTAAACTTCGCCTCATCAATCAAAAGAGTCAAACTTTTTTTTCTGCCTGAATGACAAAAACCTTTTTATTGACAAATATAGAGGCCAGAGCAGATTGTGACATATGTTTAAATTTAACTTTTCAAAAGTACACTGTGTAGTTGTCCCTTTTCTTTTCACACTAAATTCCATTTCCAACTTGTTTGCATTCTACAATTTCTTATAATATTGCATGTAAACAAAGTAAATATACGCTGATTAACATCATGTATAGTGTGAACTCCCTAATCCCTTGTCCGAAAGTCAGTTCAGGTGATGTAGTGGTGATAAGGTAAAATCTATTTTTAGAACAGTGTTACCTTCAGATCGAAGGCTATTGGGAATACCAAAATCACTTCAGCAATTCAAAGTTAAATGTTTATGCCTGATGTCTTCAGCGCGCATTCAAAATTGTTCGCGTTTGTTCCAATGCATCACTTGTCTTTTATCCGTTGTATCCGTATTTTATGGTTACTCCTTATTTGACGCCTTTTTATTTTAATATCCAGTATCATCTTCTTGATTGTTTAATGTCAAATCACTGTTTCTTTCTTCTTAAGGCTGAAAAATAAAATGAACAATTTCATTGCATTTTTTTCTCATTTCTTTAATGTAATAAAATAAGTCATACATTTATTCAAAAGTTTTAAACGATCAAATTGCTTGACACAAATGAAACACATGACTGTATGTATTTAATTGAAAACTTATCACTCAATTAAGGACTGACAAAATGTGCATGTATCACATACTCAATCTGAAATATATTCATTTTTTTACCCTCTGATGTGTGTGTGATATAGGTCTTAGAAATACACTTTAAGCAAAACGGGGTTTTCAAGTAGATATAATTTTATTTATTTGATTTATTGCAAGGATTAATACTAATAAATTTATTATGTTACTTTTTATTCATGGACAAATGGAACGAGTGAAAACAACATTTAAGGATCATTATATGCAAGAATAATAAACATTAACAATAAAAATCATATGGATATACATGTAATTTTTAGAAATAATTTATTAAGTCTTATAACATGCGTAAAATTATTATGCTTGTTAAAGTGTTAAGATTAATTGTGTAAAGTACAATACATGTAAAATTGTAATAATATAAGGTTCGAGAAGTTGAATTACAATAATTTCAGCTATCGTTACGATTCTTTTATTAAAATGCATGGCACACATTTGCATGACAATGAAAGAGATGTACCTAAGCTAAAACAATAGTTAAGAATCTTAATTAAAAACTTACGCAATAAAGGTAATAAGTCTGTGATGTTAATACAAATAGAAACAGGAAAATATTAACATCAATGTATACAAAACATGGAAATGGCGAGTATATAAATACCTGATTAATTAACAAATTTCCAAGCATCACTCGATTACCTCTCGATTACTTCTTCCTTGAAGTTTCAATAGCCATTGTTTGTAATGTTTTGCTTTTTAATTCGAATCATCACTGTCATTTAGTGTTATATTACGTTGTTTTAGTACACACACTTATACATTTTATATAACACATATGTACTATTCCCTGAGACTATTTTCTTCTATTTGAACCAAAACAGGCTGGGCCGATTCTCTCTTCTGATGTTGAATAACCCTTCGGTCATACTTCGGTTAATTCTGCCATTATATAAATGCTGAATCTGTTCAAAACACGAAAATACCATAGCACAGTCGTATAATAAAAGATATTTTATCGGTCTGTTTGCAATTTAATCTAATGAAACTTGGAATAATTAGACAAAATTCTTTTCATTAATTTAGCACAAAAAGCGTGTTCATTTTATGAAGATAATAATAGTAATAGTACCGGTATTGTGCTCATTTCAAGGAAAAACTCTTTAATTGAATTTTTGTAATTTTCAAAGATCTTAACGTACATAACATAACTTATTGATGGGTACCTGTATAACTTTATTCAATGTCTTGAAATATGCTGAAAAAATAAGTATATTTAATAAGATATTTTAAAAATATAAAGGTATTTTTTGGCGTTATCGTGTAACATTACAATAGTGTGCTAGTCTTTTGATAATATATTATGGTTTTCAAAATTCGAGTATTAGTCATATGCATCTGTATCTACTACATTAAGACATATGGCATGTTTTCATATTCAATTATATTAAGTGTATCCCTTTGTCGATTATGCTCTGTATCATTCTGTTTTGCTTTTTCTATAACAACAGAATATTATTTTCACATTGTCGTTTATCTGTTTGCACGAACAGCAGACATATACGTTTCTCTCACAAACCTTTTTCCTTATCATATCGGCTTCTTATGCATATATTTAATCAAATAGTGTACAATAAAACCTAGCAATTTTAATGTTTACAGTTTTATGGTGGTTTTTGTACTACATGTACTTTAGAAAGATAAAATATTTAGTAAAAGGCAAAAAATCTTCTAACGATAAACGTACATAAAGGCATGGGTAAGAAGGACTACAATAAACGTATGAAATATGTACCGTGTAAAACATTGAAAAAGTTTACTAGATACTGGAAACATAACCCTTCGCTATTACAGTATTTGTTTGATTACAGACTAATGTCAAACTTATTTTTAATATACACACCGGAAAACAAGAGACACAAAATCATTTAATATTCTGTCAAGACAATTACAAAGCAACAGGAAATGAAAATAACATTTATGTCCAAATTCATAGAAATTATATCATTTCAGTATTTTGACAGTCAGATACATTTGTAATGATAATATAATTACATTGAAACTTAATTAATTACGGTTATCGCAAAAGTTTAAGGAATCAAGAAACAAAGAAACAAGGAATAGAGAAACAAGAATTGTATGTATGTTTTTCCAAAGATAAACATATTACTAAAAACTTTTTTTAACATTTGTTATAAAGGCACGTGTGTAGCAACGCTGTATGTCGCAACGCCGCTATATGTCTCAATGCTGATAAATTATGTTTAATGACTAATGTTTGCTTACTTATCATGGTGCTAGCTACCGTTATA
Organism: Ruditapes philippinarum; assembly: GCF_026571515.1. Taxonomy (NCBI): domain Eukaryota; kingdom Metazoa; phylum Mollusca; class Bivalvia; order Venerida; family Veneridae; genus Ruditapes; species Ruditapes philippinarum. The sequence goes on along the minus strand of NW_026866765.1, from coordinate 66,282 downwards.
AATTTAACGCTGAATAACCGAACGTTAATTTACTTTATACCTGGTATATTTCTCAAGTTACTTCTACGATTGCACAACAAATGTCTCATATATCTGTAAATACGGTGTCACGTTATAACAGGCTGCAGTATACAACTTAACATCTAAATTATGAATTTCGACATCCGTTCTATAATAAAATAACGACATTAATCATATTTACATGTTTCACACGCTATAATGTGCTAAATGCAGTTCCACCATTGAAATTTATATGTTTTAATATGTATATCTTGGGCGTCCGTGGCCGAGTGGTTAAGGTCGTTGACTTCAAACCACTTGCCCCTCACCGCTGTGGGTTCGAATCCCAACAGGGACTTTGGATTCTTTCATGTGAGGAAGCTATCAAGCTAGCTTACGGAACGTCGGTGGTTGTACTCAGGTGGCCGTTCGTGTCTGAAATAATGCACGGAAGGGCACCTAAAGGTCTTCCTTCACCAGTAAAGCTGTAACGTCGCAACATGACCTCTACTGTGTCGATGTGACGTAAAACCCAGAACAAAAAATATGTTTTTTTTATTTTTATTTTTGCTAACACCCGTATGTTTTCAAACAACATGCTTATCATCCGGTCAGATTTATGTTTTCTAAATTAATTTGATCAAATTGATCGGTAAGTTGTGAATACCTTCGGGCACAGCAACATAAAGCAACACAATAAAACTCCGTTGAAAGTATTTATATATTGTTTTTGTGGCTTGTAAACTTATTAAAAGTGTTTATGTAACTTACATTGTATCTAATCAGCATTAAACAGCCTTAACATTACCCATACAAATTTTAAAACGAAAAAGCAATCAATTAAAGCACAGAAGGCGCTGAATTTGTTTGGGTCTCAGAATGTAAGATAAGTACAGGTTGTGAGATTATAGTGCCACCAATGCTTTCCAGCGTTTTAATTGTAGTAAATTGGCTATAAGACTTATTGCAACACTGATATTCAATCCAATGTTTATTTGACTTAAACAATTAAAAAAAAAGAGTTTAACTTTACTGGGAATTGGATTCCAGACCTCTCGCTTCCTAAGCGAGTGCGAAAACCCCTCAGCCACGGTGAATTTATGTGTGAACGGCCTGAAGAAAACAATATTATTCTAAATTAGGGCTTGTAACGACTTTAACTGTTGTTTAACACAGATGTAAATAATCCTGGAGCTTACTATAAGCATGTATATTTATAAAGAATCAAAGGGCTGCAAGTTCTGTGGTATTTTCTGATCTTTGCAATCTAAATCGTACTGTATATCTGTATGTATTTTCCTGTATAAGTTTATTTTTATGTATTATAATTCATCTCGCAAGGCACCAGAGTTTGATACATACGGAATTTGCATAACTAGAGTTGCATCAAAAAATCATTTATGTTCATTTTTTACGACAGCCACACTTTATCCTTGCATATCATGACTACTTCCTTAACAAAGACTCTTAAAAAAGAATTTTAAAAAAAAGTTTCCTCGACTGGGATTTGAACTCCAGACCTCTCACTCACTAAGCGAGCGCGTTACCCCTGCACCACGGAGAAGTTATACAAACCGTCTGAATAACATCAAGTCATTCTAAATTTAGAACTTCCATTGTATTTCGGTTTGTAATCCTTATTAATTACGAGGTATTTTGTTCTGGATAAACCTGTTGTTTAAAATTTAAGTAAATAATTTAGCGAAAACCTTCTCGCCTAAACAGTCCGACATGTAGAATCTATATATTCCACTACTCCGTTTGTGTAGTATTCGGTTATTGACATCGCTAAACTTAGTATTTTCATTGATAAAATCATATTCATCCGCGTAATTTGTGTTTGTGCATTTATTGACAATTCTATAAGCCAACGCTATTTTTTAAACTTTGAATGCGTTGTAATTTGTTGGATACTTGTAACAAAATAAAAGTATTTCTTTCTTTTAAATCGCTAGTTTTAAGCTGTTTTGAGAACTACTTGTTGTTAGGTTTTTCGAGAAACTTCTGTGTCAGAGATTGAATATCCGCTTTGTATTTACTTATTTTCGATCAGAAAATACAATAAAACAATATTAGAAACCTTCGACCATTCGGGAATTATTTTGCTTGAAAATTAATGCGTCTGTCTTTGACCATCTTTACGCAGTGATTTCCCCTGAATTTTTCGGCGTTAGTGTACATATAAAGGGAAGTAACCGCTTCAAAAAAGTGGACTACTTTCGGCATTTGCAATTAACAGCATTAGACTCTGAAATTTCGCTACCATTATTTGTTTGATCTGACGACCCAAACAAATAAAAACTGTTTAAAGATATTGTTACACATCACGGTTTGACATTATCTTTAAGTAACCCATATTTCTGTTTGTTTATTCCAGAATGTTTCTCAGTATGTTTTAAATAAATTTAAAATAATACCTGGCAGCCACATAAATAAATGATCCCTTCCAGTTTCAGAATTATTCGATCATAATAATTCGACATTAAATAAACTCTCGGGACAAAAAGTGCAGTTTACATATTTAATTGCAGGTCACAGTGTCATTAGTTCAATATTATTTTGAATTGTTCTTAAACTGCAAAATCGCTCAATGCAGATTTTTAGTCAAACTCGGCCTTTCATATTTTGAATTAAAATAGACTATTCATCTTTTTTTTCTGTGGCAAAAAACGTTTTATTTACAATGCAATAAACTTTGTTTTAATGCAGGACTCCATTCCAATAATAAAACAGTATTGTGCAAAAGCTTGGTTTTGAAGAAAATGCTCCAATCTTCTATTATTGAATATTAAACATTATCAGCAAATTATTCATGTGTATTACGCATTTACACTACAATTATAGAAGACGATGGTGAAATAGAGAAAAACAGAATCCCTAAAGTAAGCCCAACACGGCTCGGTTTGATTGAGCCTTTTCATGGACGGTACTGGAAAGTGCAAGTTACCATCCACGCCCCCTAGCACCGGCTTAAGCAGAATTCAACATTTCACATGAACTGGTACATTTTTTAATCAAAGACAAGTTGTGGTCAAAAACAGCCAATGCCTTATTTACACAAGGTCAGAAGAAAAAAAATTGTACATGAAAAAAGATTATGAAACAGTTAGATTAAATTATTTGACAATAGCGTCTATGACTGGTTTCATTGTAAAACGCCGTGATATTTACAAAAGTCCTAATGCACCGTATCAACCATATACTGCATGTTATTCATTACATGTACACCAAACAACGATCCTATTTGATAAGTTGGCATTCTAATAGTTAAAATACTTTCACGAGCGGTTGATACTCTTAAAAATGATAAGAATCAATGAATGTGAATAAAGAAACATAATGCTACATGTTATAATCTTTTGAAAGTTTCGTAAGTTTTAAGATTTAAGGCTCATTGATCTTATTAGTATATAGATATATCTTATAAAACTTCTTTTAAAATATTTGAAAAGCTTGTGCATTTTTTTTCGCAAATCGTCGTCTGATGAATTACTGAAACTGCGTTAATTGAGGCAATATCTCGTTTTGCTATCTTAATTTAGGTCATTTTGACCCTCTCTTGACCCTTGTTTATACCATACAGCCTATCTTTATACTACCACTTTATTTTCACAAGCATATTTGTTTTAATATAATTGAATAGTCACATTAAAAACAACAGCTTTTATTTTGATTTTGTTGATAAAAATATCAATATTTCTATTCATTTATATCGTTTTTTTTATTTCAAAGTAACAAAATATTTGTGCATTATGATTAATACCTTATATACACGTAAAAAGTTCAACAAAGTATTTTATTTAAACGCGTCGACACTATTATTGACGCGTTTCGCTAAATGCAACTTTAAAGTCTTTCTAATTTTTTGTTTTCCTAGGTGGGTTGTTCCAATGTACCTCACTTAAATAATGTTGAATCACCCTTAGTATAAATTGCCTACTTTCTAACTTTGTCTTGTGATAGCTTATCTATGTTAATATAGAGCCTTCATAACCTTACATCCCCCTTAAAAATTCAATTTTATTCAGTTCCGTCCATTGTTTTCTCCTTAAGTGCACACGCACTTTTTACCTGGGGCCATATGCCGCTTTTCATGAAATTGCACTTAATTGTCCTATTGAAAGTTCTATGATAAACAGGTGATGTAAGGTTATGAAGGCTGCATAACATAGATAAGCTGTTAAAAAATAAAAAAAGAAAGCAGGTAACTTATGCTAAGGGTGATTTAACATTATTTAAGTTAGGTATATTGGAACAACCCGACTAAGAAATCAACAAATTAGAAAAACTTTAAAGTACCAAACAAGTGCACTCACAACAATAATGTCGTGCAGGACGATATTCAATAATACCTTAATTAATACGCCACGCATCGAAGGTTTTAGGCCCACTGACACAAAGTTAAGTTAGAACCTAGAATGTGTGTCATATTGATTAATGTATTATGAATTATATCCAACACTGGACTGACAAAACACATTTGCCCTCAATATTAAAAGGCTGCGAAGGATTATCATGTTAAAAAATACACTTTTTATAATCAAATCCAGAATTAGAACGAAATTTAGAAAATACTTTACTAAATAGTTTTGCAACAGGCTTTGCGGATCTCACGGCGTATAGTCGATGTAAATAAAATCTTTGTTCCCTTAAACATATATTTTTTTGAACGATAAGTACTTTTTGATACCTTCGTAAAAGAGAAGACTGGTAAAACTCACCCTTTCTATTCTTATATTGAAATATACATATGTGCAGACCTTTTTATAATAATGTAAATCACCATTATATCATCGCCTTTCATTTTTTTGTGATTTAGAAATGTTTTTATAAATTGGATACCATTTTTCATTCGTACATTTATCATGTATATGATTTACCACCACAAAGTTCGAAATACACCGAGAGTCAAGAAAATAATCATTGCTGAATTCCGATTAAAAGTTGCACAGAGCACACCTGTAGAGTTTTAAAACGGTCTGTAAAATGTTTATTGTTATTATTATTAATATTTACAGGATTAAGCAAAATATAATTAAATTTTGCAAATTCATATACAAAACTACAAATTTGAATAAAATAAAGACTTGAATCATTATTTATTCAAAAACCTAGAGACGTGTGTTTTAATGTTTTGTTTTTGTTTGTTTGTTGTTTGATTTTTGTTGTTGCCTTTCTTCATCTTCCTTTTAAGGGGGTCATTTTAAAAAAGAAGAAAAATAACTAGTGGACACATTTTGTGCTGTGGAAGCCTGAACATGTTGCCCATAAAGATCAAACATACAGATAAGTCAGAAAGGGGTTATAAAACATTTAAACCAGGAACTAATAACTTACATTGCGAAACAGGGGAAAAAAACATTCATTGGTTCAAGCCTAAGATGAGCACATTTTTCATTTGTATCACTGAAAGTCCGTGCGGTAATTTGGCACCACAGTAGAGGTTATCTCTAGGGTAATTATTAATTCTCCCGTTATTTGTGTTATAAACTCGATTTGACCCCTAATTTAATGTTACAACGGTATGGTAATAATACACGTGGATAAAGGTTATTTGATTTTTTTTTTTTTTTGGGGGGGGGGGGGGGGGTAGGCTATTGTGTTTTTCTTATTTATCTATTTACTATTTACAATGTTGTTTTTTTAAATAACTTTCATTGATGCTCTGTCTTTATTTGTTTAACATTTCATTCTTTATACATTTATAAATATTGTAAGGTTTTTATTTCGGTAGTGTTCATAATATTTATTTGATCTTTCATACAGCCTACCTCAAAGATTTAAACTTGAATTGCAGATTAGAAAACAGAATAAGTCACTATTTGTGTGATTCACTCAAGAAGTTTTATATACTTTCCATCAAAGTTTGTAATGATATATTGTGGCACAGTGAGTGTTATTTATAATTAATTTACTTAAGTAATAAAAAAGATATGTTAACGCTGTATTCACGTAGAACTATCATTCCGCTCCTTACACTTGTAAAATCATTAATTAAAATAACGATAATGCATTCAGACTGTTTTGAATATTGTAATGAAAGTAATATTTAATACCAGAGCCTGCAAGAATATACATTTATGCTCAAAGTGGACAATTATCTCGCATATCATGTAACGCCAAATTAATATATTTAAAAGGGATATGAAAACACTCATTTTATGTAAAGCGAAGACAAAAACGAATGTCATTTCATATTGAGACAAAAGGAGGTGCTTAACAAAACAAGACCACTTCTAATTACCTAAGGAATGATTTACTAATGATTTGCTGATAATGTAAATTAGTCAATGACCTTTAATGTTATACTTAGTTACAATAATCATTAAAGTTTAAGCATGCATAATTTAATTAGCGTTATGCGATTTTTGTATATGTCAGAAGTCAACGGGATCGTGATTCATAAATGATGAGTTTGGAATATACAGTTATAATCAAAATTACACAGAAATACATGGAGATATTTTAAAAAAGTAATGAACGTGTAGACATTTACTAAAAATAAACTGGAGAGTCGACGATTAGAACATAATTAACTTAAGAAAAGCTTATTAGTGATTTACATTATATTGTTAATAAGTTTATGGCAATAAACGTTATAATAATTCTGCACTTATTTATTCGACCACAAAATTATCTAATTAAAAGTTCCACCCCACATATGTCAGAATATAAATATAATAAGCACAGATAATACACAGAATTGCAATACGCGTGTCAAAACAACAACAACAACAACAAACAAAAAGAAGTAACGAATCAAATAACGCATTTTGACACGTGTATATTGATCTATAACTGATTACGAGCTCTCTTACATATAAAACATGATCATTCTTTTATGGAGATATATATTGGAATGAATTGCTCTTTCACATATTGTGTTTATGTATGATATTTGAATAAAGATTGGAATTGTAATAAAAATTTATCTGCACCACACATCTATTTCTTGACTTCCTAAAAAGAAAGACATAACCATCAGACATCCTGCTGACTTATGATACGTTGTTTTAGTAAAATCTACATATATAATTCAGAAAGGGGAAAATTATAGCATGATATATGAATATTGCGTCACATATTGTAATGGCTTTGGGTATTCTTTTTTGAATAAAATATCTGTTCTGTTTTTAATTAGACACGTAAAAGTGTAAAATACAATAAATTGAACAAACACGAGAGGGATGAACAGCCGCAAGTTTTGAACAATATAGCGTTCCAATAATTCAAGTTATGTGGCTGTTCATTTTAATAGTGAAGCTCATTCTACAGAAGAACCGTTTATCGTTTTCTTCCTATTGATATTTAACATATCAACAGGAATAGATTGTTAAAGGCACATTATACAAAATAATAATAAACTATACTTTTACTAATGACCTGCAATAATCAAATTAAAAATATGTTCCAGGTAATTAGCCAATGAGAAAATTTTAGGATACTATTGAAGTATACCAAAATGAAGAAGCTTGTGAAATGCTAAAGATTAAAGCATTTCTGAGGCAAAATGGGTATTTAAAAGAATTACAATTTCGTATTGTTTTCCCAGATGTTCACTTGTTTGCCTTTTCACAGTACTAATTTTCTTTTGGCAAGAAACACTTTGTGTATATTCATTACTATTTTTAATAACTGTTGAACAAAGACGTTATTTTTCTGTTAGTTTTATTACTTATCTTTTCTATTTATCGTACATGTAAATATATTTGGTGCACTACAACTTTTCTTTATTGAAAAAATATGTATATTTTATACATAGAATCATTGATCTATATTTATACTTTAATGTCACGTTGCCGTTACCGCTTAACGGTTATATTTGAATGTATTTATTTCGTTTCAAAGACGAAATGAATAGAATGTGTTGTTTTGATTTATTTACTCCATTTATAGATTAATTGGCTTTCTTATTCTTTAAGTTATACACAAAGGATAGGTAATTTTTGGCTTATACCTCGCTTTGGAAACATGTATGAAGTCTGTTATGCTATTAAAGAAATCGATGCATTCATCCCTTACAATAAATGCTATATAAATATATATTTCTTCACAGAATTGGTTCGTAAGCTGATTTACGTACGGTGGCAAAAAGGTGACATGTGTGTGTGTGTGTTTTATTTATCTCGTGCGCACGATATACTATGTCGTGGCCACGAGTTACTAAGTCGTGCGCATGAAATAATTAGGTGGTGCGCACGAGATATCATGTCATATCCATGAGTTACTAAGTCGTGGCCACGAATTACTAAATAAAATAAACCGGGGCTAATTTCTTCTCAAGTTATGGTATGGAAAAGGTCAACAGGCAATTAGTACGTACATACTGATCAATCCTATCACATAATGTTCCCCACAAAGAGCAAAACTTAGTAAAGATTAAAATCTGATTTATTGGTCTTGGATAGTGACCTATTCTTATGATCCTTTATTCATGTATAATGTTTGAAGTGGATATCTCAAGTAGTGTAATAGATTAACGTTGCATGTAAAATTTTAACCAGAATTTTTTAAAGTTTAAAACATTCATAATTATATAATTTTATTTGATTGGTTAATAATCTCCTGGGCACGACTTAATTACCTCGTAAGCACAGCTTAGTAACTCGTGGCCAAGAAATACTAATTTTACAAGTGACAGAATATCTTATAAACTGTCATAATATTCAATGTCTAAATTAATTTTGAGATCTTTTTTCATCTGAACATATAATGTCATCGTTAAACAAACCGCTCATTTATGCGTATCTTGGGCACAAGCGAAGTTTTGAGCAACTTATTTATTGTATTTATAAATTCATGGTGCATGTAAGGTAAATAGGGTTAGCAACGGTTGGTGGTTAAATCTATGGATATAGTACTGTTTGAACCACTCTTATAGTTTGAAATGCGTAACTCGTTGTTTTAAAGTTCTATTTGTATATATTTGTTATATTTGTCTTTAATGAATGTAAAAACGGCGAAACAATAACGTAACGTTTAATTTGCAGATGGATGCCTCCATATCTTTGCGCGGTACTGTCTGTTATCTTGACATTTCTTATCGCTCGCGAATGAGTTACCTTACAGTTCCTATGAATAGAAAAAAAATGCACTCTAGACAACAAGAATATAGACAAAATTTACATTATTATCAAAATGTTTAACTTTTCCTACTTAAAGAAATATAAATCTATTTTTTAAAAGTATCAGTAAATCAGTATCAAAAAGGAATTGCTGATCTTACTAACAATGTGGTGTATAAAAACTATCATCTTAGACAATCTAGAAAGAAAATAGGTGTAATTATCTGTTATTCATTTTTCATTTAATGTTTATACAAGCTGCTATTTTAATTCATAGTGACGTGTTTTGTATACTGAGTAAATAATAACATTTGTAAAGATAGAACTTCAGAGTCCCGTAAAATCTAATGTAGATATATACGCATAAATACATAACACCTGCAATAAGTACTTTTCCATGAGAAATGCTACCATTTTTATTTAAAAAATGTCTAGTTTTTGGTATCTTGTGACAGATTTGATAGCAAAACAAATTTGCCATATATCATCTAGGCAATCTGCAACTATGTGTATTCTTTTTTGTTGAAATATTCTTCTGTCGATGGACAGGAGGATTTGCTACCTTAATGCGGTCAGCGCGGTATTCGTTTATTTATGTGTGAAATAAAATCTGGAACGAATTTAGCGGGCTTTATCGCTATCTCACCGTCATGGAAGAATTGATGTTCAGAAGTACAATTTGTACATTTGTAAGAATGTGGCAGAGTGTTATTGTTTTATCATCAAAAGGATTGCACTTAAACTGAGCAAAAAGTTATGCGATCATCAGATGCAAATTTAAGGTATTTATTTCAGTTTTTTCTCAGTTCAGAAGCATACATATGTATCATTGTCATGTAGTGATTGTTTATATTTTTATTCTTATTAGTATTTGATATAAATTGAGAATATGATGTGAAAATCTTTAAGGGGTGGTGGTTAATAAGTTGACTTCTTATGCAATATATTGTTGCATATACATGTAAATTGCACATCACTTCTTTGTCGATTATCGACTATATTGACACCCAAATAAGCAAAGAAGGTTAGTTTCTTTGGAAGCAAGAAAAATGAAAAATGAGCAGAAATCGTTTTTTTTTCATTTTTTGGTTATTTTTTTAAGAACATATTAATTAAGTAACATTTTCTTTATCTTTGCACATTGTTAGAAATTCATTTTAATATATTTAGATACAAAAAGAATGATATAAACATATGGATGAGATAATTTAAAGGATATTATTTGAACATTTCGAATAAAAATATCTAAATACATATTCTCTTGTATCTATCTGTAAAGGACATGTGAAGAAAATAATATGTGAGTACCAGTACCCTGAAACTCGTATCTTTAAATCTTATATGCCTTGTTGAAATTAATACAAATTGCAGACACTTGTAAAATAATACACAAGAGGTCATGAACTTCGACTAGCCGACACAGTCCTACGCATTAACCCTTCCAGCCTGCTGAATCTCAGTAAGGGCTTATCAGCTAGTAAATCACTATTAACTGTACGTCTCACATTAACACGTCCACTGAGTTGAGAGTTTTGTCATTATTAATTGGCCCTCTGTAGTATTATCTAATGGCCCTAAAATTGAAGGGTCAAATTTCTGTAGAAGATACACTTACTAAATTTATCAATGTTTTTTTTTTCTTCATTCTTTTTCAACCGGGTCTGCAGCTTAATTGAATTGTGAAACTTAGCAATTATTTGTATATATACTTTATAACACACGATAATTTTTTAAATTCATAATAAATAAAGTTCAATAGTTAAAGGTCAATGGTCAAGGTCACACTTATATCTTGAAGGTTCATGCTATCACATTTATATATCACAGGTACAATAATACAAAGAACAATATGAAGCAATAGTTACTTTCATTCTCTTTTCTTTTCATAATACCTGCATGCCTGAAACCTTTTCAGGGGCATTCGTCACTTGGGTGACAGCTCTTCTTATTTCTTAAGGTATCATTTTCAAATATATATTCCTGATTATTATCCAAATTATGTGATAAGGTGCAAAACTCTAAAACCACAGTATTTCCAGAACTATATCCCCTTGAACATATAATTTTCCGTAAAATAATGTTATATTTTACTCTAATATCTTCATTTCAAAAAATAAGGATTGACATTAAACTTCAAACATATGTTCCTTATCATCAACTACATCATATTACAAATGTTTTTAACTCTTGCACCATTTTTTTCAGAATTTTCTCCCCATGAACTTATCTTTTTTCTCAAAAAAATGTTAATTTTTTATTTCTTAAGGTATCTACTTCTAACTTAAATTTTATGATCCTTTTCATGTGTGATAAGATTCTGACTGTAGCATGAATATTTACAGAATTATTCCCCCCCCCCATTGAACTTGTTTTCAATTAATTCTAAAATGTTGTCTATATCCTCCAGCTTTAACTATACATTCTTAAAACATGATAGGATCATAAAACATTCAATGGTACTGCTGTCAGTGATACAGTGACAAGCCGTGTAATTACAATTAAATGCTCATCACTGACCAGAGATAGAAAATTTTGGAGGAAACTGGAAATATTGGGTTAATGCGTAGGACTGGATAGATTATGGCGTGAGTTCACCCTTATCTCAGCTGTAATGTTATGGATCAGTTAGACAGATTCAAGCGTTTGATTATAAATAGGAGGGGTTAATTACTTACTGTTTTAATTTTATAACACCTTTATACTATGCTATTACAGAGGGTTACAGGGTCTGTTCATTTTAGCGATTCATTTCATTAAAGAAAGGATAGATATAAAATACTTTAAGCAAAGGCCATTATACAGTGAAAATGTGTAGAAGATATGCATTATAATTATTATATGAATGAAATAAACGAGCTATGACAATTTTCTTATTAAAGTTATTTTCTTCTAGTTATCTTATTTACATTTACATTTTACGCTTTTCATGAACATTCATACAGACTCTGATTTAACAATATTGATAAAAGGGCTTTCATAATTCCAAACTGTATTCTTTCATTTCATTTTAATGCTTGTGATCAATAATATAAATGATGACCACCGTAAAACTAAGTTGTATCATAAAACAATTTAATGTTGTTTCAATATTTGATTTCAGATATGTGAAACAAACAACACAAAACAACAGACGTGATAGACGAAATCAACAAGATATCACACAGTACCTGGATTTAAGAATTTGAACGATAATTTTATTGATTGTCTGACAACTTTCATTTCATTATGCTTTGCTTATTTATTTATTTTTGTTGTTTTATTTTTATCAATTAACAAATATATATTGAACAATAGATTCCACATGTATGGTACCATGTACGAATTAAAAATAAAAAAATAAGAGAGGACCGAATTTTCATTTGTTTTTTTTTTCAAAACGCTAAAAAGAAGATAATACATGATTTAATAGATGATGTTTGAGTTCTTTTCAATAAATACAGATTTGTTTTCATCTATTGAAACTAGTATGAAAATAAATATTTCGAGACAAGTAAAATATATCAGAACTTTCATGCCACAATGTGAAAATTAATCCTGTATTAAATTCTATAGAAAAAAAGAACTTGAATTTTCTGTTTATTGTATACGTTTTTCTTTTGTTCCGCATTAAAATTTGACTACATTATAATTATTTGATTTGGCTGACTTAGTAGAATATAAACCGACAAGACAACAATGACAATATGGAAATAATTTCACTGCAGTGAAAAATAAATTAAACGGAACCACTCATATTTATGTAATAAATATTTTTTTCAATATTCTGAATTTATATTAAGAACATTCAAGAATATAATAAAAAGAGGATATGAAGTTTTATCTGTAATTGCGTGTTTTATTTCATCGGGTGAAATAAATATTTCACCAGTTTCATCAGACACATATTAGATAAAATATTTTGATAATAATTAGTTTTTGGAAAAATATTGAATTGCCTGTTTATTATAGTTTTCTCTGTTTAATGATTATCTATTTTTTTGTTATTTTAATATGTATATTGACGAAAGTAGTTAAGACACCAGTGATAAGTACGGAAAATATGCTACATTGTAGTAAAAGTAAACTTATACATAGAAAAATATGGAAAATGAAAATGAGCATTTAATTTCATCAATTCTTCTTAATATTTTTTTTCGAAAACGCATAATGATTAAAACATATATTTAACACTACATTTATACATAAGAATTAAGTACAACATATGCCTATCGATTTTTTTAAAGTTTTATATTTTACTTGAATAAGTACGGTAAGTTATTTGATAAATATATTTATTTTTCTTAACAGTAAGATGAATAATGTACAAATAAATGTGATATGTTATATAGCCCGTTATTATATTTTTCTTGTATACAAATTAATATCGGATGTATTCTTTTCTCTCTACTCTATATTCTCAAACAAGTATAAAAACATGAATCTATAAATGATCAGACATTTGTGTTCTTTTTAACCCAGGCCTTCTATTTCATATCTAAAAATATTGACCGTCTACAATTAAAAGGTTTTTGTAATCTGCGTAAATTACTGTTATATTAACCCATTTGAAAGTAAGATGTGTGTTTTCATGAAATATTTCCGAACAACCATTTCCAACATTATCCTTAGAAAATAAACCCATTTAAAGCAGAACGAACAGGTACAATGCGTTTCGTCTGAGGTTAAAAAGTTAGGGGAATTATTCCCCTAAGTCATCTCTGTACTGTCTGTATCTGTGCATGTAAAATTGTTGCTGAAAAAGCGCATTGAGGTCGACCCCCAGAAAAGGGACATCTGGAATTTCCTTTTTTATTCTGGAACGCATTTTGTGCTCATATGATAAAAATCGAGTGTGGAATTTGTTATAGTTTGCATGACATGGTGATTTTATATATATTTTACTTAAAATTTGAAAATTATCAGGTAAAGTATCCGTATTGTTTGTAATAACTTGTATAATTATGTTTTGGAAATGATGAGAACAATGGTAATTATAAAACCATTAATTAAAACACTGTCTAAATGTGGTTAAATCTATAACTTATCTCTTTTTATTATTTCTAGTTTTCATTTGTTCGGTCGATATTTTCGCTTGCACAGTATACATGGTATAGTTGATTGTGTAATAGATCAGAATGCCTCATACAAACTAAGATTTTATAACGTATGGAAAAATATGTGCTTCTATGCACGTTCTTGTTATTACTATAAAAGTAGTTTCAGCTGATAATAGCTACCAGGTAATAATCTCGATATTAATTTTGATAAAAGCATGAGACTAGACAACGATAGTATTCTACCTTTTCTATGCACGTAATTCACTAAAAAGAACTCGGTAACCACACTATTACCAAGATGCGCACTCTGCTTATTTCAAACTAAAAATGATAACGATGGTGATAATGGTGATGATTATAGTGATGATGGCGATAAAGTTGTTAGCAAAGATGGTGATAATAAATGTAGATACAGATGAGAATAATGTAATGAAAATTATTATTATGACGCATCTGATGAGGATTTGAATGTAATAATGATAATTATAGTGATGATTGTAAATGCTCATAAATAGGAAAATGACGACGACGATGATGATGATGATGATGATTATGATGATTATGATAATGATGATGATGATGATGATGATGATGATGATGATGATTAGATAATGAATATTTATTACTATTATCTTCATAACTGTTTCTGTGCTTTTTTTGGAAAGGAGATTTAGACATTGTCTTATTGTCAATATGGCCTCTTAAGTGAACATTAAACGTTTCACACACAGACACATTTACTGTACATTTATCCTTAAATGAGGCCGTTGACACTTCTCTAGATAAAAAGCACATAACCATTTAAGTAGAGTTTAGTATTTAGATTGCTTAAGCGAAAGATACAAGTTTTTGTTGTTCTTGTTGTTTTTATTTTTGTTTTTTTTGTTGTTCTTGTTTTGTTTTTGTTTTTTTTGGGGGGGGGGTTGTATTTTCATTTTGATGTGTATTTGTGAGTTTTTAATATGCATAAAAGCAATTATTATATAAAAAAAGTATTTGTGCATTTAACGTTTTCCCGTATTGTGCAATGCAAGATACCAGATTTTTTTTCAAAGGTACGTTATGTTTATTTCATAAACATTCATGTTCACCATATCGTTGGATGAATCCAATTTGTTTTATATTCCATTACATTTATAAAGCATGGAACTCAACACTATTTAATCCATTAATTTATCAACACTTTGAAAACAAAAACAAACAAAACATTCACTTGCAAGACCTTACGCGTTGCGTATTTTTTGTGTCATTTAAGTGGTAGCTTATTTAATTAAATGCCATTGCGTATTCATTTGTCGTAAACAAAACACGTTTGGTGCAATCTGTTTAATGTTCATAAAATCACAAGGGAAAAATGAGGTTTTTTATTTATAAAAACAAATGAATTCTGTTTCTAATCAATGAATAAACTACTTACTTGAATTTTTTAATCGTTAAATTTCTAACTTACAACGAGGATATTCGAAAAAATGTATGTTGTGATAAGTATCATAGGTACATGTAATTAATGGCATATTAATACATATTGTACTTGAACGGAACGATATTGCTAATTGGTAATTTTGTTGCAAGAAGTATATTCAGTTGCACAGGTCTTAAATAAAAACAGAAAGGTTGTCAATAAACAAACTATAAACTTGAATATTTTTAATAATTACGTTTCTAACTTATAACGAGGATATTCGAAACAAGTGTTTTTTTTCCATTAAGCACAATACAACATAAGTTTATGACCGACTTGAATTGATAAAATGTTTACTTTGAAATTTACTTATTAGTAAGGCGATTCCTTGTTGCAATGTCAAATTTAGGTTAATGATTCGAATTCTTTGAACAAAAAAAACAGTCCTTTTTATCTGATTCATATGATTCAGAAATCACTATGGACAAATAATTATGGACTTAATTCTTATCATAGTATCAGTATGTTCGCTAAGACAAAATTGTGCATAGTTATGTTAATAGTGTTGTTTTGTTGCGAAGCCCTTATATTCATCCTCATATGTTTTTATTTAATTGCCATGTTAAATTCTTTAAAAATTTCAATTCTATACTATTTTGAACATTAGCAATGAAATAAATAAAAAAATGAAATTTCCTTTTTGTTATCTATTTACATTTATCTTCAACATTTCATGTGCAATTCATTAAATTATTTTGAACGTCAATAACAAAATTATCGTATTTTGAGGTCATTTATAACCTATCAGCTGTATATGAGCCCAAACGAATCAGTATTGTTTTAAACCACTTATAATGACATTATTGATTCATACTTCCTTATTTGACATTTGACAGAACTTTGTAACTTCAAGTCTATTTTATGTGTAATATGGAATTTTGGACTCTCGAAATTGAGAACGAGGCACTTTGGAGTACGATATGCATTTGATTTTGGAAACTGAAAATCGATACGAGTTTGTTTGTTCTTGTTTTTTTGTTTGTTTTTTTTTTGGGGGGGGGGGGTACGATATGCATTTGACATGAACATTTAATGAACATTTCAAACTTCGGTATTGAAAACGAGGCTAAACTGATACGATCAGATCCAATAACGATTTTGATTGGAACATCACGTGGTAACAGTGATAGTTTATTGCTTATAATTTTTTAGGTGTGATATGAAAACCATTTAAGTAGACATCAAATGAATGTAAATTATGCTACATATGTTATCTTTAATTTCACTAAAAGCATGCATTTAAAATCTTCACATCTTCGCTGGAAATGTCAAAAAATAGATTAATGTGCAAAATTCCAAGTATTCATTAAAAGAACAATACTCCGGGGCAATAAATGTTCTAACTTTATCAACAGATGTAAAATCACAACATTAATTTTTCCACAATATCACTTAGGGAGCATGTATTTCATTTTTAACGGTGGTAATATTTTATCGAAACTCTTAGGTCATTAGCCACAATATATCAAAATGTATATTTGTATTTGAAATCGCAAGTAACTTGAGTGTGTCCTTTCCTTCCTGTGTCTCTGAATACAGAATGCATACTTAGTCTAATAAAATTGCACAAAGGCTTTAAAGATTTATGAATTGTTAAACATTCCTTAATACTTTTGGCACGTCAAAATACAAATGAAATGTAACTTCGGAAAACAAGAACTGCAGAAAACAAGACATAATTACAATATCGCTTGTTCCCCTGTCACTGTCTTACTAGTACAAATTACATTTTTTTCATTTCCTTTCTGTATTATATAAAGCCCTCTATCTACGACAGCATGTTAAGAGGAAATAAAAATCGATCTCATTGTAAACATGATTATCTACGTGATTATTTTTTCATTTGATTGTAGTAGGAAAGCGAGACCTTTTCAAAAGTGTTCTAAATTAATTTTGTGTAATTTACGATACATGGAAGGAATCACGAATTAGTAAGTTGAAATTGCTGGATGTGGAAAATTTTCTAAAAATCCTTCCTGCCTTTCTGATGATTGTATGAAAACTTTATATATTATACAAATATGTATGTCATTTGAGAAATGTTAGGATTGTTAAAATGACAGAGAAATGAAAGTTATAAGAGTAGTATGAAGGCATTTGCTTGAAAAAATAAGTTGATAGTATTTTGCTATAAGCGTCAGCATACGACAATAAATTAAATATTCCGATTTATAAATAATTACAATATATTCCAATTTTCCGTCTTGTTAAGTTTCAATGAAAACGTTTTTTCTTTTTTTTCATATTTACAACAATGCATCCCCTTTTTTAATTATCAACCGTTTCTTCTGTAGGATTCATTTGATGGAGAGAAAATGTGTAGGAATTATAAACGGGATTGCCTTAAACGTAGTTGAAACATACATACATCAGTATTGTACTTCAATAATAAAACAGCACCCTATAGGATCTGTCGGTTCAGCTGCGAAACTGTATTTTAGGAGCCCAGGGTCGTGTTCCGGTTCGGTTATACATTTTTCTAATCAAAATATTTTCTTCAGCCTTGATCTTTTGTGATAACAATAATTGATAACATTTGTAATCATTAATGTGTTTTCCCTTGTTACTTTTTTCTAATATCTTTTCTTTCTTTAAGAGTACAGCCTACTCTGTTTTCTGTTTGTTTTGAACATGTAGATCTTTATTCAAAGAGGTTATTTGAATACAATTTAAGAAAGACTATTGGCCAACAGATGAGAGTCCAAGTTTACCCTGCAGTTTTTAATTACATATGTGGTTTCAACAAGATGGTTTCAACAAGAGGAAGCAGGACAGGTATATGAGGGGAAAATCTCAAGATCTTCATTCTATAAAGACCACAGATGCTTGGCATTAACTATATTTACAAGTCCACTATTTAATGCAACCACAAATCAATTATATTAAAATTGTTAATTTCGATTGTGTCTCAACGCACCACCCACTGATTTATATTCTTTTTTAACTTAGCGATTGAAATTTCTACAACAACTCTGAATTCAATGATGTGCTTGTGAAGTTTTTGGAACCTTTGCTTAGTTTGCATGTCCATTCCGTCATTAACGAGAACTGGTTAGGTTAGACACCTCTTGGACTGAAGGTTATTTTCTATATCTTTTTAATTTCAAATAAACAAACAAAGTTTAACAAAGGCAATGTCCTTCATATTTTTTAGTGATTTTCGTGGTATCAGATTGTTGCATTACTATGCTTCGTCATGCAAAGCGGCCATTGTACGAGAATATCTGAAACAGGTAAAGGTTGTCGAGCTTCTTCACCCTTCTTATTCGCCAGATCTTGCCCTTTGTGAGTTTTTCTTATATCCAAAATACATCTTGCTGGAAGAAAAATATGAAACGCGAAAAAAAAAATCGGCGGTTCGGCTATTTTCCAGTGTCTGAACAGATTACCTCGAACAGATTATGAAAACGCATTTAAAATTGGGTTAGAGGACTAAAACTTTGTATAGCACATGGTGGTGAGTATTTTGAAGGATTGGGATAATTATTTTGGTTTTGACAAGGACAGAAACACATAGAAATCTCTTGGCCTTATAACAAAGTTTTCATATTATGTGTTGAGATGATTCCTCAATATTAGCGTAACCATATCACAATATAAATAAGTAAACAGTTGACGCCCTGTTCTACCTATAGATTGAACAATATATTAACACGTAATATGTTTTCTTTGCTTCGGTCAAACAGTTTTATTTATGAACTTTGAGAGAGAAAAACAACTTTTCAAGGTATGCGGTAGAACTGTACAATTTAATCTAAATTATAACATTTATTTAATTTTCCTAATGTTTGGATTTTTTTTAAATTGCGAAATCTAATGCATTTATATAACGAATATTGTATTCACTTTAAGCCCAATGAATCAAGTGCACATTCTGTTCCTAATCGTTTCTAGGATCTAATCATATATTTGGCAATTTGAATTTACTGGAATTAATAAGAGATTTCACAGAATTATCAAGAAAGGAAAGATCATTGGAGGTCTTTTTCAAGAAGTGACAACAGACATGTGTGACATTATTAGATTACGTTTATGTTAAGCAAGCATGTATGTGCAGCTCATAAGATAGGAATCGAGTGAGGAGTTGTTATAATTTGCATTACATGCTCATAGTAAATGATATAACAGGTATCGTTTACCTAAAATATGAAAAATATAAGAAAAAAAATCCGTATTGTGTGCTACAAGTTGTGATTTTTTCGGAGCAGATGAAAATCATCAATGACAAGCACTGTCTAGTTGTTGTAAAATCTATAACTTTAATCATTTATTCTATTTTCATTTGTTTGGTCGATATGTTTGTTTGCACAACCCTCTGACTTTGTAGTATGTCAGATGTCTTATGCAAACTAAGATATTATAACATACGGATTAATTACGTCATTTAAACAGATATAAAATAACTTATAGCTGGTGATAAGCTAGCAAGAAATGAAAGAGATATTTATTTTGATACAAACATAATACTAGACAGCGAGAGTGTGCTACCTTCTCCTTTACACGTACTTTACTAATACGGGACTTGATAAAAACTCTATTATCATGATGTACAGTCTGCTAATCACCTACTGAAGATGATGATGATTATAATGATTAAGATTATAATAATGATGACGATGTAGGTGATAATAAAGCTTATGATAATAAATTCAGATGCAGATGTGAATGATGATGACAATAATGATTTCGATGACAATAACGATTATAATGACGCATATGAAGATAATGGCGACTGGTATGATAATAATAATGATGATAGTAAATCCTGACGAAGAGGAGAGAGATCATAATAATGATAGACAATGAGGATGACGATGTTACTGCTGCCTCTGACGATGAGTATGAAGATGATGATAGGTATGACGGTGGTGATGATGCTAAATCAATTATTATGTTAATTATCTTCATAACAGTTTCTGTATTTTTTGTCTTTTTTTGTCTTTAGGAAAGGAGACTAAGACATTGTCTATGTTTCTGTCCATATGACCTCTAAATTGACAATAAAACGTTTCCTGCACAGACACATTTACTGTACCATTATCCTATAATGAAGACGTTGACACTAGTCTAGACCAAAACCACATAGCCATTAAAGTAGTTTGAAGTATTTAGATTGCATTGGCGAAAGATAGAGCTTTTTCGTTCAAGGGCACTGGTAAGGATATAAAACAAGTAATAAACGGCGTAAAGTTTAATATTTTTACATCATTTTTTTTTTTGGGTGGGGGGGGGAGGTGCTTGTATTTTGATTTTGACGTGTTTTTTTTATTTGCATGAACACAATAATGATTTCACAATTGGCACGTTTTCCATTGGTAATTTTGACTTTGAAAAAAAAGCAATAAAAGCAATTGAAACGAATCATTTGGACATTGTTTTAAATTTTAAAAAAAACAATTTGTGCAATTAATGTTTCTCTTTTCTTTTCAAATACATTTTTTTGTTCTTTGCATAAAAATCCGTTTTGAACATAGCGTTTTTTAAAATATTATTTGTTTTATTCCATTACATTTCTAAAGCATGGAACTCAAAAATATTCAATCCAAATAATTTGTCGACACGTTGAAAACAAAAACAAACAAACAAAAAACATTCACATGCAAGACCTAAGCGTTGCGATGAAGTGGTTGTTGTGTTATTTAAGTGGTAGCTTATCAAATTAAATGCCCTTGCGTATTCATTTGTCGAAAACAAAACACGTTAATAGCGGAATCTGTTTACTGTTCATTACATCATATTAAAAGACAATATTTTACTCATTGGTTTCTGTTTCAAAACCTTTTTTTTTTACAAATGTTACAAAATTTGATTGTATACTGTTATAGAAACACTCTAATCAGAAATCGAGCATTGACAATCTTTACATTATTCGCTTAAAAACCGGTATTTGAAATAGTTAGAAAATATTCAACATTCAAAATTCTTCCAGTAAAACTCTTTTTTTTAAACATCTTTTTAACCAAACATTAAACGTTATTATATTGTTTGGCCTATTGGCAATGTGTGACGAGGATTCATAAGCATCTGTCTGGAAACGGTAAACATAAATTTATTGCACAAAAGTGTCAGTCTCAAACGTTTTGAGGGGGCTAAACAAGTATTAAGTTTTATCAAGGTTTTAACTGTTTATTATATTAATCATATAATATTATCCTTCTTTTTTATAACTATTACATATTAACATTTTTTCATTAGTCTGAAACTAAGTTATTTGATTAATAAACTAAACTGCAAACTCCTTGATCATGAGGGGTTTATTCAATGGAAACCTCGGATACTGGTAATTTTGTGCGAGTGATAGTGAATTCTAAACAACTAGATAGAGCAGTAAAAGCTTAAATAAAACGAATTTATATAACCAGAAAGAAAAGCTTATTTTAATTTAGGATTTTGAAGATGTAAATATAGAGCGATATATTCCCGTTGTAATAGAGTTGTGCGGACGATAACGGACTGTGAAAGTGCAGCGTGAAGTACGTACTGTTTCGTGGGGTTGTCTCAAAATAATAAAGTTTGCTTGATGTTTTATTGATAATCATGCAACTACAGTAAAATGTGACAATATGCCAGCTTTTAATTTTTACAAACAAAAATTGTTTATCAATTAGACCAACTTGTTTTTTTTCGACAAATTCTTACAACAACCGTAACTAAATCACGCGGGTGTCTCCAAATTGAGCTTACGCTTCTATATTGTTTAACTTGGCATATAGCATGTTCTACTTTAACTCTGTAACGACCAACATATCTATTAATAAGCACTCACTGTTGCCTTTAATTGCCATGCTTTCGTCGAATCTGCGCCGAGCTGTATGGGGTTAGAATTGGGTGACGATTTGGATATATTTTATCTCCTAACAATATGCAGTTATCAGGAAACAAAAGGTCATTTCCAATGTGTCGCATGAGCTGATACTGTTGGGCGCCTTGGTGCCCAAAAAATCCCGTTTCCACATGACGTATTTTGCCAGTGTTGTCAATTATTATCTGTGAATGCAAGCAGTGGTAATGCCTGTGTCCTGCGAAGTACTGTTGCTGGTTGATTTTTGGTCTGTAAATTGCATGCCATCTATTGCTCCAACAGCAGGCACTATTTTAGGCCAATTCCCTCGCAAATTCTGCCACTCGTTAATCGTTGGCCATTCAATAAATAGTCTAAGGTACACATCCATTTTAGGAAGGAGGCCTCAAACATTATCCTTAACGGACGAGACACTGATATAAAAGAAAACAGATAAGTTTTCTGTATGTCAGGTATGTTCGCAGTCAGATCACAACGAGCAGCAAACGATTACGTCTCGAAAGTGTATTGTTTTTTTCGGAAAAGGGAACTGAACGCACGTTATACTGTCTAGACAAACAGTTTTATTTTAATAATTTTGATAAAAATAACTGAATTGTAATAATAATGATATCAATTATTATTCTTATCATTATTATTATTATTATTATTATTATTATTATTATCATCACCATTATCATCATCATCTTCATCTTCATCATTGTTATGATAGAAATTCAGTCATTTTTATTAAAATTTTGAAAACTTTATCTATACCTATCAAAATAAAATTGCTAAATGATAATATTAATATTAAAATTATTATTATTTTTATTATTATATTATTTTTAGTAACGATATTACAGCGCAAGAAAAAAGCTGTGAAAATAACAGACGATGGAGTAAAATTGATGTAACGATCCTATTTAACTCATCCAACAAAGTGGTCGGTCATTATTGAAGAAATTAAACAAAATATTAACCGGTAAAGCCAGCCAGCCAAAGATCTTTATAGAAATGCAACTGGGAAGCAACTACGGGACCGTCTGTGAACAAAACTTAGCAAGTTGGTGGCTAAATAGCCGAATCAGATCGAAAACATTGATATAAGGCAAGAATATTAGTGTAATTGTTATAAAAAACGTTTTTTCTATTTTTGAAAGAATTTTGTTTGCAAAACGAAATAATGTTACAAAATATCATTAACAAAAACAGGTCATATTTGACATGTTTGAGTACACGACGATTTTAATGCGTTTTTACACAAAATTTGATTATATTTTATACCATTTAGAAACGATCATTGTTTCGTAAAGTACAACCATATTTTCCAATAAGCAACCAGTTACAAAATCCTAGTAAATTATAAACACTGTTATATTTATTACGGCTTGTTACGGCCATAAAAGAAGCAGAACGCAGGCTTGTTGACAGACCAGCAGCTGGACAAACAGAACAGCCGAGGACACAGCCTGCTGATGGACAGCAACCACAACCAGCCGGTCACGATCAAGCACAACCGGAACAGCAGCGCCCGCATACAACAGCCGCTCCAACACGAGACATGCGCGACAAAATAGCTGCTGGGCTTTCCTCTTCTGAGAACGATAGTAACAACGACGTCAACAGGGAGTCTCAAGAAAACAACAGGCGCAGACGTCGCCGTCCGCTCGCAGAACTAGTCCGGGAAAATCACGAACTATATAATAAGTTTATGAAGAGGAAAATGCCAAGGCTTTTGAGAGACATTGGCTACGACTCGTCTGAATCTAATTAAATGTTTTGCTTTCAAATACCATTTTAATAAAAAGTGTCTTGAATCCAGAAATAATAAGTATTTGTTTTGCTTTCAGCTTAATGTGTTTTAAGAAGTCCCTCAAATATAATGTATAGTTCACCAACCGCTCTCCATGTTCATTGCCGTCCGCAAAACTCTAATAGTATGTCTTAGCAGTACAAATGATACATATACATTTACTTACTTTCGTCTCCATATTCCTTAATTTACATTGACGTGTTAAACGGAAAATCTAACTCAGGCCAAATCGATTTCATTTCGAAATATGAGCATTTAAATAATTACTTCTTTTTTATTCTTTTTTTTTAATTTATTTATTTTTTTTTTGTAAGAATAATTTTGTGTGACCATATTTGATATTAAGGGAAAGAGTTGTTCAATTATATTTATATTAAACATTTTATTCAGTTACCTTAATTTACTATAATTTTTACTTATTGATAATGTTCGAAAGAGTAAAGCAAATGAAAAAAATAATGTTTCGTGTTTAGTTTGTTTGTTGTTTTTCTTTTTTTGTGGTCGCAAAATTCAAAGAGTCAATATATCTAATGCTCATTTTGGCTAATCCGAAGTAAGTACATGTGTATTATAAAGATTTCATTGAATTATGTTAATTGTGAAATACTAACGTTGTTTAAGAGATATCAAAGGAACAGGTAAACATATGTGACATTCATAACTTTGTTTTAGTCTTTAAATATGCATGCATATGTTATATAACAATACAGCTCTTCAATGCCAGTAGTACTTGAAACAGTTACGACATAATTATATAGATGAATGAAAGCTTTGATATACTTAAACAAATATTGTAGCAAACACGATTTAAATTGTCAAATTGCTTACACTGGCATTGAATTTATTAACTAGTAATAGCACCTAACATCAAGCTAATCAATTTAATGGTTTGTAAGTTGTTACACACAAATAAAGGTCTGATTCAAAATTATTATAGATACATGTAATTAATGGCTATATACAAATGTATATTGTTCCGGGCCTGAACCCCTTGGCTAAGTGATTACATTGATGCAAGTGTTATAATTAAGCTGCACAGGTGTAAAATGAATAAAAAAAGTTGCTTTCAATAAGATATTCGAAACAAGTGTTTTTTTTTCCTTTTAGCACAATGAAACATAAAGTTATGACCGACTTATGTTAATAGATTGTTTGTTTGGTAATTACTTACTAGTCAGGAGTTTTCTTGCCGCAATGTCAAATTATGGTTAATGATTAGAATTCTTTGAAATTGTCAGTTCTTTTTTATCTGATTCATGTGATTCAGGAAACACTTAAAACAAGAAATAGATAAATGGCTAAAGTATTATTAGTTTACTTAAAGAAGCTTTGACACACGAGTCTGTTTGAGTTGTACGAGAGGCCGTATCCCACGAGTATAAATCAGATTGCTTAAAATTTGACTTTTCTATATCTATATTTTCCTTGTCGTCAGAATAAGTAAACCCCAGAGAAAAGTAGCCAATCAACGAGCATGCTCGATGTTTATCCCTGACAGACAGTGCTGTAACTAGAGTGCGTGTAACTCAAGTTGACGCACTGTGCATTTAAGGGTATACGGTTTAACTCTGACACATTTTTAAAAGATAGGTCCAAAGCCATGATACAGTTATATATTTTTGAGTTTAATACGGCATTATATTAGATGAGTCAACAACTGTCAAAACTATATGACTGCCTGATGTAATTAAAGTCACTTACTTTTATTAAATTGTTTTTATTGTAATTATTTATTTAAAAAAATCAATTCTATTTTTTCAATCATTAGCAATGATCTTATTAATAATCAAAAACGTTTTTGCTTATTGTTACCTATTTATATTAATCTTCAACATTTCAAGGGTAATTCTATTTTTTTATTTTTTAGCGTCAATGACAATTTTAACGTATTTTGATGTCATTTATAAACTTCGCAGCTGTATATGAGTCCAATAGAGTCCAATAGAATCAGTATCATTCTGAACAACTTATAGTGACATAATTGTTTCATACCAACATATTTTGAATTTGACAAAACGTTTATAACTTCAAGTCTACTCAAAATGTAATATGGATTTTTGGACTCTCAACAATGAAAACGACTCGTCGAGGCAACATGGAGTATGATATGCATTTGATTTTTGAACACTTAAAATCGGTACAAATCCTTTGGGATACGATATGCATTTGACATGAACATTTTATGAACATTTCAAAATCGAGTAAAAATAATGAGGCTCAACTGATACGATCAGATTCAATACTGATTTTAATTGGAACATCACACGGTGCAAACATTTATAGTTTATTTCTCATAATTTATTTAAGTGTAATATAAAAACCATTAAAGTAGATATCAAATGTATGTAAATAATGCTGCAAATGTTTTCTTTTATTACACTAAAAGCTAACATCTAAAGTATTTATAGGGAGATCAATACAACGGGGCAATAAATGTTCTAACTTTATCAACAGATTTAAAATCACAATATTAAAATATTCCACAATATCACTGAGGGAGGATGTATTTCATTTATAGCGCTGGTAATATTTTATCGAAACTATGAGGTCATTACCCACAATATATCAAAATGTATATTTGTATTTGAAATCGCAAGTAATTTGATGGTGTCCTTTCCTTGCTGTGACTCTGAATACAGAATGCATACTAATAAAATTGCCCAAAGGCTTTAAAAATTTGTGAATTGTTCAACAATCTTAAATACATTTGGCACGTCCAAATACAAATGAAAATGTAACTTTGGAAAACAAGAACTATTGAAAACATGACAATGACAACATTGCCTGTCCCCCTGTCACTGTCTTACCAGTACAAATTACTTTTTTTTTTCATTTCCTTTCTGTGTTCTATAAAGCCCTCTATCTACGACAGCATGTAAAAAGGAAATAAAAATCGATCTCATTGTAAACATGATTATCTACGTTATTGCTTTTTATTTGATTGTAGTAGGAGTATAAATTGAGAAAGCAAGAACTTTACAGTTTTTCAAAAGTATTCTAAATTAATTTTGTGTAATTTACGATACATGGAAGGAAACATTTGAAAAGTTGAAATTGTTGGATGTTGTAACATCTTTAAAACTCAGTCCTTTAGATGATTATATGACAAATGTATATACTTTACAAATATATATGTCATTTGAGAAATGTTAGGATTGTTAAAATGACAGAGAAATGAAAAAGAGTATCATGAAGTCATTTGCTGGAAAAATTAAGTTGATAGTATTTTGCGATATGCATCAGAGTGTGTCACAAAGCTGAATATTTCGAATTTATAGTTACAAAAAAAATATATTTATTTCAATTTACCGTCTTGCAAATTTTAGCCAAAAAGCAACATTTAGAAATATGAATATTGTTAACTATGCGGCAGCTATTTTAATTATTAAACATTTATTCTGTAGCATACATTTGTAGAGAGAAAATTTGTTGAAATTATGAATTTGATTGAATTGAACGTAGTTGGAACATATATGCAACAGTAGCATTATAATATAAATTGTGCACATATAGAACAGCAGATCTAGATTTGTAAGCGGCCGGTAAACCCAATCGGTTAAGTTGCGGAACTGTATTTCAGTGGCCCTGAGTTCGTGTTTCGGTCCGGCTCGGAACATTTACCTTTCAGTGCTTAATATTTTCTACATCATTGATCTTTACTTATTTTAAATCTTGATAACAGACATTTGTAATCATAAATTTGTTTTACCCTTGTTATCTATTTCCATCATTTTTCTATCTAGAAAGTACAACCTACTTAATTTCCTTTTAGTTTTGAAAATGCAGACCTTTATTCAAAGAGGTCATTTGAATACAATGAAAGATAGAGTAATGACCAACCGATGCGAGCACAAGTTAACCCTGCTGTTGTTCTGCAGATGTTTCATCGGTCAATAGCGTGGCTAGTTCAAATAAGAGTCAGTGATTCTTTGCCTCTGAAAATGACAGTAATTACCTTTATCTAGTAATTAAATCCTACTTGTTTAAATACAAGCGCCTAAGCACACAATCACCACCAGATAGGCAGAAAAAAGACTTATTTTGTTTGGATATACGATTTTGTTGACGTGTTGCTCAATGTAGTCGTAGTCTATGACATACATTGTCGCTCAACTACACCTAGATTTTATGGTTTCTGAGAGTCTTTTAACCGTCATTTATTTGTCTATTTCGTCAATCTCTCACGTTTAATTAGGTCAACGACTTAGCCAATAAGAAGGAATATATCACGCTTTTAACATCTATATTTTCGTCGCTCATCTCCCTCCGTGTAGCCGGTTTGTTCTTTTTTCTTCTTTCTTTACTACTAGCACTGATTGCATTTTCTTCTAACAACCATTGAATGAAACAGGACTCTGAATAACTTTAATTATAATTTCACAATCAGTATTTATTTTTATCAATATTATATTAATTATAATTATATTTCACAGATTGTACCAAATATGTTTGTAATGCTGAAGAAAATTTGAATCAAAATTAGAATATGATTTTTAAAGCTTCAATTTAAGTATAATATAATCGTTTGAAATAAGACCAGTTTGAATTTGCAGGAGCCGTACAACATTGTATTACAGTGAAAAATGAAATAATAAATACAAAACAGTTATCTTTTTGATCAAATATTATAAGCAATGGTAACGTTTAAGGTTAAAAACATTAAGTTCATCATAACTATTGGTATGCCATTTGTTATAATATCTATAATGCATAATCTATTATCTACTAAGGCATGTCAATTTATCAAATAAACGATATTACGAAATTATCATTTATAATTAAAAAGGTATGTCTCAAAACGATTGTGATCTCGCTCAAATTATGTCATGTCGTAATTTCAATTCCATTATTATCATAAGTGTTGTTCTTGTTGATGTTGTTGATGATGTTTTGTTGATGATGCTGCTGCTGTTGTTGTTGCTGCTGTTGCTGTTGTTGTTGTCGTCGTCGTCGTCACTGAAGCTGCTGTTGTTGCTTTTTGTCATTCTCCAGACATTTAAAATCAAGATAATTATGTTTATGTATTATGTGCGATGCTTTATCTTCATGTACTACCTTCTAAAACCAAAGTAAAATAATACCATTCTGTACAGTTTTGTCATTCTATTGATAACAAGACCTCCAATATTAATAAGACTATTTAATTTTTGGTATACCTGTAACATTTATGACCCGATTGATTATAAATAATAAGGAACTTCAAGAAATCTCGTATGACTTTAAGATGCAGTGTTGTAGAACAGCTTTTGAAGGATCGTTCGATATACCCTGTAGTATGTTTCCTTTCAGCACGAGCAAGGTTGTGTAAATTCCAGATATCTTTCTTTAACTATATTTCATTTCATATCGTGGTTATTTCCTATATAATAGATGCACAAACATGAGGCAAACCTGTGTCTTGTGATGGT
This sequence comes from Ruditapes philippinarum, assembly GCF_026571515.1. Lineage (NCBI taxonomy): Eukaryota > Metazoa > Mollusca > Bivalvia > Venerida > Veneridae > Ruditapes > Ruditapes philippinarum. The sequence continues at coordinate 36,714 of NW_026866765.1, read as the reverse complement.
GAGTGAGAGCTTCTGGACATGTTAGGTATTTATCACATGAAGAAGCAAGCTTGGAAGGAAACATAATTTGCAAAAATGACTTTAAAAATACTACTTGTCAAATAGCAATGGTTTAACTTAATAGGAAATGCGTTCCGTTTTGGCAACTGTAACAGAACACAAATCTAATATAATTTGGTTTTAAAGGCTTTTCTGGCCTTTACAATATTGATAGCGTTATTGAACACATGTTTACGTAGCACATTTTTTTGTTGTTGTTTTTTGTTTTTTTTGTTGTTGAGTTTTACTTCGAATTAACATTTTAAAGGTCATATTGCGACTTTCCTGAGGGTGCAATACATCAGGCGTTCCCTCGTCGATTATGTCAAGCACGAACGGGCACCTGAGTAGAACTACCGACGTTCCTTATGCTAGCTGGAAAGAATCAAAAGTCTCTTGCAGGATTCGCACCAACAGCGGCGAAGGCCTGTCGTTGAAGTCAACCACTCGGCCACGGACGCTCCCCTCAGCCCCTCACCCCCCCCCCCTCATTGTGGTAGATATTGTTTTCTTCTTGTAATTTTAGATTTTAAAGGGTATAAAGCTATATCTTTAAAATATTTTTTTTTATAAAATTTGATAATCTTATCATAATTTTTGAATACGTTTTATCGTAAAATGTTTCTGTTATTTTACACATATGACTATATATTAAACAGCATAAAAGGATCCTGAACAAACTGTAGTTTTAGGTAAGAGTTTAACCGTTTAACAAAATTTATGATTTTGTCCGTGAATAATTCTCTCTTAAAGTGTATAAAGCTATCTATGTGAGGCAAGATTATTGCTGGGATTTTAAAAAAAAAGAATACTTCCAAAATGATTGTTTGAAATAAATATGGTAGTTAGTTGCCTTTAAATCGAATGAGACACGCATGAAATCATTACTAAACGGATAAAACCCTACTTCAAATAGCATATTAATAATTTGGTCTTGAATATTTTATCCTACATACAATAGTCATGTGTCACAAATTAAGAGACATTCTACGTTACAACTTCTTCGAGAATCGATCATAAGATTATGGAACCAATATATAATTTTACAGTTGACTCATCTTATAAAATATTTCATAAAGCTGTATACCCCTTTTTAAGAAAAATACAAACATTTCTTTGATACAAACTATTTGGATCTTTCAAATTTGAAATTGCAAGTAGCAGAGAAATAGCTTTCTACACTTCAGTCTTTGTTAAGGCTTATTTGACCGTTAAGAAATTAACTAATTCTTTTTTTTTTTTTTCATTTTTTATTTATATTTGTTTTTTGATCAAATTCATAAAATAATAATATATCATTATTAAAGGTAAAGTGTTAATGCATGTGAAAATGTGAACAAATATATACAGTTTGAACAATAAAACACAAATTAGGCAAGCTGAACATAAGAAAGTCGTTTTCGAAGAAACAAAATTTATGGACATCAACTAATGAAGTGTGATGTTTAAAGCTATCAAACCAAATAATATCATATATGACATATACGTTAGTATGATCCTTGCTAGTATGAAACTGGAATGGAACTTATTTTACGAGGAAGTAGACTTATGGAAGGAATTGCGTAAATAAAAAAATGTACAGTTCTGTAAATGTATTTTGAGCACATTATTTGATAAGTTTCTTTTCAGAGATTTTACAAAAATATATATGGCCTACACCGAATCTTTGTAAAAAAAGTAACAGTAGAAGAGGTTTAACCATTTCTATGCTAGAACCAAGGGCAGGGCGATTGCCCTTTACTGCATGTGTATTCTTTTAGTATTGAAACCCCCCGTTCCAAATGAAAATCTGGACGGATCCATTAGATAATTTCAGCTTGTAAATCGTTAATTAGAATTGGAAGAAGCATGTTTTTAAACCTAGACGTGTTTAACTAAGAATTTGCAGAAATAAAATGCGTTACTAATTGAATTTAATTATATATGTTATTGAGAACTCTGGGCATACTATCTCTTTATAAAACTTATCTGAAAAAAAATCTACATAAAATAGAATACACCCAGTCTACATTATTCATTAAGATGGTTCTTATACTTGATGTTATATCATTTATATTCCAAACACTTCACTCAATTTGAATGGCTAAGTTTGTCCATACGGTTTTATTTATTTTTTGTTAGCCCTATTAATAAAACAAACAACAAATAAAAAAACACGTTCAGCAATTGTTAACTTGGCAAGAAAGTATAAAAGTACATGACAATGATAGCAAAATGTATATTAAAAAACTCATTGTTTTTAGTTACTTCAACTGATATACACAAAATAATGATACAAGCGAATAGCATTGTTTAACCGTATACAGCTAACAATGTATACAGTTGAAACGGGAACTGTATTCGTTGGTTTAACAAATAAATCTTTTGTAGTCATGGCCGTTGCCGAGGCCTTAGATGTCGGGGTAGTCATTAAGATTGTTTTCATGGTCGAGGTTCTGTCGTCGTAGACTTAAACGTAGTCGAAGTCGTGGCCGTAGTTGCCGGCGTAGATTTTTAGGTGAAAGTTGTCATCTTTGCGTACTCGTTGTTGTAAAAGGTGTAGTTTTGGAAGTCGTCAATGTTATTATCATAAAAATAAGTCTTTACAGTCGTATTCTTGGTAGTAGCCATACAAACAGGCGTATAATTTTAGTGATAGAAATGGCTGAAGTCGTCAGTTCACGCATAAATAATTTCCATCGTTTGCTGTATACGCAGCAACTAAGCAAATTGCTATTTTTCAAATCGGCCGTCTGCTCTATAGATTTTGTTTATCAAGATTTCGATTTCCTGGGGATACTGATTTCTTTTGGTTAACATGTGATATAATAATACAAACATATAACAATAATTCCCACTGAAAGCGGCAAACCTCTTATCTTCAAACATTCAGGCTTAAAGCATCACGCCTCCGGATGAACATAACAGAAAATCTCCCGTTGTACACATACAATAATTGAAAGCCTTTAAAGTGCACTTTCTGACATTTTTGTTTCGGAAACAGTCGGCATATATGTTTTTTCTGTCGATATACTTAGTAATCTTTTCACCAGGGTTATTTGAATTATCATTTGACGGAAAGGGAAAATAACGCCATTTGTAATCCGGGACGTCCGGTATCTATGATCGTATAACTAGAAGGTGGAGGCGTGTACTACTAATCATTTTATCATTGACATCTGTACGCGTGAGCCCAAAGCACTAACACACGGTATTAACCGGGTTATTGAAAACGTATAAAAATGCAGAAAGATACCAAAATCTCAAAAATAAAACATACACGGCAAACTTATATTGTCAAATAATTGTGTTTGGTCTATAATAATTTCGTTATAATGATAACAATGAATTCAATGAAAACACGCATCTTCACGCATGCGTACTATCAATAAATGCCTGGAATCTTGGAACGGAATGGATTGGACAAAATTATCACACAAAAACCCCGATAAATGTAAAATCAGAAATTTTCACCAGGCAATAAATTTCGCATATTTTTTTGATCCGACGATTTAAAAAAATCAATAGAAAAAAAAGAATCGTCATGTATCTCAGTGTTTACATAAACCGATATAAAAGTAAAAGTTCGCAAATGTTGAGTTTTGCGAAATTATGGCAAAAATATCTGACTTTACATTATTATAACCTCCAATAATTTGAACATCTAATACAAATACTCACAAACAATGCAAACAAGTGATTAATAACCCACGAGGTTGGATGATATTTATAATACATATTGTTTAAACCAACGACGAATTCCTTCCACCATTACCACTGTTTTAATCCTCTAATCAAGTCAATTCACCATGCAGGAATAGTAAGATCTTTTGGCGAAGTAAAACACTACTTCTTTTAATAACATCTTAATAACGAAATTTCATAGAAATCAAGTAAAGTGGTTATGTATGGTTTTTGTTGTAGCATCGATTTATCACAGTTCACGTCTGCAGCAGTTGAGTGTACGTATTCAAAATTATGTAATATTCCTTTATCTTTTCATTTAATGATGATACACACTACGTTTTGCTTCGTAACAATATCAAAAATAAACATTTTGATTTTCCTTGCACTTCGAAATCTTTAAAAGAAATATACACGTGTTATCGTCAGCAGTAGAAACTACTTGATGATTTGTGTTTTACAATCTCTATATTGCATTCATTTATCAATACCTACATGGCTGAGGGTAGGTCTTCAATATCAGACTTTACCACATCGTTATTCCTACATTTGGATACCTCAAACTATGTTTCACTCATTCAACCGATCTACATATAATACAAAATAAACACTATTATTGAAAAATGAAATTTGAGCGGTTTTATAAATACTACGTATTTCCAGGTAAAAACAATAATCTAGCATTGTAAAAAACCATTCCCCCTGATATTTTGTCAATTATGGCGTGTTGATATACACAAAATATTAGGCAGTGTCATACCGAGGCCCTTTTTTTATTCAAAAAGTGATAATTAGAAGAACTGTTTTCATCTATAAATGAATAAATATCCTCTTTTTGGTGCGATATGCTGTTCATTGGAAGAAGATGACTAATTCTCGTTGGTGATCGTGTTATTTTATATCTATGTTTGTCTTTTGAGCGAATATTGTAACATGAACAGGAACACACTGAAATGTGATCGTTATATTCAGGATTTTCTTGAGCCTGAGATACAACGGTGCCATTTCCGGTAATGACGTCACCGTCAAGTCTAACAGCTGTCTGTGCTGCCGCAGCAGCTTCTAGTTCATCTCTTCGTTCGTCTTCGGTATTCATCGTTAGAAACCGTAAAACAAGCAGGTTCATCGCAGCAGATATCACTGTTAGGCCAAAAAGAATAAATATCAAACTAAAAGCTACATAATGGGGTTTGAGCTCTAGAGCATTGTGTTTCTGTAATGCTACAAGGTCACCGAACCCGATTGTTGTGAGCGTGATAAAACAGTAGTACAGTGAATCTATGTAGCTCCAACCTTCAAAATGGACGAATGCTGCAGCACCTGCCGTCAATACAATACCACTTAGGTTCATAGTCACTAAGATTAAATTTGTTTGGCTAACTTCTGTTTTCTTCATTCTCAAACACTTCTTTCCTTGTTTCATTAGAAACGTTACAAAGGTATTGAGACGTTCTCCAACGCTTTGAAACATGACGATGCACAATGGAATACCAATCAAAGCGTATGCCATACAGAAAATTTTTCCTCCGTTGGTTTGAGGAGTACTATGTCCGTATCCTGAAATACAGAATGATGTTTTGAATCATTTAGCAAGTTATAGTTCAATATTGTATATAATAATGCATGGAGTGATTTGTAGCGTATTTTCATAAAGTAAATTAACATAAAATCAATAACCAATAAACTGAGGATGAGCTTATGGAATTAAGAGAGACTGTAATTAAGTAGCATCTGGAAACGAGGCCACATATTTAGAAAATGGTTTAAATTGAATGCTAATGGCCATATGTTATTCCAAATTACGATGATTTTGGCTAGCATTGCACGTTTTCGATGCTTTGAACTTTTGGTAATTGGAACGATAATCTTGCCATTAACACTTAACCTGTTAGGTAGTGAGTATCCTTTGCCAACAGTATTAAGCCAAACAAGTATGTCTGTCCGTGCAGTCTGGCCAGGCTCTATACGGTTGATACAGTAATCTTTGTATTTTGATATCAAAATCCCTTAAACCATAAATTGACTATTCTATATTCAAAACAGAAGAAACAGGTTTGGGATTAAGATAAACATCAAGTGCGATCTGTCCATTTGAAGGCATAGGTTAAGATAATATGGTAGACAAACAAGTAGCTAATGAATTGTAACCAGGTGAGCAGCATGGTCGAATTGTGGTCGGTGATATTAAACGCTATGATATAGCGATGTAGGTTGTCAATTGGGCGCTTATTAACAGCTTGTTAGCATATAAGTGCGTCTCTCTCGTATTGATTACCAGTATACATCTTGTATAAAATATTGAAAGATAGATAACGACTTTGTTATAAATCTTGAATTAATAAGAAAGGTTAATAATACAATCTCATTTATTGCATAAAATGTAGGTTATATCTACAAGTTTATATATTTACTGTAGAATATACATTTAATCTTCGAAATTAAGAGCGATGCGCATCTTTCCAGCAATTCTATAGAAGATTAATACAAAGTAACGCTATGGGTACTATCTTAAACCTACCATGTGCAATATTCTTAAGTATCGCATGGGGAATGATTTTGCAGATGTTTCAAAGTTCATTTTCATGTTATAATGCGGAGTTCCGCCAAACCGGTGTCGATTGGGTAGGGGTACTTGGCAGTATCTTGCTTATTCCCCTGCCATCATGAACAGGCTAAATTGATTTGAGCCACGTCATGACAAAACCAACATAATGGGTTTGCGACCAGCATGGATCCAGACCATCCGCACAGTCTGATCAGGGTCCATGCTGTTCGCTTAAAAACCCTATAACAAGTAGAGAAACTGATAGCGAACAGCATGGATCCTGATCAGACTGCGCGGATGCGCAGGCTGGTCTGAATCCATGCTGGTCGCAAACCCATTATGTTGGTTTTGTCATGGCACAGCTCATTTTTAAAGCCTCTAACATTTACAAATGACACAACTATGTAATTTGTATAAGAAGTATTTGAAAAGGAAAATACATAATTTGATCGTTTCCTGAACATCGTAAATAATACCCGTTGTTTTTACTTTTGAAGCATGCTTTTCGAAGTATGTTTCCGGATAATGATCTAACGTTTTTTCAGTTGACATTTTATATATATGACGATGCAGAGCTGACTTCGTTTTATTATTTTTAAAGTATACACGCTTAAGTAACAGTTGATATAAATTTAACTTACCAATAGTAGTAATTACAGTCAATGCAAAGTAAAAGGCTCCAGCGAATTTCCACTGTACTCCGGCCTTGTATGGTACTGACCATATGATATTCTTCCTTAAAAGTTTGAAGTCAGCGTCTGAGATATTATATTGTGTCCTAATCACATATTCCTGGTGCTGTAACTTTCGCTTGTGTTCCTTTTCGAATTCGGATTCTAAAGCATCAAAAACTGCAGCTCCAACTAGCAAGTAGGTGAAAGTACAAACGATTAGAGATAATGTTCGAACGTTTTGTTTCTTCATTCTAAATAAAGTAATATTCATATGACAAGTTCGCGCATGCGCATAATCTAGCCCTGCGCGCGGTGGTCCTTTTCTGTCTTGCCATTAATTTTATCACTCTTGGATTTCTTTTTTTTTCTATATCCGATGTTTCAATCTTTAATGAACTATTTCACATGTCTAAGAATATGAATAGTTTAATACCATGAATTAATCCATCACATGTTTTATATTAGTCCTTTCTTAAAATATTGATATGCATTTTTACTATTTTTTTTATTCGTGTTAGAACTTTTAATCGAACTTTCGCCAATTTTAATGGAATGACAATCCAACCAGTATCATATATTAAGATCTCAAACATCATTAGTTCTACGCCGTTGGTTTCGTTTTATCCCCTCCATTGTATCCAATTTCAAAGGACGCTAACTAGATAGATTTACTAGTACAGAATTCCAAAGCACAGACGGACGGTACCAAACGCTTATATTATTTAAACATTCAAAATGTGTAAGCAAAAGCAGGATGCAGTAAATGACGCGATGTCCCTGTTATAACATTCAAGCATTCCTCTTTGCTTCCGTTCTAATCGTTTGTCCTTACAACTGATGCCTGCTTCTCATCGGTACATTTGCGCATACGTGTGAACAATAACTTGTTACAGGTGTAAATATCTTCAGAGTCTTCTTGCAGGAGAAATGTGCACTTGTCAAACACGAGTATTTACAACCTTGTCATCCTTGGAATCTGAAAGAACACGAAAGGAATGTTCTGTTAGAATGGTTCAATTGGATATGTAAAATAAAGACTTGATTTTCAAATAAAATGATATTGTCATGAGTCACCAAGAAGAATAATACATTACATTATATTTATTTTTTATTATTTTTTTTTTCATTTTGTTGTTGTTATTGTTGTTTGTGGTTATTGTTTTGTCTGAAGAATGACATACTGGACATTTCATAATACGTTTTTCCCGTAAACTCAGCTTTAATTATGCTGATAAATAAATCAAAAATAAATAACTTAACAACCCAAAGGTATTTCAATTTGTGTGGGTCTTTGAAAAAAATATTTGTCATCTTGGAAATATTATGTTGTTCCTTATGTGAGCCTCTTTATTCATATAACCAATTTACCAATCGAAATTACAATGGGAAATGAGATATCTTTGCGACTGCTTCGTACAATACAATACAAATGCTGATTTAATGAGGTTCTTGTACAAGAATTGGATCGGAAAAAGCACAACTTTCCTATTTTGTCCGATGAATATCGTGTGATTTTTCAATAAAGTGCTTTATCAAATTTGCATAAATTTGGGAATCATTTAATGAACATGTAAATTTGCTCTTGCGTTAACACACAAAAACTCCATGTATGTTAACAACCCTTCGTACAGGACTCATTACCGAGGTATACATTCCATAAGTAAAGTTCAACTGACTTCATCATAAACAAAAACGTAAGAAAATCTCCTAAATAACATACAATGATTCCAAGAAAATAAAAATTGATTTTATATTTTGCCTCCACAATTACGTTGTGAGACTTTGAACAAAATATTGCGTTCTCCATTTCGCAGAAATTCTTTAGTTTTAATCAGAGCTCGTGCCTCGAGGTCAATATACAAACATTTGCAAACATAAAATATAAATTTTCACAGAGTCAAACGACGGAGGTGAACAACGACAACGGCACCGTGCGAGGGTACGGAACGGGTACGGTAACGCCAACATGACTATAACAATAAATCTTTTTTTCTTTTTTTCTTTCGAAAAAAAAGCCGAGCTTAAAATGACATTTATTCCTTAGCGTTTGTTTAGAGAACAGTATTCATTAAAGTACATGTATGTTAATTGATAGCTTTTCAAACAGCCTGATAATTAGCAAACATTTTATTTAACCTTCTCGAGAAATGTTCGAGAATTAAATCATATATATGCATTCCACCATTGCCTTCTAAACAATAACTAATTAGGTGAACAAAAATTTTCTTATCGATATTTGTATTCAAAGACTAATTATCTCTGTATTACAGATCTAAATCCATTACTGTCTACGGACATTTATTGATGATGTTGTAATCAACAAGAATAATTTATACAGACAGGGATTTATTCTTGCTGAGTTAGTGCAAGCTAAACTTACTTTTTGTGACATTGTGCCCTTGCTGAGTTTATGCAAGCTATACTTACTTTTTGTGACCTTGTGTTCTAGCTGAGTAAATGCAAGCTAAACCCACTTTTTGTGACATTGTGTTCTTGCTGAGTTTATGCAAGCTATACTTACTTTTTGTGACCTTGTGTTCTTGCTGAGTTTATGCACGCTAAACTTACTTTTTGTGACCTTGTGTTCTGACTGAGTTCATGCAAGCTGAACTAACTTTTTGTGACCTTGTGTTCTTGCTGAGTTTATGCAAGCTGAACTTACCTTTGTGATCTTGTGTTCTTGCTGAGTTTATGCACGCTACGCTTACGTGTGACCTTGTGTTCTTGCTGAGTTTATGCAAGCTGAATTTACTTTTGGTGACCTTGTGTTCTTGCTGAGTTTATGCAAGCTGAACTTACTTTTGTGACATTGTGTTCTTGCTGAGTTTATGCAAGCTGAACTTACTTTTTGTGACCTTGTGTTCTTGCTGAGTTTATGCTCGCTGAACTTACTTTTTGTGACCTTGTGTTCTTGCTGAGTTTATGCACGCTGAACTTACTTTTTGTGACCTTGTGTTCTTGCTGAGTTTATGCACGCTGAACTTACTTTTTGTGACCTTGTGTTCTTGCTGAGTTTATGCTCGCTGAACTTACTTTTTGTGACCATGTGTTCTTGCTGAGTTTATGCACGCTGAACTTACTTTTTGTGACCCTGTGTTCTTGCTGAGTTTATGCTCGCTGAACTTACTTTTTGTGACCTTGTGTTCTTGCTGAGTTTATGCACGCTGAAGTTACTTTTTGTGACCTTGTGTTCTTGCTGAGTTTATGCACGCTGAACTTACTTTTTGTGACCGTGTGTTCTTGCTGAGTTTATGCTCGCTGTACTTACTTTTGTGACCATGTGTTCTTGCTGAGTTTATGCACGCTGAACTTACTTTTTTGACCTTGTGTTCTTGCTGAGTTTATGCACGCTGAAGTTACTTTTTGTGACTTTGTGTTCTTGCTGGGTTTATGCACGCTGAACTTACTTTTTGTGACCTTGTGTTATTGCTGAGTTTATGCTCGCTGAACTTACTTTTTGTGACCATGTGTTCTTGCTGAGTTTATGCACACTGAACTTACTTTATGAAACCTTGTGTTCTTGGTGTTCTTGCTGAGTTTATGCACGCTGAACTTACTTTTTGTGACCTTGTGGGATCAGAAATCCGTAATGCATAGCTATAGTAAGGTATAAGTGGAATGACACGCCATTACCTATCTACAAGAAAGGTAATAAAAACAAACCTCAATACAATACGGAATGATAGTCGTTTTTATGGGATTATATATTATGTCCATATCTTTTTTGATGTCTAACAGCCATCCAGAATTTTGCAATAAAAATCGTCTGATTGTACATACGTTTACTCAGAATAATCAAACTTGATTTTATAACCCCATTTTATCTTAGTTATTCATATATAGTTATATAACAGTGTATTGCTGATCACTGGGTCAGATAAATAAGTATTGTTACAGTATAAAATATAAAATAAATGTTTCTTTTTCACTCTTCCCTACTCCAGAGGTTTACTGTTTACATACTGATAATTCTTATTTAATTTGGTTATCGCACTAAACACATTTGTATTTATATGTATTGACAGCCCAACAAGAAATACGAGGATAATCAGTTCAAATAAAGACTGTGTTGAACCATATGTGTATTTATATCTCTGTTTTAGCTGTGAATTTTGAGCAATCTACTGAAAGAGGGATAACAAGGGTATGGTGAAAACCTGGGCAATATTTCACTTGAGAAAAAAAGTGATTATTATTGACAGCGACGTTCGCCGGAACAATCGCCATACAAAACTATTGTTCTAGCTGCATATTGAGCTAAAATGGAATGAGAAATTTACGCACATGTTTGGTTAATGATAGTAACATTAAATTTCACTTAAATTTTGATTTAACTTCCCAATTTTTAAATTAACTTTGCTTGGAAAGCCTAATTTATATGTCAGATTTTACAAGATAGAAAAACTACTATGAACCTAAATGGCATTGGTTTGGCCCTAATCAAATGGCATTTGGTCAAACGTGCAAGCCAGTTTAAGATAAATAACATTAAAACAAACTTTCATTATATAATGGGAGTTATTTCTTATAACACAACTCGGCTCAGATGTTGTATGTGAGCGTTTACACGGCATCTCCGCATGGCATTTTCCAATTACAGGAAAGTTTGAGATTTCGTGCCAGAAAATTGCACGGAATAAAACGCATTTGGGCATACATTGGTTTCACATTTATTTGGTTGACATTTAACGTTAAAGTCTTCGAGACGAAATGTCTTATTCTACATAATCGCCCTTTTCTTAGTCTTTCTATGGTTATCTTTGTTAAGCATATAATTTGGGATAACACATAGAAGAAACAAAGCTTTGTCTATTTAATTCTATGCTTTCTTTTTTTAACAAACTGTCAAATTCATTAGTCGTGCTCTTTCTCTATACCCATCTACAGAAAAATCCAATGAACTAAACATCGATTTCAACAGAAACATGAGAAACCCGATGATTGCTTTTTATCTCGTTGGTATGATTGTTTTTTGTTGTTGCTTTTTGTTGTTGGTGGTTTTTGTTGTTTTCCATCTTATAGTATTAATTCATTTTATATTATTTGTTCATTTTATATTAAAGTATATCAATAAAGAACATTTACAATGTATTAAAGTATCTAGGTTCAAGGTTTTACAATTAAATGTTATACCCTTAATGTGTTTAAGTTCACAAAGTTCAAGGTTATATCCTTTAAAGTTTCAAAGTTCAAGGTCATCATCCCCTTAATGCATCTTATCTGCTGTCGTGCGTAGCATATTTGTATAAAACATTGCTACAAAAACAAATTCTAATATGATTAAGTTTAAATCACTTATTTGAACTGATCAGTAAACAGATAATATTAAATTCAATCACAGATAATATCAAATCCAATCACTTTAATAAAACTCTGATATAAACTTTGCGTACAAGTTTTAATTTTGTTGAAATCATACTTAGACATCTCGCGGTGGGTTTTTGTTTATCTACGAACTAGGCAAAGTAAACTGAAATTGTTACAGGTATTATATAGAAATACATTTAATAAACCGTATCAGAAGGGGACGTTTGAAGTATTGCACTCGTCCGTTATATAGCGCTCTTTAAAACGTCTGTTAAGAGCGAATACGCTTATTCAGCAGAAATAAATTTGATAAGGTTAATAAATCTTCATAGTCCAAAAGTATATAATAGTGCATGAACTTGTAATCTATTCTTAATGAAATAGATATACCTTAATAACATTCAAGTAATATTACGACGCAAAAAGAATTTTTTTTTAAATAAATTTTCTCGCCACTGTTATTATTATAATTATTTTCTTTATTATTATTATTATTATTAATGTTATTATTATTATTATTATTATTATCATTATTATCATTATTTTTATTTTTATTATTATTATTATTGTTATTATTATTATTATTAATGTTATAATTATTATTATTATTATTTATTTATTATTATTTATTATTTATTATTATTATTATTATTATTATTATTATTATTATTATTATTATTATTATTACTAATGTTATAATTATTATTATAATTATTATTTTTATTATTATTATTATTATTTATTTATTATTATTTATTATTATGAGTATTATATTATTATTATTTTTATTATTGGTGTTATTGGCATCGTCTTTGTTTATGTTACCGTTATTTGATTTTGCTGTGGTGTAATTTCAATGTTGTTTTAAAACTATCATTACCACCCTCATTATCATTATCAGCGTTATTTTCAGACGTTTTACAAAAAAAAATTGTTTATATTATCCGGTTTTTGACAGGAAACATTGTCCTACATAAACTGATGTTTTTATATCAAAGCAAAGCCGCCAGACAAGGGTTATATTACAAACAACCGTTTATATTAGTATATGCTATTTGGGTTTTGAAGTGATATATTTGGATATTTTACCTGTCAAGATTTTATAACACCAAAATCGTTAGGCAGGTGATATATCCACATATAAAACATAAACATAAAACCAAAATAATAGTTGTATTACCATTCTCCTGTCGAGTAAGACGATTTTTTAAAATAAATAATTGCTGTTGCAAGTCAAATGTCGAAATAAGATTCCCTTGCAGTGGTATAATATGTATAATTTTTCCCTTTTAGTTTCTTTATTCATAAAGATGACTAATTATTGTTCAAGACTAGGACTGTCATGTTAGTTTGTAGCAAAAAAGTACTCGTATAGTAGTAAACGGGGAATATAGAGCCTGACCCGACTGCACAGAAAATTAAGTGAGACTATAATAAAGTTTCCTTTTAAAAGGAAAGGCTTGCACAGTTGTGCCTTCATCCCAACCCTTTAAAATTGTTCTTTTTTTTTGGGGGGGGGGTCAATTTATTATCACATTTTTTTTTTAATTACGGTATTTGTATATCATAAAGGGTTTATTTAGTTGTTTTTTTTTGTTTTTTTTTTGGAAAACGAATATTTTTTTGTCAAAACGATTTAGATATATTCTCTATTGTATAAAACTAATAAAGAAAATGATCAATCGTAAAAATATTAACGTGATACTGAAGGAAAACAAGTGTGCACATCTCATTTCCCCTTTTTCGCAGCAAAATCATTCCTTTGCTTTATAGACAAGTAAATGCACTAAACTACTTCGTTCCGTGGTACCAATTAATAAGCATGTATCAACTATGATACATAGATCAGCACGTGGCAAGGTTAATGATATGCATGGGCTATTTTTAGATTACCTCACCAAGAAGTTGAATTGCGTTCAGTAGATCTAAATATAACTCGATCATGCGTGATTTGGTAAGCAGGACCACCCTTTGAAGACGGAATAATACTACAGTCACCATTCTCTATTGTATAAAACTAATACAGACAAAAAAAAACAATTATAAAAGAAACTAACTTTTGCGTCTTGAAAAACAAATGAAACGGAACAATTTCGTTTATACCGATAAATCAAGTAAAAATAGAAATCCTATTTATATACACAAACTGGGATTACCGAAGTAACTAAAATAGCTTAGATTTCCGTAATATTACTCCGCAGTATGAAGGAATCGCCCGAATTATCACGATTGCAATCGGAACTACATCGGCTATTATCATGAATCCGAAGACTGACGGAAAAGGCCGAAAAGTTGCGATTGGCACGATTGCAGCTGGTTTCCCGTTCAATCATGCACCAACAGATGTAAGCAGGAAACCACCTAACCGGAACCAGTTTTCCAGATGAAATGGCTTGCAGCCTTGGCTGCAAGCCAAAAAGGATTGGAGCACCTCACTAAGTACCGTATTCCGGTATATACCGGACAAGGCGCTTGAATGATAAAATGCTAAAATCATTTCTTTTTTATCCAACTGAATGAACTTCATCTTTTCACACCGATTTTTGAATGTAAATGCATGTAAAATGTAATAATTGGCGAAAAAACAAGTATTTGTCTATTTCAAATGATCATTAATTTTGCGAAGCGTCTAGAGGAACTGCTCCAATCATGTAATGAGTTAACTCCCAGAAAGTTTAGGTAGCACACCACAGTAATGTAAGCCACAGCTTCGAATGGCCAGGGAGGATTTTTTGGATATAGTGAATATTCTGGATGTCTTAAAATTAAATTTTCAGCATAAAATTTGTTTTTGTGACATCTATTATGATCACTGGCAAATTCTAAAACATGGTCAGAAATCACATGCTGTTGATTATAGATGTCATGGCCGCCTTTTTGTAAACATTGCTTTTAAACAGCATGCACGGTAAAAAGAAGTCATTTTACAGGGGGGTACAAACTTTTAGCAGTAGCAAAAAATCTACAAGGTTGAGGACTAGTTTCTTTTTGTGATATTTTGCATGTATAGGGAGTTGCTAAAGCAGAGACGGTGTTCCTTAGCCTGTATATTTGCAGATATTTTTGCCAGAGGGGTCGAAATGTGTTGTTTTGGGTCTCGGGCCACTGTAGATTTTGGGCTTCAACGGAGTGAATTGCAACTTTTTTGACTGCCTGCCTATTGAAGATGGGATAACTTCTTTGTAGATTTGCAATCTCATGTCATATATGTTCTCAACAAAATGTGTTTTCTTTTTCCAGGTTGTGTAGTTTGGTATCAGAATTATTTGACGTAATGCTTGTAGGACATTGACGGCAGGAACTTGAAGTTAACTGTGGAGTGCTACCTTAAGCCCCAGTCACATTAGAGCTTACGACCAGTGAAGACCAGTTCACGATCACCAGTGACCTCTGGTCGCGGACAATCTTTAAAACGTCTTACGACAATCATCGATAATCTTTGACAGTCGCAGGCTATCTTATTTAGGTCCCACGACCAATTTCAGTCGTAGAGAGGTTTTTGAGCTTGCACAAAAACCTCCTTGCGATCAAACAGGTCGCTAGTGATCTAATAAGGTCTTGAGGCTGTCGCACGATGGTCGTTCGGAAGTGCGACAATCTTACGACAGTCTTTACAAATTGCCACTAGTCACTGATAATCTTAAGTAGTCTTTAGTAATCGTGTGATGGTCGTACGACAAGTTGTAGGTGATCGCATGTTATGTCACGGGTAGTCGTAAGTAATCCCAGGCAATCTTGAGACCATCGTACGTTTACTAATGACCTGTCGTGCGATTGTCAATGATGACTTGTCTTACGATACTCGCAAAAGTAAATTTATCTGTGCAAAAATGGTTTTGGTCGCAGACAATCGCTGATGATTGTCAGTTTGACAAGTCGCGATGGTCGCAAGTAATCGTAAGCTCTAGTGTGACTGGCGTTTTAGATGTGTTGTCCGCAATTATCGTCACCTGTATTGAAAGAGTTTACTTATCTGTGAAGAGGGAATTACCAGAAATGGTTTCACGAACGTGCATTCCGCGTTTAAAAAGGACAATTATTACGACAATAAAAAACCGTTATGTACTTGCGCATCTATAGGACTATAACTGTTAACTCATCACCGTCATGATGAACGGCCGCGGGGTTTACAATTTAAAGATTATACTTCAGGAACCCGCTGCATGCTGAGAAAAGTGTCGTCTGCTAAAAATGTCGTCTGCCGACTTTCTGAATTTTATTGAATTATCTATAGATCAAAAGAAATAAAAGATGCCTGTCTAACAGCCTGTTAACTGGGAAGACATTAATATACTTGTTGTCTGCTCTAGGGCCAAGCTGTAAAGATTACATTGGTATTTTTATAAATGTAATTGTTGGAATTGGTTTTACATGGTGATAGGAACAATAAAGTAAAGTAAGGAAACGTATGGCAAATTCAAAATACATTTTTTAATGTTTCAAGTAAATTAGCATCAATCTTGATGCATGTTGCTTAAAGACAATCAATTTATACTTTTGGTAGGATAAAAGAGAAACTCTCAACTAGACAAAACCGTTTCCTTTATAAAACTGACATCATGTCTTGTAATTTTACTTATTATATAAACATTAACATAAATCTGAAGGAGGTAAGCACTGAAGCTTCGATTAGTTTCGCGGTAACGTTATAAAACTGATGTTTGCCTTTTCTAAAGAAAGAAATAGTTATTCATTTCTGAAGCATAATGTGCCTTTAAGATTGATTTGCTCGTCTTTGCAGATCGGAAGACGGTTAACTAATACGTATATTATAATTTTATGTGTTCAATAATTTCAAGGAATCAAAATGAGAAGATTTAATACCGTATATGATTATAGAATTGCACATTTGATAAATTACTCTAGACAGACCCGACACAAATTTTCACTTAGAATTTCAGAAAATACTTATGAGTTTCTTTATGCATAGTGTAATGAAACGAGTCTATGTGAAGTGTTGTACAACGAGTCTGTGTAAAGAGTTATTAAAAGAATCTGTGTACAGTGTTATAAAACGAGTCGGTGCATAGTGTTATGAAACGATTCTATGTATAGTGTTATTAAACGAATCTATGTATATTGTTATAAAACAAGTATATGTAAAGTGTTATAAACGAGTCTTTCTGAAGTGTTATAAAACGAGACAATCAATATATAGTGTTATAGAACGAGTATATGCATAGTGTTATGAAACAAGTCTATGTATAGTGTTATGAAACGAGTCTGTGTATAGTGTTATAAAACGAGTCTGTGTATAGTGTTATAAAAAGAGTCTATGTAGAGTGTTATAAAAACGTGTTTTCGTAAAGTGTTGTAAAACGAGTATGTGTATAGTGTTATAAAACCAGTCTATGATTAGTGTTATAAAACGAGACTTTGTTTAGAGTTATAGAACAAGTATATGTACAAGTGTTATGAAAACGGTCTATGTATAGTGTTATAAAACGAGTTTGTGAATAGTGTTATAAAACGAGTCTATGTAAAGTGTTATGAAACGTGTCTTAGTAAAGTGTTATAAAACGAGTCTATGTATAGTGTAATAAAACGAGTCTGTGTATAGTGTTATAAAACGAGTCTTTGTAAAGTGTTATTAAACAAGTCTATGTAAAGTGTTATAAAAGGAGTCTATGTAAGGTGTTATAAAACAAGTCTTTGTATAGTGTTATAAAACGAGTCTGTGTATAGTGTTATGAAACGAGTCTGTGTATAGTGTTATAAAACGAGTCTATGTATAGTGTTATAAAACGAGTCTATGTATAGTGTTATAAAACGAGTCTATGTCAAGTGTTATAAAACGAGTCTGTGTATAGTGTTATAAAACGAGTCTTTGTATAGTGTTATAAAACGAGTATATGTATAGTGTTATAAAACGAGTCTATGTAAAGTGTTATAAAACAAGTCTTTGTATAGTGTTATTAAACGAGTCTGTGTATGGTGTTATAAAACGAGTCTATGTATAGTGTTATGAAACGAGACCGTGTATAGTGTTAAAAACGAGTCTATGTAAAGAGTTATTAAACAAGTCTATGTAAAGTGTTATAAAACGAGTCTGTGTATAATGTTATAAAACGAGTCTGTGCATAGTGTTATAAAACGAGTCTATGTATAGTATTATAAAACGAGTCTGTGTATAGTGTTATAAATGAGTCTATGTTTAGTGTTATGAAACGAGTCTATGTATAGTGCTATGAAACGATTCTATGTATAGTGTTTCAAAACGGGTCTTACATGAGTGAAATGTAAGTCGAAAATGACAATTTTTGTAAGATTTGTTTCGTTACATGATATTATAAAGACAGAGCATTATAGGAAAGGGCGTAAAAAATTATTGCAGGTTATTATTTTACATTACCTTTGCGTTAAAATAGTATAAAGAAAAACACAATAGTTATATTAGTTACTGTAGAAAAAAAATCCATTATTCAGATATTCTTGCACACATTTTTGACGGGCTCATTAACGATCAAAACCAACAAAATCTATGAGTAAGATGTAATAAAAAATTCTGGAAAATCGTAATTTTACTGTCGCGTGCTGAAAGAATCTCAGTTCATTTTATAGTGCACGCTAATGACAATGACATTTGAAACGAAATAAATTCAGCTAGATTTTCGTTGGAACGTATAATCCGGTTTTTATTTACGTGTATTGCACGGGGTCATGTGAGTATGTTAAAACAAAAACATCAAACATTATACTCAAAACCCTTATTTTGCTCATAATCATCATCATCATCATCACTTAATTATTATCATTATTATTATTATTATTATTATTATTATTATAATTATTATTATTATATTATTATTATTATTATTATCATTATTATTATTATTATTATTATTATTATTATTAATATTATTATTATTATTATTATTATTATTATTATTATTATTATTATTATTATTATTATTATTATTATTATTAATTATTATTATTATTATTATTATTATTATTATCATTATTATTATTATTATTATTATTATTATTATTATTATTATTATTATTATTATTATTATTATCATTATTATTATCATTATATAAAACAACAGTGAGAGTGACACTATCGGTGATGACATGTATGACATGTATAATTAACATCCAAACAAATATCTCTACAAGTGAGTGTTATAACGAACCTTCATCGATTTTATTTGAAACATGAGATACGAATTGACAGCATTTTCATTTTACTCAATAATAATTCGAGACAGAACTCTAGGGAGTTATAAAAATCAATGATCTTAAGTTGCCACACAGTAATAACTGTTTTGAAATTGGTTATAGCTAAAAGACCACTCATGTCATTGCAGGACAAGAATATTACGAAAAAGTTCATTTAACTCGATGATAAATATATCTCAGAATTTCACTGTAGCTCAAAGCTGGAGTTAAGTGAGTTAAGTGGATTGAAGTACATTCATTACACTTGTGCCCCTTTCTGTAAAATGCAATCTAAATAATAACACCAAACTATATTGCGTAAGGCAAATTTCATTTTGAATTATTGCGTAATACAAAACCCTGTCAAATACTATGTATTTTTCCTCAGATGAATTTTATTTTTAATCACTAGAAAGCAACTTCATTTCTGTTGTTATATTTTCTTTTCCATTTTTTTTCTTCTAAATTTTGTGTCGTTTTGGTTTGTGTAAATAGTGTTACTCGTTTTCCTCTCAGGAAAGCTGACAGGTTAAAGTTACTCAAGAGACATAGCTGACACTTTAAAATTACTCCAGAGAGTTGTAGAATCATTTATCGCAAATTAATACACGTCCTTTTAATGTTTGAGGAGGCAAGTAATTTCTACTACTATATTTATTATAGCTAAGTGCTTCTCTGTGAAATTGTAGACGTTAGTCTCTCAAGAAAGATTAATTTGTAACACGTAACAAGAAAAATTGATATAGCTGTAGTGCAGCTTTTAGACAGAATCTAATTTAGTCATCATGGAAATATCAAACGTGAATGCGCGTCGTTCATTTTCTATGCTGTAATTATTTTACTAGGTGTTAATTATTTTGCATTTTGTCGAAGTTTTAGGAAGAAATACGAAAAAAATGCAGGAGTGTTATAAACATATGCTTTACATGATTAAATGTATCTCGATTCGCGGCTTCCTAAACAAAAAGTAGCGCGGGCTAGGAAATACGAAACATTTATCCTCACTGATGTATTGGTCATTTTGTCTAACGTCGAAAATACGTCCGTTCACCAGCGCTTTTTCATTATTTAAAATAGATATCAAATAATTTTTACTTAGGAAATAGATATCAATTCTGAGTGCATTGTTGTAGAATAATGCACGGTTTGAGTTCAAATGCGTAGTAATATAATCACGAAGGCCGATAGGCCTGAGTGATTAATTACAAAGCATTTGAACGAAAAACGTGCATTATTATACAATAATGCACGAAGAATTGATATCTATTTCCATTCTAACACGTCAAGAAAAAATATAATTATTATTATAACGTTGGACTTTATGTTTGGTGGTTGAATTTGTTTTCGCCTCAGAGTTTCCAATAGAAACGTTCTTTAAAGGCCGTTCCAGTGGGTTGAAAAAAAACTGTCGTTAAATCTACCGTGTGTAGAAACATTTTGAAAATAACGAATTTTGAAAACGTTGATACAACTTTGTTTGTTTATTTATTTCAGTTGATAATTTTCCAAGCGAAATACAAATTATTAAAAGTGAAATAAATGTAAAACTAAACTCGTTTGCGACATTAAAATAGCGTACTTGATTTGATTGTTTTGCACGTGCTGTTTGGCGCTACATTGTGACGTCACGTAAACAACACTTAAAACGTCTGTACAGCGTTAACGACTGAATTAAAGATATTGGTGTTCGGATTAATTTTCTTAGTTAGACCATTTTCTTTCATTCTAGATAGTTTTCACAACAAAATTCGACAAAAATTGTTTTAATTTATCAGATTTTTTAAACAAAATGGCGCCTTCAATGTGAAAATACACAGGGAGATAATAAGAACGGCGAGTGCATTGTTGTAGAATAATGCACGCTTCCGGCCTTCTTTGTCTATATAGAAAAAAATCCGATAGTGTTAGAATTAGGAAATAGATATCAATTCTGAGTGCATTGTTGTAGAATAATGCACGGTTTGAGTTCAAATGCGTAGTAATATAATCACGAAGGCCGATAGGCCTGAGTGATTAATTACAAAGCATTTGAACGAAAAACGTGCATTATTATACAATAATGCACGAAGAATTAATATCTATTTCCATTCTAACACGCCAAGAAAAATATTTTATTATTATAAAGTTGTACTTTATGTTTGGTGGTTAAATTTGTTTTCGCCTCAGAGTTTCCAATAGAAACGTTCTTTAGAGGCCGTTCCAGTGGGTTGAAAAAAAAAACTGTCGTTAAATCTACCGTGTGTAGAAACATTTTGAGAATAACGAATTTTGAAAACGTTGATAAAACTTTGTTTGTTTATTTTATTTCAGTCTATAATTTGCCAAGCGAAATACAAATTATCTAAAGTGAAATAAATGTAAAACTTAACTCGTCTGCGACGTTAAAATAGCGTACTTGATTTTGTTTGTTTTGCACGTGCTTTTTGGCGCTACATTGTGACGTCACGTAAACAACACTTTAAACGTCTGTACAGCGTTAACGACTGAATTAAAGATATTGGTGTTCGGATTTATTTTCTTAGTTAGACCATTTTCTATCATTCTAGATAGTTTTCACAACAAAATTCGACAAAAAATTGTTTTTATTTATCAGATTTTTCAAACAAAATGGCGCCCTCAATGTGAAAATACACAGGGAGATAATAAGAACGGCGAGTGCATTGTTGCAGAATAATGCACGCTTCGGGCCTTCTTTGTTTATATAGAAAAAATTCCGATAGTGTTAGAATTATTCATTTATATATTAACCGGTGCATTCATAGTATTCCTTTGTCCGTTTAAAGTTAAACACTAAGAATATTGCACACGTTACTGCTTAGTACATGTATATACCCGATTCTCATGTTGGTCAAATATTTAAAATATAATAATTTGATATAATAAACGCCATTACTTTGAACGACGAATCAAATTTTTATTTTACATTAAAATTGCGCTATTTTTTTATTTATTATATTTTCATTTCACTTTAACATTTCATTAATTATTAATTTTCTTCATTTTATTTTTATATTTCATTAGTTTCATTTTCTATTTTCATTTAACTTTGTGATGTCATTATATTTCGTTTATATTTTCATTTTACTTTAAATGATATTTTAGCCGCGCCATGACAAAACCAACATAGTGCGTTTGCGAACAGCATGGATCCAGACCAGCCAGCGCATCCGCGCAGTCTGATCAGGATCCATGCTGTTCGCTATCACTTTCTCTACTTGTTATAGGGTTAGTAAACGAACAGCATGACTCCTGACCAGACTGTGCGGATGCGCAGGCTGGTCTGGATCCATGCTCGTCGCAAACCCATTATGTTGGTTTTGTCGTGACGCGGCTCATTTATAGAAATATTTGTTCATATATACGCCCACAAACCCAGATCTAAAGGTCGATTACCAATATTGCAAAATGTCTTATCAAATTCCGCTTTGCTCTATCTTGGATAATATATTTCAGCCAATGAAGAAATGAGTTTGACAGTTTTCTCTGACATAACTGTTATTCCTGATTTTCGTAAATAAGAAATTGGCAGATGGCACATTAGTGGGATAGGATTAAGTAACCACATCAAAACATCTCTCTGATTTATTGCTTCCAGAAAACAGTAACAAAACGTATCGTGAGACAACATATTAACAATAATAATAATAATAATAACTACAATAATAATAATTAAATAATAATAATAATTAAATAATAATATTAATAATTATAATAATAATAAATAAATAGTAATTACAATATTAATAATAATAATAATAATAAATAATAATAATGATAATAATACACATTAATTTGATATTCTTTCAGACAACTTGCGTAATTTATGTAATGGCCTTCACAAATTAAAAAAAAAGGATTGTCAATGCGGTTTGTTTGGACATAAGTATGGCTATACAAATGTATCACTTATATGCTAGTGCCTTACAGATAAGAACATATATGAGCCGCGTCACGACAAAACCAACATAGTGGGTTTGCGACCAGCATGGATCCAGACCAGCCTGCGCATCCGCGCAGTCTGGTCAGGATCCATGCTATTCGCTATCAGTTTCTCTACTTGTTATTGGGTTTGTAAGCGAACAGCATGGATCCTGATCAGACTGCGGGGATGCGCAGGCTGGTCTGGATCCATGCTGGTCGCAAACACACTATGTTGTTTTTGTCGTGACGCGGCTCATATAATGTTATAAGAAATAGATAACAACGATAAGAAAATAAATACAACACTTTCAATGTTATTAACATACATATTGTTTCAAGTCAAGTCAAATAGTTTATTGGCACAAACATTCTATGGATACAGGCAGCTTGCGTAAATGAATTAAAATTTTCTAGAAATCTATAATTCTGAAGAAAAGTTTTCCTTAAATTGTTTTATGCAGATTAACGGGAAAAAACGTTTAAAGATTCTATTGTGTTACCTGACTGACTAACTTTAGTATGACCTATACATTTTAAATCTTCAACATTTTATCGATCATTCCTTCGAAAGAATTATCTATAATATCTTGATGAAGCACATGTACCATACATGCCTTTAATTATCATTA
This sequence comes from Ruditapes philippinarum, assembly GCF_026571515.1. Taxonomy (NCBI): domain Eukaryota; kingdom Metazoa; phylum Mollusca; class Bivalvia; order Venerida; family Veneridae; genus Ruditapes; species Ruditapes philippinarum. The sequence continues at coordinate 12,772 of NW_026866765.1, read as the reverse complement.
ATTATGATAATTATGATTCTGACAATTATAAAGTATTGATATCATGATTGTATTATCATCATTATTATCGTCAGAACTATTTTCCCTATATATTGGCATTATTATCATCAACCTCATAAACATAATTATCATTGCGTCATAATTACAAATTGCAAAAGTTTTTTTTTTCTATAATAAAATCAGTAACCTCAAGCTTATCATCATCATCATCATTCTTATTATCTTCACCATCATCATCATCAAAAACCATATTTAAGTTATCGTTTCCGTCATAAAGATACATTTCATACATCATTATTGTTATTAAAATCAGAATCCTTGTCATCATCATCATCATCATCATCATCATCATCATCATCATCATCAAAGAGACAATGATAACAACAACAACGTTAATACTATAATCATGTTCATATGCAGTTGTAAGACTTTTACTTTAATTATTACAAATCGTTTTATGTATCAAGAAAGATTCGAATCAAGTTTTCTGTACTGTTTACAAATAAAAAAATTTAGAATGATTGATAAAGATATAAGAAGTTGATTTTACTAGTTCATAAAAAAAGACACATGTAGTTCTCAGGATTAGATATTTCTTTCTTTCTTCCCTTTTTCAGGCTTTTTGTACAGTAAATGTAAGAAAAGATTGTTAGTACTTTCGTTTGATTGCTTGATGTTGATGATGATTATTCTACATTTGTAAGACATGTTTTTCGGTTTTGTAATATTTCGGTCGTCTCCTCTGTTCAAATTCGATTTTTGTTACGTAAAATCGGCAATGAAATTAGATAAATTGTTTCTCTACAGGAAGGTATGAAAACCCCAGTGAACAGAGATTAAAACCTATTTAAAAAGAAACACGGCTCATTATGTTAGACATATGTTCCCCGCGTCTGTTTCCTATTTATAAAAAAAAATTGTAAACGATCCGTGTCGAGTTTCTCTGGAAGTTGAAACAAAATCCAGCTCGTAACATCTGTTTCTAATATCTCGACTGATGTCTGACTTTGTAAAAACATGTTGAACAACTTGGTTAGATTATGTCGGCATGTTTATACGGACAGCAGTCAAAACTGTTAAAATGTATTAGCTATATCAAAATAAAGTCCAGAAAATGGATGCCCTTTTTTCAACAGCAGTACTGGTACGGGTCGAGAAGATACCTTTTAAGATCTTTTTAAACAATGCCCTTCTTTATTTTGTTTTGTTTTATTTACATTTTAACATTTACATTTTAACGCATGTAAACGTGTCAGATTTTAAAATATTGCAGTCTGGTTAAAAGTCTAACAAATCAGAGTATTGCTCTTTAATTGTTTTTTTTTTTTTTTTGGGGGGGGGGGTGCCAGAGGGGTGGGTGTGGATTAGAAGTTTGCCTCAGCGTTATCACCATCCTTCTTGTCATTGTCATTATTATTATTCAACATTTGTTCCTGTTTTTAGCATGTCACGTAACACACAAAATAAACTAGAACAAAAACAATAAAAAATAAAAAAAAGTTTCAGCAAATCTCGTTCATTCTCGCAAAAACAAGCGGATGATTACATCCTTATTTTTACGACAATAATCTTATGTGACAATGGATATTTTACGACATATTGCGAGATAAAATCGGTACATCAAAAACATAGCTACAAGTATTAGAAAAGCGTATGTTTATTATGAAAACATACCGTACATTGATTGCTAATTAAGATAGCATGAATATTATGTTAGTAAACATTTTTTGTTGCTAAACATATTACGTTGTCTACAAGATATAGACTCTGGCAATAAACAAGGATCGCGAGTTTTGCAGATCTTGAGATAACTTTGAGCCAGTGATTCTACAAACTCCCTCAATTCCCTATATACATTAATATCGGCGTATCGATTATTCATACAGAAGAAATCGAGATATTTTATCGATAATCAGCATGATTTACATGACAGTTAGTAAGCGATAATGTCTGATGAAACGATAAGACATTCCAAAATACTTAAAGACCGTGAGAGTACCACTAATTACATCAAACGATGAGAGATTAGTGAGAGAGATAAGCACGAATATTCAGTGAAATATCTTATTATATTTCACTTAACAGTTCGATTATTTTCATCGATACAGCTTTTTATTTACAGTCAAAGTGAAGTTGACAATATAAAATTGTAGTGAAAGTGACTGTTTAAAGTACTAGTTTAATATCTTACTGTAAGATCTTCGTGCTTTTTTAGATGCTTGATGAAATTACAAATTGGCAGTAAGGTATATATTTTATACAGCTCACTGTATGAAAGTTGTTCACCAACCCTGTGTTAATTTTTAAAGCCCTGATTGCATTCTTTATGCGTTATGAATTGAATTATTTCCTTTTTTACCTATATATGACTCCATTGCATATGCTAAGTACAATTCAGAAAAAATGAAATATACTATAAATTGCTTCTTTATAAAGAGCAAATATGAATTTCATACTGTATAGATAAAAGGTTTTAGAGCATGATAGATGCTTTTAACCTGAACAAAGTATTGCTAAATGTGAGATGATCTGTTATTAAAGTAGCACAATGTAAACAAAGTAATATGTTGACTTCCATACAAAATACTGTATCACTGTTATTGTACCAATTGCTGAAAAGCAGCAGATAAAAAAAATGGTTCAGATCATTGTTCGATGATCAACCTCTTGGAAACAATTAATACAAAATCAATAAAAGCTTTTGAGAATTAAAAAATGCAATTCTGATGCATTATGGGCCTTAAATGTAATAATACGTAACACAACCGTTTTAAGGCCTGGACATTTATCAAATTATGTCATTGACATACAAATACAAATGAAATACAACATTCGCCATGTCAAAAGAAAGAAAGAAACAAACAAAGAAACAAAGAAAGAAAAAAGAGAGAAAGAAAAAAAGACTTGCCTTTTGGCAGTTCGTTCACAATAATTTAGATTAATTGTCTAAGGTCAAAATACTTCTTTGCATTTTCTCAGTAAAACTACTCATTCAGCAGTATTTCCTTCAGACTAAATGCATCTTACATTGAAATATAAATATTTGCTCTTCCTAAAGATAATACGAAAATATACAAAATATTCATTTCTAAGGCATAATGTGTCTTTAAGAAAAATAACGTGAGACTATACGATATGTTTGTCCTGACAATGAACTCTCGTTTTGATCGAGACGTTGTGAGAATTTACAGAATCAGGCACGTATACCAAAATGTGTCCGCTGCAAGTTGAAAAACTGCCAACTTGGGATCTATTTTAATCAAACTTGACAGGGGTAGCACCTCAGCAGCCGAATTATGATACAAATTGCATGAGTTTCTCTTCTCCCTATATGATGTTTGATTTACGCGACTAATCATTGCGGCTGAATAACGTGTCTTTGATTATTTTATTACTTTACGTTCTTGAGAAAATAAAGATCTTCGAATTCTCCGTGTTTTCCTTGGAACAATTTCTGAAAGAACGGGTCTTAAGTTTTGTCTAGGGAGCACAAGTGTATGCACATATTTGTAGAGAAAAAATAATTTCATTGCAAACAGACAGTGAAAATCAATTTCAGTTTGAAGAAAAAATTAAAAGTTCGTATCGGAGAACATTTGTAGCGCATTACCTTGGAATTTACATGTTCTAAGAGCGAACATAATTCACATCCCCGTCTGTACGAAGTATCAATATATTGAAAAAAAAAGATATTTTAAAGGTCGGATCGGATACTTGAAGATTCTTGAATTGTATTTTTTCTAGAACATATCTCTGAAATAACAACTCCAAATGTGGAATAATTTGTCCGTTTAATTCCAAAATATAAATCAAATATAACAAAGGAAAACAGAACAAAAAACCACAAAGACAGAAATGGTTTCCTTGTTCATTAAATGCAGACGGAGAACAAAATTTTTGTATCACTTGTGACTTTACAGAAAAAAATGGGCTAAGATATATATACAATAAATATATGAAATAATACAAACTAACAAAGAAGCTTGTTTTAACATGTTTACAATATATCTAGTTTCAATGAAAAGTCAGTGAGATATTTAACACCAAATCATACCCTTGCTTACATTAATAACAAAAACAAAGTTAAGCATTCTAATATACTTGGAGATAATATTTAGAAAAAACTTTACTCACAATGTGTTACAAATATGATAAGAATTTGAGATGTAAAAAAAATCGTAGGTTTTAGGAACTTGTTTCTGTTAGCCATTATTTGAGGACACATTAAAGATCCTGTATGTTTTGTGATTGATATTGTTACTGTGTGTATACCACACTCGCAAAAAATTATATATGTATATAATTATGCAAATAAAACAATTTTCAAAGATCGAAGAATATGTAAAATGTGTACTGCAAATATTTGTGCACATTATATTTAATCAATAAATTACATGCATTCATTTCTTATTGGAAAATTTGACTTAGAATTTATAGAAAATAAATTTCTAATTACCTCCCTTTATCTACATGAAATTTTAAATTGGGTAATATCTTTATTAATAATGCTTATTGGAACTTACAATATTGACAAATCTTAATTTGAGCATCATATTTATGAAATAAAACCATGACAAAATTGTGTTACAGGATCTTTAATATACAAATAAAATATACATCAACTCTTGAGACATATTCTTTAATCAGTATCTCTATGTAATGAAAAAAGGCTGACAAGCCCTAATAAAAAGTTGATAACATCAATCAATAGATAGTTACAGGTGGCGGACATATTTGAAGAATTATGTGAGAAGAAAAATACCGTGCTATTTATAGAATGGCGCGCGCGGTGGTAGTGACTAAAGAATTATCGAAAATCAATCAGGACGATAGTGTTGTCATCTTATGAGGCGTACTTGAAAATTGTCGATGGCTATTGAAGATAGTTTGAAGATATATACAAATGTCATTCCAGCGTCTACGAGGTTTACTCAATTAATAAAGTTTTGTTGACATTGTGCTTTTGCGCTTTTTTCTGTAGCCACTTGTAGGCTTGAGCAAATATTAGATAAGGGTTTTTATTCTGGGTCGGTTTTTGAGAGACGTTTCTATTATACTTAAGGTGAATATGTGTATTAGTTTTCATTAACTAATGCATCATTTATTCGGAAAATTTTTACATAATATGACTTATATCATTAGAATTACATAATGCAAAATTTGCAATGCATATCTAAGCATGATAGTTATACTTTGTACGTATATTTTTAAGGTGATTATCAACAACAAAAAAACAACAATAAATGAATTGAAGTAATACTTAAATACCCTATCAACACAATAACACATAAAAGTATTCTTGCTCCGAGTTTGTGTGTGTGTGGTTTTTCTTTTTTTGTTGTTTTTGTTTTGTTTTTTTGTTTGTTTTTTTTTGTTTGTTTTTTTGTTTTTTTTTTTTTTTTTTTTTTTTTTTTTTAATTTTGTGAAATTCACGATATATACAAGTGTCACAAAGTCACGAAGCATATTAGTATAATCATCTCGTTTTTTTTAAAAATCATTGTCATAAAAGATTGAAAAATATATAATTTAAATCATTCTCGAGTCCGCTTTCTGGAAAGCGTCATATGAGGTAAACATATTGTCGTGTCTCCATTAAGGCTCGAACCCACGATCTCTTTATTGAGAGGCAGACAACCTAACCACTTGGCCACCGATCCCGATTTTAATTGCTGACTATTTGCCGACAACTTTATCGTGCTAGATCGTGCAATGCAATTTTCATTTCCCCCCAAGATTTCCTGATTTCTAGACATAAAAAAGTATTTAATTTCCAAAAAAAAATAATACTTTAAGACCAAATGATAAATGGGACCGGATTATTGATCAATAATCGGAATTAGGACGTTGAAAAATGAAACGTTCGTTTATCAGTCCGGTGGCTGACTAAATAATTGTGTCTCAACAGACAAAATGTTATTTGTATTCGTATATGTTTTTGATTATATAAAATACAATTATACATGTATTGAGGGCATGTGCGGATAAAAGGTGAAAGGGTCACCGAAGTTGAAAGTTATAAAAAACTAAATAAAATACGGAAACATCTGTTGTTTTTGTATTGCAACAGCTGGTAAAGTTCTGATAGTTTAAATATAAGAGACATGGAAAATATATATGTGGTGAATCATGGCTAGATTACATTGAAACATGTTTTTACGCTGGACAATAGTTAGAAATGGTATTTCATCATATTTTGTCGATATTAAAAGGTATTAATAAAACATTAATACATGTACATTTGGTCAGGGCGTAGGTCAAATACTGACCAATTGAGATACTTTAAATTCCGATACTGTTATCCCTTTTATTGTTGTTTTTGCTTGAAATTACTTAATCCACCGGTGATAGTTTCCCCAAGTCTACATAGGTAGAGTTTCGTAATCACTCAGAAACATTTAATGAATACATTTATCACATAAACCGCGGTGCAGGAGTGTAATAAAGCCATTTAATAATCAAAGGGCTGCAGCTCTATGGTATTTTCTGATCTTTGCATCTAAATCATACTGACTATCTGTATGTACTTTCCTGTATAAGTTTATTTTTATATACTATAATTCATCTTATGCAGCGACAGCGTTTTGGTTTTCTTCTATAAAAGTTTGAGATTGATACATATGGAATTTTGCATGAAAAAAAAATAGAATTGCCTGAACTAGGATTTGAACCATAGGCCTCTCACACCCTCAACGAGACCGCTTACCTCTGCACCACGGCGAAGTAATACATATGTACCTTGAATAAAAACGAATACATTATGTAATTCTAAATTGAGAATTTCCATTTCGTGTTTGCAATCCTTATTAATTTCGAGGTATTTTGTTCACGATAAACCTGTTGTTTAACACTGATGAAAATAATTTAGCGAAAATCTTCTCGCCAAAACAGTCCGACATGTATATATTCAACTACTCGACAGTCAGATTTATTTGTGTACTACGCTCTGGAGTATTCATTAATCGACATAGCTAAAAATAGCATTTTCATTGATTAAAATGATATTCATGATAATCAGAAGCTTTACGGAAATAGCCGAACATTTTTCATTGGGTAAAAAAGATATTCATCCGCGAAATTTGTGATTGTAACCTCATATTTCTATTGACTAATCTAAACTTTAAATGCACTGTACTTTGTTAAATGCCTACATTAAAAATTATTCTTTCTTTTAAATTGCTGGTTTTTAAGCAGTTTTGAGTGAGAACTACTTTGCGTTGTTAGGACTGTAAGGAAATTTTGTGTTAGACCGTGGATGTTAGCTATGTATTTACTGATCTTACGATCAGAAAATACAAAAACGATATTACACTAGACGATATTACACTAGTGTAATAACACTTTGACGTCACGTCATTTGCACTATAAACATAGCGTTAAAACGCGCTAATGTTAGCGTTACACTATAGGCGCGTCAAAGAAAAATGACTCTTGTTAACCGTTTACCGTTCTTATTTTATATATGTGATAAATAGAATATTATATTTGTGTAGATTCAATACTAAATTTATTGAACTCGTTGAATAAAACAATATTATGCTCGCCAAAGGCTCGCATAATATGATTTTATTCAACTCGTTCAATAAATTTAGTATTAAACCTACACTCATTCAATATCCTCTATGTATATACCGCGGGATTAAGTCTATTTTTAGTTTTGGTCCGTTTGGCTTGCAAGAGTGTGTGTTGTTGTTGTTTTTTATGTTTTTCTTCGATTTTGTGTGGGGGATAAGGGTGGAATTTAAACAAAGTGTATATGAGGATGCGGGGGTGTTAAAACGTTCTGTCTGTAGGGAAGGGCTAAACACATGATACGTATGTTGTTACACACACTCATCCCTTCCCCCATTCAACACTTTAAGGAGCTGGGACATGCAACTGAAAGACTGAGGCAATATAGGCAAGGCATGTATGATACTTACTGTGAAATTTAAGTTAAGTGCGACGAACCATCGTTAGATGTATTTACTGAATAAAACCTGTAGTTTGATGTTATACAAAAAGATAAACGTTCAGAGATTAATTGGACCAATTTCGGCTATTCTTTAAAACTATCAACGACGATTTCATATACGTATGTGTTAAATTTAGGTACAGTCTGAGCAATGAGAAACATACTTGAATTGAGAAGTATGGATCGTTGTAATAATTATGTGAATATATTTGCATATTGGACATATTGACTTCTGTCGTATCACCATGGATAAATCTATTCCATATAAATTCTGTGATAACACTTTGTTACTAGGTTAGGTGGTCGATATTTGTTTGCGGATTACCGTTTGATGTTTTTAAAATTATGTTAAGCCCTACAAGAAGCACCTTTACAAACAACTATTGTCTTTGCATGTTTTATAGATTAGTTTTTTTGTTGTTGTTGTTGTTGTTATGTTGGTTTTTCTCACAGATTTGCAAAAGAGGAAATTTAAGAAGGAAACACTTTAAAAACCACATCTTTTTTTCTCTTTTGTCTGTGGGTTTTGCCTGTTTATCTAATAAAACTGTATCTGCAGCGCTATTAACAGTCTAAACGTCTCTTTTTATACGCACTAAGAGATTTTTCAATGCCAAATTATGAAAATAATTGGGGGTTGAACTTTGGGGGTTATACTTTGAAAAGTATGAATTATTTAGGCTGCTGTGAAAAGCCTATATTTAACTAACAAAATACACTTTAAAAACGGGTAGAGTAACAATAACGCAAAAAAGATTTAACAACGGACACTATTCTTTGAGCCTGCGTCTTGAAAATTCGATAAGCTATCTTTAATAAAAAAGTTCCCTATATATTTTAGACCATAAAATTTTACATTACCTCGACGGGGAATTTTAAAGGTCATTCTTTGATGCTGATATGAAAACATGGAGAAGTCTCGTTTGCATAATTATCATCGACAGCAGATGTGAAAGAATTCTAAGCAAATAAGTAACGCGGGCGTTGTTTTAACTACAACTCTTGCAATTTTTCCAAGTACTAAAAGAAGGAATTAAAGACGACTTGATATAAGTTGCAAAAACAATGGTTTTTATTATTTATATAGAATAATTCTAATTTGAATCAAAAGAACTATATCTTTAGTAAGGAAAACAGGGTTCCATGTCGAATTATATGTAGTTACTCTATTTACATTCTGGCCTACACCTCACAGTGAACTATGTCACGCTACGCTAACTGTTCTTCGTGCTTTCCCGTGGAATCTCTTACTGCAGGATATCCACAACATGATTGTTTTAATGTAAATTTATCTGTTTTATATAGGGTATAATACAGAGTGAGACTTATCTTATCTTATCCAATCTTATCTTATCTTATCTTAATAACTTAAATAACTGTTTAAATTAGGTAAAATAAATAGGACATCGCAATCTCATCAACAAATAAAGGGCATCACAAAATAGACCTTTTTCAAAACTCTCAAACCCCCGTCCTCTCTATAAAACACGCATGCTCTATTTTATTTAATCACAACCAACTCTGGTTTAAATTAGCTGTCTTTCCTAAGTTTTGCCTGCAATTTACTGAAGATGGTTTTTTACAGTAAAAAACATTACAGTCAAAATATTTATAATTGAGCCGCGTCCGACCACAAAACATAAAAAATGGGTTTGCGACCAAGCACATGGATCCAGACCAGCCTGCGCATCCGCGCAGTCTGATCAGGATCCATGCTGTTCGCTATCAGTTTCTTCTTCTTGTTATAGAGTTTGTAAGCGAACAGCATGGATCCTGATCAGACTGCGCGGATGCGCAGGCTGGTCTGGATCCATGCTGGTCGCAAACCCATTATGTTGGTTTTGTCCATGACACGGTGTCATATTATTGTCATATTGAAAGAAAAATGATGCAGAGGGCAGTGGTGTTTTGATGAAAAAAGTACAAATTATTAACTTCATAAAATAAATGGTCATGAGAGTATACTGTAGACATACATTCAGTTATTATAAAAAGATAATTATGCTCTTTCAAGTATAACACAAATATGATATTTCATTTACTTAAGAACTATTTTTTCACATGTCTATATAGCGATGAAAATCTACTTACCTGACGATTTTAGTAACTTTTTACTTTAGTGAAATATATATGCGGTTTCTTCCTTGTTAAACACAAGACACGACATACGCGGGAACCAGGTTTTCTTCTCTTCCTGGATTAATGCTTCTTATTTTAACAATACAAAGTATTTTCTCAAGGTTGAAAAAGAGTTCAAACGTGTCTTTATTTTCGTGCCAAACTGGTTGTTTTAAGTATATTTTTACATGCAACAAAATACTGCTATTGCTTGGTACATTATCACAAAGTTAAATCGACGCCTAATGAGTTTCATTTCCTTTATAATTAAATGATAATAAATTGGGTCCTTAAGGAAATAACAGACCTCCAGTGAATGCATTAGTCCAATCTTTTGATCATTCAGATTGAATCCTGTCGTTTAATCAAATTTTCTCGGTTATTCCCCAATTTAAAAATTAGAGTATCCAATTTAAAATTAGAAGAGACGCAATTTATAAAATTGATTTGAAAACAGGCGGCAGTTGTCCCTGGTGGAATATGACCTTTGACACCATGTTAGAGTTTTGTCGTTTGTAATAAAATGTTAAGTATGACATAAAGTAAAACTAATTCTAAAAGGAACCTCAAAGAGAAATAACTTGCAATCCACTGCAAGATAAGGGGGGGGGGCTATTGTTGCAAGGGCGGTAGCTCTTTGTCATGTAAGACAAATCTCAAATATGCTTGAACAAAAGTCTGGTTTTCAATGCACTTGCAAATTATCTTGTACTTGGCCCCCAACATTAACAATCTTTTACTTTATTCTTACTTTAAATATTTTATTTGTCGTACCGTTTTTGATATGGTACAAAACTCGACACATTGTAGAATTACACTGAAAAAGGAAAATAGTTTTATTACACTTAGTCTTCCTTTTTTAAGCCTTTTCTTGAATATAAAACTGTTTGATTTGTATTGTAAATGTATATATTTCGAGAAAAAGGTATGTTTTAACTAGAATTAAAAATTCTTGCACGATGCTTCAACTTTCACACCATGAACAAGTAAGGTTGTTAAGGTCGTCATACAATTTTATTCATTTTGTTTATTTTTTTACATGTATAAATAAACCCGGAAGCATATTCATGTTGGTCGTTAAACATTAAACTCTTATTTAACAGTGGCATTAACCAGAATATTCCTTATCTTGGCCAGATCACAAAAATGATAATTTAGGAGGCTACATTCGCAATATATTTTAGAAACTAATTTGCATACGTCTTCTATTGTACTCTATATGAACATGGGCTCGGCTTGCATTAATTCCTTAATCTCTTTTATTAGCTTCAGACGCCTACTACGATCAATAAACCTAAATAATGTCTATGTACCCACAAGGTTGAATAAAGACACAAAGGAGTGGATGGTAATGAGTAGTGGAAATAACAATAAAGAAAAGATGAAAAAAGATTAAGACAGAGTAATAATAATGTTATAAATTGCCATGATAAAAGTACACTATTGTAAGGAAGTAAACGGCTTAATAACATAGGTTCATATTGTATTCAAAATTGTTTAGATTTATTCACATATGTTTTCACAGGATGATTTCTTTTTCACACACCTCACCTTCTGACAGAAATAGAAATGACGTAGATCTATCGACATTATTTCAAAACTCTGTGAAGTGAAATGTTTAATTTTCAAAGGCATGTATAAAAATATATATCATTTATAAGATCTTGCAAGTTGATTTTATGGGTAAATTTTAAAACTATTTTTGCAGATAATTGTCAAGGTCACTTTGCGACATAACAACTGGTTTAGTTCGTAAATATCCCTTTGTATTGGCAGGGCACTGAAATGTTTTTTTTTTTGTTGTTGTTTTGTTTTTGTTTTTTTTCTTCAGACTTTTATTTTTGAAAATTTATTACCCGTGGTAGCGTAACATCAACGTAGTCTACCTATGTATATTTTAATTTTGTCTTTAGTTTTTTTATTAAAACCAACTCATTTGAGAACATCTTTTAGTCTTAAAGGCATGCGTAAAACCGAATTTCAAAATGGCTTAGCAGTAATTGATATTGTCTAATACAATTTCATATTAAATATTTAAATGATTAAAAAAGCAAAACGAGGAATATTTGGATCGATTTAAAATGTGAACTATATAAATATAACTATTAAACCAAAGAGCCATATATCTTCACGTAGTGCGTAAATTTAAAAATTCAATTTCAGTGGATGTTGATTTATTTAATTTTGATTTTGAAATTAAACTGATCATGTATCAAGTTGAAAATTAATTTCCATTATGGATTCAACATCCCATCAGGCGTTGATATGACGGGCTATTGTAACAGATAAGTTGATTTTAACAATAAAACTCGCCGCCCTAAACAAAGACCGACGATTTTTGTTTTTGCCTTCTATTCAAAAAGAAAATAACAAATAACAAATAGATTCGAAATTAAACACAAAGTTTACCTTCCCGCTGACTTTAATTGATTAAAATCTGATATTTAAAGTTCAGATAATCTTTTTTTCTAATGTCATAATGTTAATACAAAAAAGCACGACGAATCTACCTCTAAGACTGGTATAGATATATTATATTATTTAGTTAATAAAAATAGGTCAGTGGTTGTTGGACAGATGAAATTAATTGCTCACTTAGCAAACATTAAACTAGAGTTTCGAACATTTGCATCGTGCGAGAGTGATGAAATAGTATTTAGAAATAAATAGATTGTTACCAAAGAAATTAAAAAATAGAAT